>NW_012107141.1:819401-821466 GCF_000951045.1 Mandrillus leucophaeus | reverse complement strand
CTATATTTCCTTTTCATTCTATGTGTTAACTATCTCAAGTTGTCATAACCAAATATCATAGACTGGACAGCTTAAACAACAGAAATTGATTTTCTCACAGTTCTGGAGGCTATAAGTCTGAGATTGGGTGCCAGCATAGTAGGGTTCTGATGTCGGCTGTCTTCCTGGCTTGCAAGACAGCCACCTTCTCACTGTGTCCTTACATGGTGGTGAGAAAGAGAGAGAGATTTCTGGCTTCCTCTTGTTACTGTGGTCTCTTCTTAACAGATCACAGTCCTGTTAATGATGCACTTCCCCTCCACCCCTTTCCTAGTCCCTGGCCTCATTTAACCTTAATTACCTCTTAAAGACCCTGTCTTGAGATACAGTCACATTAGAGGTTAGGATATCAACGCAGGACTTTTGGGAGGGACACAATTCAATCTATAGCTTTCTGTGTCACCATTTTCAGCATAAACATAAGTGGTAAGCTATTACAGGAAGGTAACATGAATAAGAAATGAAATAATAGAGCTCCTGGGTCATTGAGTTTTCTCAAAATGCATTGTCTTCTTTCCGCATTAAAAGCAAATTCTGGTTTGAATAGAAAGAGTGGCCTTTTGGAGCTTTCATTGCCTCCCTCTCATCCCACTTATCCAGTCTTAGATATAATACATTTACCTTATTGTGCATGTCTCCCTGAACGTCCGTGCATTATGGATCCATTGGAATCCCGTGCTCATGGGGGCATTGTGAACATTATATACAAATGAGAGGCAAAGAAAACAGACACACTCATTATCTCTATTTCCCTTGCTCATATGCATGCTCCATTGTCTCACTGGACTTCACTTATAGTACTATAAATTCAAATATCAAATTATTAGAAATTTCAAGACAAGGATAGCAGCATTAAACAAAATATGGGACCCTTTGAAGCCCCATGAAACCAGATCCTGCCCAACAAAATCTATGTAGGTTCTGTTACTTGCTGTGCCGTCTTTTTGAGGATATGTTTGGCAGCATGTGGCAGAACATGCTAACCAAAGGTTGCATAAACGTGGAGGACATCTTATGTAACAGGCAGTTCAAGGTGTACAGTTCAGCCTGGTGTGATGGCTCCATAAGGTCATCATGAAATCAGTGTATTTCCATCACTTCACACCACCATTTCTAGACTGGTTTTCAACCTCCCCGTGGCAAGGTGGCCCCTTCCCTTCTGGGCATCAAAACTGCAAGTGAGGCAGGAAAGATACAGAAAGAAAAAAAAAAGACAAAAGGCCATAGAAAGTAGCCATCTCCTCTGTCTTCTAAAAAAGCTTTAATTTATTTTTTATTTTTAGAAGCTCCAACTGGCAACTTCTACTTACTTCCTGTTACTTACGATTGTGTTAATTGGTCATACTTTGCTGCAAGGAAAGCTAGGCTATTTAGTATTTTTAACAGAGCTCTCTAAACAAAATCAGGATTCTATTGGCAAGGAAGAAGGGCAGGATGGATAATGAGTAGGAGACAAGAAGTATCCAGCTATTAAACCATCCCAAAATTTAGCAGCTTACAACAACAACCGTTTTATGATGCTCCTGGAATCCTTAGGTCTGAAATTCAGACAGGGTACAATGGGTCTGGCTTATCTTGGCTCCACACTCTCTGGGGCCTCAAGCTGGGAAGACTGAAATGCCCGAGGGTGACTCCAGCAGTTGGAAGCTGGAACTCTTTGGAAGTCCCACTTGGGATGGAATGACTCAAAACTGGCCTTGTCTAGGCCTGTCAACTGGACAGATAGCCAGTCTGTGTAGCTCTGTGTGATTTGGGCTTCTCTCAGTATAGAAGCTGGGTTCTGAGAGAAAATGCTCTGAGAGACTTGTCCAGAAACTGGATGACGTTTTCTGACGTTGCCTGTGAGTTCATGTATGTTATCAGTTATAAGAGAGACATTAGGCCGGACCAGGTTCAAGGGAAGAGGAACTTCACCACTGATGAGTAGGTGGCAAGGTCACATTGCAGAGGACGGCATGTGGAGTGGAGGATATTGTGGCAGCCATCTGCCACAGTCAGCTATAAGGTTCAAGGATCAATGAGGTGC
>NW_012107141.1:814317-817289 GCF_000951045.1 Mandrillus leucophaeus | reverse complement strand
GCGATCTTGGCTCACTACAACCCCCCACCTCTGGGGTTCAAGCGATTCTCCTGCCTCAGCCTCTCAAGTTGCTGGGATTACCGGCACGCACCACCACACCCTGCTAATTTTTGTATTTTTAGTAGAGATGGGGTTTCACCATGTTGGCCAAGCTGATCTTGACTTCTGACCTTGGGTGATCTGCCCGCCTTGGCCTCCCAAAGTGCTGGGATTACACGCATGAGCCACTGCGCCCGGCCCTGATTGATTTTTTAAAAAAATATATACAACTGAAAAGTTATGATAAGTCTTACAGAAAGTCTCCATGCACAGAAATATGAGGATCAGTAGAAGAGAATGAACAGTGGCATAGTGTGTAGACAGAGAGGGCATGAAACTGCTGTGTGGGCTTTACCATGGCCCCAGTATAGTGGGAAGACATCCAACCTTATCCAACGTAGTTCACCCCCTTCTAAAAGGGACTTGAAAGTAACTGATGAAGAGGCCTTAAGGTCACTACATGGATGACTCTGTGACCTGGGTGGCTTGACCACTGGAGATCATATGGGAACTCATGTCTCAATGGATGCCATTGTGGGCTCCACACATGATTCTACACCTGAGCTTATGCCCACAAATGTTCTATTCGTTCCCTTGGGCACTGAGGATAAAATGGTAAATGAGCCTTTCTTCTTGACAGAATTTGGATATTTGTCCCTGCCTAAATCTCATGTTGAATTGTAGTCCCCAGTGTTGGAAGTGGGGCCTGGTGGGAGGTGATTGGAACATGGGGGCAGATCTCTCATGGCTTGGTGCTGTCCTTAAGGTAGGGAGTCATGAGATCTGGTCATTTAAACACATATGGCACCTCCTTCCTCCCACTCTCTTTCCCTCTCTTGCTTCCGTTCTCACCATGTGAAGTGTCTGCTTCTGCTTCACCTTCTGCCATGAGTAAGAGCTCCCTGAGGCCTTCCCAGAATCTGAACAGATATCAGCACCATGCTTCTTGTACATATAGCCTGCAGAACCATGAGCCAATTAAACTTCTTTTCTTTATAAATTACCCAATCTCAGATATTTCTTTAAAGTAAGGCGAGAATAGCCTAACACACTCCTGTTAGCCTTTCTAGTTTTCTTCTTATTGTACAGAGTCACCACTTTCTTGCATGATAGTTTGAGACCTACAGGAAGCAGATACAGAGACAGAAAGAATTGAAAATACAAAAGAGAGGTCAAGCCCAGAAAGATAAATGAGAAGAGGGTGTAGAAAAAGTCAGAGAAAGTCCTCAAACCATGATGCAGTTCTGACAGCTGTGAATGAAGTGGGGAGAGGAACACTGGGTTGGAAGATCCTCAGACTTCAGTGCAACTCTGAGAAAGTCTCAGCCCAAAAGAGAGCTGTAGGCAGTGATTGCTTTTTAGAAGTATTCTGTGATGAGCAGAAATTGCCAGGTTCTAGAAACCCACTGCGCTTAGGGAGAGCATGTCCATGGTCCAAACCCTTCAGCAGATCACAAAGGCACTGCGGCTGGGGTCTGTCAGTTAATTGCACTTTTCACAGAAGGTTCTTCTTGAAAGGAGAGCTGAGTGGTACATTTCCATGGCTGCTGTGCCTTGTCCTTGGCAAGCATCCCCCTTGCCAGCTTCTGAGCATATTTTTTATATGGAGAATGCCACCCCTGGGCCCTTGCTCCTCCTCCAAATAACTTTAATGAGCTCCTTACAAAGGAAGCATGGAGCAGTTTTGTTCCTGTTGATACTCTTTTCAAGGAATGGCATTAATTACCAAGACAAAATTCATGGCCATTAACTTTTGTTAGTGAATTAAGATACGCGTGTGTGTGTGTGTGTGTGTGTGTGTGTGTGTGTGTGTGTGTTTGGTTTGGAATCCCGGTGGGTGGAGATTCTGACTATGAACTCAGCAAATATAGACTGTGACTAATGTGAATGGCTGGTAACTTCTGTGATGGGAGCTTAGGGCTAAAGATTGTAAAGGGACATGGATGCATGTGCTGTGGGGGACAGGGGAATGAAGGCACCTGGGATCACCTGAAAGTGTTTACATTCTCGGGAGTTAAGCAAATAGGAAGAGAGTTAGGGTTGGAGTTAGTGTTAGAGTCTTGTAGCTGGACGGAGCCTGTGGAAGGAAGCAAACTAGCCTGGGTTGTGGATCAGGAACAGTGGCATGTCCTTAACCTCTTTCCAGAAACCATCATCCATTCTGTAGTACAGCACACATGCCTCTCCTATGTGTCCAGGTAAACTCTCCCTGTTGCAAATGTTTCTTAAAGTTACTGCATTCTCAAGATGCACTGTTAGTTCCTGACTACTCTAGTTTGACTTTCTTTTTGTCTTTCCTTTCCCTTGAAATCGATGGTCAAGTTATTACTTATTCTTTTCTCCTTCTTCAGATGCCATTAGTGATTCTCTAAAGCAACACATGCTTGACCCAATGGTGACCAGAAGTCTCCGACGAGCTTTCTGACCTTGCTTGAGAAGTATATAGATTTTTCAAATAGTATGAGATAAGTCACCAGGGTGGCATTGGAAAGGAAAAAGGAAGGGTAGAAAATAAATTGAGTTTGAACAATGGCGAAACAAATGACATGTTAACTCTGACATTCAATATATAGAATAAGTTGTCTGATTCTTTGATAATTAAACTTTAAAGAGAGTCTTGTCTGGCCCTAAGTAAACAAACATAATGATCTTTCACCCGCAATAGGACTAGTGCATGTGATTTCTCACTGAGACTTTCAGTTTTAAGCTGTCATTAAGTCCTGAGCAGGGAAATTTGGTTCCTGTTTAATTCATCTTGTATTGGAAGAGAGCAGGAGTGATTTGGAAGGGAATGTTAGTGTTTGCAGTGATAAGGGATGGATCTGAGCTGGGTTGGGATACTGCTAAAAGGAAAATAAATCATAGAATTAGAGCTGTTAACAATCTTAGATAGCATCTACTTCAACCTTTCATTTAGCAGATGGGAAATCAGA
>NW_012107141.1:799334-814267 GCF_000951045.1 Mandrillus leucophaeus | reverse complement strand
CCGTTCTCACCATGTGAAGTGTCTGCTTCTGCTTCACCTTCTGCCATGAGTAAGAGCTCCCTGAGGCCTTCCCAGAATCTGAACAGATATCAGCACCATGCTTCTTGTACATATAGCCTGCAGAACCATGAGCCAATTAAACTTCTTTTCTTTATAAATTACCCAGTCTCAGATATTTCTTTAAAGTAAGGCGAGAATAGCCTAACACACTCCTGTTAGCCTTTCTGGTTTTCTTCTTATTGTAGAGAGTCACCACTTTCTTGCATGATAGTTTGAGACCTACAGGAAGCAGATACAGAGACAGAAAGAATTAAAAATACAAAAGAGGGGTCAAGCCCAGAAAGACAAATGGGAAGAGGGTGTAGAAAAAGTCAGAGAAAGTCCTCAGACCATGATGCAGTTCTGACAGCTGTGAATGAAGTGGGGAGAGGAACACTGGGTTGGAAGATCCTCAGACTTCAGTGCAACTCTGAGAAAGTTTCAGCCCAAAAGGGAGTTGTAGGCAGTGATTACTTTTTAGAAGTATTCTGTGATGAGCAGAAATTGCCAGGTTCTAGAAACCCACTGCGCTTAGGGAGAGCATGTCCGTGGTCCAAACCCTTCAGCAGATCACAAAGGCACTGTGGCTGGGGTCTGTCAGTTAATTGCACTTTTCACAGAAGGTTCTTCTTGAAAGGAGAGCTGAGTGGTACATTTCCATGGCTGCTGTGCCTTGTCCTTGGCAAGCATCCCCCTTGCCAGCTTCTGAACATATTTTTTATATGGAGAATGCCACCCCTGGGCCCTTGCTCCTCCTCCAAATTACTTTAATGAGCTCCTTACAAAGGAAGCATGGAGCAGTTTTGTTCCTGTTGATACTTTTTTCAAGGAATGGCATTAATTACCAAGACAAAATTCATGGCCATTAACTTTTGTTAGTGAATTAAGATACGCGTGTGTGTGTGTGTGTGTGTGTTTGGTTTGGAATCCCGGTGGGTGGAGATTCTGACTATGAACTCAGCAAATATAGACTGTGACTAATGTGAATGGCTGGTAACTTCTGTGATGGGAGCTTAGGGCTAAAGATTGTAAAGGGACATGGATGCATGTGCTGTGGGGGACAGGGGAATGAAGGCACCTGGGATCACCTGAAAGTGTTTACATTCTCGGGAGTTAAGCAAATAGGAAGAGAGTTAGGGTTGGAGTTAGTGTTAGAGTCTTGTAGCTGGACGGAGCCTGTGGAAGGAAGCAAACTAGCCTGGGTTGTGGATCAGGAACAGTGGCATGTCCTTAACCTCTTTCCAGAAACCATCACCCATTCTGTAGTACAGCACACATGCCTCTCCTATGTGTCCAGGTAAACTCTCCCTGTTGCAAATGTTTCTTAAAGTTACTGCATTCTCAAGATGCACTGTTAGTTCCTGACTACTCTAGTTTGACTTTCTTTTTGTCTTTCCTTTCCCTTGAAATCGATGGTCAAGTTATTACTTATTCTTTTCTCCTTCTTCAGATGCCATTAGTGATTCTCTAAAGCAACACATGCTTGACCCAATGGTGACCAGAAGTCTCCGACGAGCTTTCTGACCTTGCTTGAGAAGTATATAGATTTTTCAAATAGTATGAGATAAGTCACCAGGGTGGCATTGGAAAGGAAAAAAGAAGGGTAGAAAATAAATTGAGTTTGAACAATGGCGAAACAAATGACATGTTAACTCTGACATTCAATATATAGAATAAGTTGTCTGATTCTTTGATAATTAAACTTTAAAGAGAGTCTTGTCTGGCCCTAAGTAAACAAACATAATGATCTTTCACCCGCAATAGGACTAGTGCATGTGATTTCTCACTGAGACTTTCAGTTTTAAGCTGTCATTAAGTCCTGAGCAGGGAAATTTGGTTCCTGTTTAATTCATCTTGTATTGGAAGAGAGCAGGAGTGATTTGGAAGGGAATGTTAGTGTTTGCAGTGATAAGGGATGGATCTGAGCTGGGTTGGGATACTGCTAAAAGGAAAATAAATCATAGAATTAGAGCTGTTAACAATCTTAGATAGCATCTACTTCAACCTTTCATTTAGCAGATGGGAAATCAGACACTCAGAGAAACTAAGCAGAAAAATATTGGGGTCAAAAGATTGAGGTTCAAGTACCAACTGTGACTGAAACAATCTCTATGAATTAGGTAAATAGCTTTGATACCAGTACCCTTCCCCTATGACCTGGCCTTCCTGGGTTCTGGAAGCAATGTGTAATACTCAGAAGCCGAACGTGACTTCCAGAGCAAAATTCCTAATACTTGTTGGCATTTTGAATGTAAACATAGATGAAGGTTAAGGCTCCCTTTCATGTCACAATATCCCTCATTGTCCAGTCTTTCGGATCCCCATCACAACCCTCATCTCCTAAAAGACAGTTCTAATGAGAGCCAGGCAGAGGAAATTTTCAGATTCAATCATTATTCCTGCTTGAAAGTGTTTCTCTGAATGTTCTCATTTGGTGATTCTTGGATGTTGATACACATAGATCAATTAATATTTGAAGGCTTCCATCTGGATTCTTGGCTTTTAAATCGTAAGTTCTTCCCCCACATCTACATCTAATACCAATAGGTAGGCCCATGTACCAAATATTGGGATGATAAAAAAAATCAGATTCACTAAGAAGATGGTAATATATCATGAAAGAATGAGAAACATATTAAATTGATAACAACACCGTGGGAAACAAAAAAGAGGGACAGCATCCTAGTACAGGATGACCTTGGACTTCTACCCTGTAAGGACAACAACTGCTGCTTATCTCAATGACATTAAAATCCTCAGAATTTTAAGCTTCTTCCACATACATAACCTCTTGTTACATTTCTTCATTTCCTAGATGGCAACCACCCCCATATTGTCTCTTAACGATGTTGGGAGGATCAAATTAAGTGGTGTCAAGGCAAGAATGCCATCACCACTCCTATTCAACATAGCATTGAAGTCCTAGCCAGAGCAATCAGGGAAGAGAAAAATAAAGCCCATTCAGATGGGAAGACAGGAAGTGAAACTATCTCTATTTGTAGATGACATGATTCTATATCTACAAAACCCCATAGTCTTGACCCAAAAGCTCCTTCAGCTGATAAACAACTTCAGCAAAGTCTCAGGATACAAAATCAATGTACGAAAACCACTAACATTCCTATATACCAATAATAGCCAAAACTGAAGTCAAATCAAAAAGGCAATCCCATTCAGAATTGCCACAAAAAGAATAAAATACCTAGGAATACAGCTAACCAGGGAGGTTATAAATCTCTACGATGAGAATTACAAAACACTGCTAAAAGAAATTAGAGATGACACTAACAAATGGAAAAACATTCCATGCTCATGGGTAGGGAGAATCAATATCATTAAAATGGGCATACTGTCCAAAGCAATTTACAGATTCAATGCCATTCCTATTAAATTACCAATGACATTCTTCACAGAACTAGAAAAAACTATTTTAAAATTCACATAAAACCAAAAAGCAGCCCAAATAGCCAAGGAAATCCTAAGCAAAAAGAACGAAGCTGGAGGCATCGTGTTACCTGACTTCCAACTATACTACAGGGCTACAGTAGCTAATGCGTCATGATACTGGTACAAAAACAGGCACACAGACCAATGAAACAGAGTAGAGAACCCAGAAATAAGGCCACACACCTATGACCACCTGATCTCTGACAAAACTGACAAAAACAAGCAATGGGGAAAAGACTCCCTAGTCTATAAGTGGTGCTGGGATAACTGGCTAACCATAAATGAAGCTGGACCTCTTTCTTACACCATATCCCAAAATCAACTCAAGATGGATTAAAGACTGAAATGTAAAACCCAAGACTATAAAAATCCTGGAATACAACCTAGGCAATACTATCCTGGACATAGAAACAGGTAAAAATTTCAACAAAGACATCAAAAGCAATCTATCACAAGAAGAGCAAAAATTGACAAGTGGAATTGAATTAAACTTAAGAGCTTCTGCACTGCAAAAGAAACTATCAACAGAGTAAGCAGACAACCTACAGAATGGGAGAAAATATTTGCAAATTATGCATTGGACAAAGGTCTAATATCCAGCATCTATTAATATAAGGAACTTAAGCAAATTTATAAGAGAAAAACAACCCCATTAAGAAGTAGGCAAAGGATATGAACACTTTTCAGAAGACATATATGGGGCCAATAAACATATGAAAAAAACTCAGTATCACTGATCAGTAGAGAAAATGCAAATCAGAACCACAATGAGATACCATCTCACACCGGTCAGAAAAGCCATTATTAAAAAGTAAAAAAATAACAGATGCTGGCGAGGTTGCAGAGAAAAGGAAACACTTATACACTGTTGGTTGGGAATGTAAATTAGTTCAACCATTGTGGGTAGCAGTATGGCATTTCTTCAAAGAGCTAAGAGCAGAACTACCATTCAACCCAGTAATCCCATTAATGGGTATATACCCAGAGGAATATACATCATTCTACCAGAAAGACACATTCATGCAAATGTTCATGCAGCACTATTCACAATAGCAAAGCCGTGGAATCAAGGTAAATGCCTATCAATGACAGATTTGATAAAGAAAATCTGGTACATATATGCCATGGAATACCACACAGCCATAAAAAAGAATGAGATCATGTCTTTTGTGGGAACATGGATTGAGTTGGAGGCTATTATCCTCAGCAAACTAACACAGAAACAGAAAATCAAATACTGTGTGTTCTCACTTATAAGTGGGAGCTTAATAATGAGAACTTACGAACACAAAGAAGGAAACAACAGAAACTGGGGTCTACTTGAGGGTGGATGGTTGGAGGAGGGAGAGGAGCACAAGGGATAACTATCGGGTACAGGGTTTAATTCCTGGGTGATGAAATAATCTGTATAAGGAACCCCTGTGATATGGTTTGACTCTGTGTCCCCACCCAAATCTCATCTCTAATCGTAATTCAAATTGTAATCCCCATGTGTCCAGGGTGGGACCTGTGGGAGGTGATTGGGTCATGGGGCTGGTTTCCCCCATGCTGTTCTCGTGATAGCGAGTTCTCATGAGATCTGATGGTTCCCCGTGCTCTCTCCTCTCCCCTGTCACCTTGTGAAGAAGTTGCCTGCTTTCCCTTTACCTTCCACCATGATTGTAAGTTTCCCGAGGCCTCCCCAGACTTGTAGAACTTTGAGTCAAACTTCTTTTGCTTATAAATTACCCAGTCTCAGTTATTCTTTGTAGCAGCATGAAAACAGACTAATACACCCCATAACATGAGTTTACTTATTAATAAACCTTCACATGTACCCCAGAACCTAAAATACAAGTTAAAAAAATGAAGTGGTGGCTTTATAAAATTTGAAAGTGCTATTAAAATATTTAATGGTTTACTAGCTATAATAGTTTGTCACATTGTTTGGACTAGAACTGGGGATTCCTGACAGATAATTTAGCTTCTTTTCATAGTTCTGGAGAGAAAGTTGTGACTAACAGCAAGAAGTAAAGAAGATAACTAATGTTTGGAGACAAAAGGAAGCCAGCACAAGCACCATCACATCCTTCTTGGAAAGGCAATTAAAATTTTTACCGTATACTCGTGGAGCATTATTCAAGTCATAGTTCAGGGCTTAGAAAGCAAATGATTCTGTGGTTTAAGGGGAAGGACAATAGTCAAGCTGAGCTGTTTCTTTTTTTCTTTTCTTTCTTCTTCTTCTTCTTCTTCTTTTTTTTTTTTCTTTTGCCAAGACAGAGTCTTGCTGTCTTGCCCAGGCTGAAATGCAGTGGCATGATCTCGGCTCACTGCAACCTCTGCCCACTGGGATTAAGCAATTCTCCTGCCTCAGCCTCTAAAGTAGCTGGGATTACAGGTGTACACCACCATGCCCATCTAATTTTTGTATTTGTGGTAGAGACACGGTTTCACCAGCTTGGCCAGGCTGGTTGGCGAATTCCTGACCTCGTGATCCACCTGCCTGTTTCTTTTGAGTGGAGATGTTCACCAAGTCTAGGTACAAAGCTGATTTATTTCTCTTCTTTCTCCCGAGTGAAGGCGAGATGGAGGAGACCAGGGAGTAACTTAAAGGTGGGGGATTTAAAAGCATGGATATTTTAGACGGAGCTTAAAGATTTTCTGAGAACAGGGAGCAAGAATAACCTGCAGAAGAAAACAAGAGCCTAGGAAATTGGTCTCATTCCTAGTGCCTTTGTGCTAAGTAATATTTCCTTAACTATCATTCAGATAGTATCATACTTCATTTTTCTGCATCAACCTCCTAATTCTTTAGAGAGGACTCTGGAAATCCATTTGCCTTTCTCTGAAATGGAACCGAGGACGTGCTCATTATTACTATTATTATCATCATCATCACTGAAGATAAAAAAACTATCAATTTTACTATTTCCTGCTGCCCACATAATAACTCAAGCTCTGTCTTGGTCATCTACTTTAAGGGCCAATATAATGGCATTACTGGGAATTACTTATATGTACGCACTCGGAAGCGAGCAGCTCTTGATTCAGTTTCAATAGATCAAATTCTATCCCAAAAGGCTATGAGAGCAATGATTATTTCTTTTGGGAGCTTGGGAGTCTTTATCTCTACACAAGTGGGTCTAAAAAGTTCATTGCTCTCTGAGTACCAATTTTCTTCTGGGGAATGTCATGTGATTTTTGAATCGTACTCTATCTTGTAAAACTTTAGAAAAGTACTTTTAGTTATTATGTAATGACCCAAAGGCATGCCAACAATTGATCTGACCGATTTGGAACTTATTTGGAACTATGAGAGCACAGTTCTCACATCATGATTTCATCTCCTGAAGTTCATTCACCCCATACTCACCTACTACCTTCTGTATGCAAAGCACCAGGTCCAGTGATGAGTGTACAAAATAAATAAGATGTTGTCTTCACATTTGAGCATGTCTAACAGGTAACCAAGTGTCAATTCTTTTCTTCAGGAAATAACCAGAGTTTATATGTATGATGCTATACTCCCAGAAATCTTGTGTTAAGATTTGGCTGCTTATCAACGCCTTTAAGTGGTTTTTAAGTATCCAGACAAAATAATGCTTGATTGTGTCTGTTTGTGTGCCATCTGGGTATAGCTATTGAATCTAGAGGCCTGCAGTGAGTAGTTGAGTGCATGTAACATTATGTAGTGAATGCTATCAGAGATTGATACGGTTTGACTGTGTCCCCACCCAAATCTCAACTTGAATTGTATCTCCCAGAATTCCTGCGTGTTATGGGAGGGATCCAGGGGGAGATAATTGAATCACGGGGGCCGGTCTTTCCCATGCTATTCTCATGATAGTGTATGAGTCTCACGAGATCTAATGGGTTTATCAGGGTTTTCTGCTTCTGCTTCCTCCTCATTTTTTCTTGCCACCACCACGTAAGAAGTGCCTTTCACCTCCCACCATGATTCTGAGGCCTTCCCAGCCATGTGGGAAGAAAGCTCTTTTTCTTCCCAATCTCACGTATGTCTTTATCAGCACCGTGAAAACAGACTAATACAGAGATATATCTACAAAGACCTATGGAAGCACAGAAGACAGTTTGGTAATAGATGAAGTAATAGCTGATCCTGGCCTTAAAAGTGAGTTATATTTTTCCAAGTAAAAATGTGGATAAAGGTATCCAGGGACAAACAGCCTGTGTGAAAATACAGAAGGGTGAGAGTATGGCACATCTGTGCATTTCCATAATTGATGTAGCTGTAACATAGGATAGTGGGAGGAGCTGGTACTGGCTGAGTAGGCTGGGCCAGTTTGTGGAGAGGATACTATTTCTATATTAATCTATCACTGTCTTATTCAATCTGTTCATACCTTTTTGGTTGATGGGCAAATTAAGGAATTTTTATGATCTTGTTCAAATTCCTCTTCTGGTATTGTAACTTAAAACAAACATGGTTCTAAGTATCAGTGTGTTTGAAATTCTGGGTAGAACCTGACTTCCCCACTCTGCTTTCCACCCTCCCCCTCAATACCATAGAAACTCTTTTTCCATGCCTGTCACATGCTATTCAAAATTGTTTTCATTTACTTATGGGCACTACTTTTGTCAGGAATCACAGTTCAAGTTAAAATTGCATCCTATAAAGTATCAAAGCAGGAAAAAAATGGATAATCTTACCAAATTCTTTACTTACAGCCTTTTCTACTTAATGATTATAAGTTGAAATAAAAGTTGTCAAAATATTGATAAAGAAGATTTGAGGGATCAGGTTGAAAGCAAGACTGATGAGACATGTAGAGAAATTCTTCAAAGGGAAGTGCTATTTCCCAACCAAACTTTGTAAATCCCTACCCCAATTCTTGTTTGCCATGATGCTAAAAAGGTGTTGTGCCTTTGTTCTCATTGGTTTCAAAGAACATCTTTATTTCTGCCTGAATTTCGTTATTTACCCAATAGTCATTCAGGAGCAGGTTGTTAAGTTTCCATGTAGTTGTGCAGTTTTGAGTGAGTTTCTTAATCCTGACAGCTTAATTCTAATTTGATTGCACTCTGGTCTGAGAGACTGTTATGTATCTGTTCTTTTGCATTTGCTGAGGAGTGTTTTACTTCCAATTACGTGGTCAATTTTAAAATAAGTGAAGTGTGGTGCTGAGAAGAATATATATTCTGTTGATTTGGGGTGGAGAGTTCTGTAGATGTCTATTAGGTTCGCCTCATCCAGAGCTGAGTTCAAGTCCTGGATATCCTTGTTAATTTCCTGTCTTGTTGATCTAATATTGACAGTGGGGTCAATATACCTTGATACCTTTTGGTATCAAGTTTTGAGTATTTATCACCTTCTTTTGCTTAAGCAACTAAACGTTTCAATAAATTCATTCTGCTTTGTCTTTATAAGGTGAGTTTCTTTCTCAGAGGACACTCAGACTTTCTATGAATGATGCTGAATCTCCTGAAGTCCCATGTTGGGATCTGCCTGCTTTCTCAATAATTTTCTCCATATGGCTCCTAACACAGCACTGAGACAGAATTATCCTTGAAGGGGTTTGTTTGCATGAATGAGAGAGAAAGAGAGAGGATATAGTTTTTGAAGCCAGAGGAGACCTTTCAAAGAGTAATCAAGCTTACTAAACTTATGGCCTTTTGCTGCTGACCCTTGTGGGGCAGTCTGCTATCACCAGAAGGAATTGGAATGTATATATCTCTAGGGTCTGCAAAGTTTTGGAGAGAAGACCAAAGACTTTGGATGGATTCAGCTCTTCTTCTAGTAGAAGGTAACAAGTTTGGGAGACAAAAAGGGACAACAGAGAAGAAGGAAAAGGAAGAAAAGGAAGGTAGACCTGAAAATCTGTTGACACCTGTTCGCATAGATTCTATTGAAGAATAGGGTGCATTTTTTCTGGTTTGTGATTTCATAATAGCCTAATAGTGATCTCTGGGGATGGGGGAGTAGGGGTGGGAAACAGTCACCTTATAAAGACAAAGAAGAATGTATTTAATTTGAATATTTAGTGGCTTAAGCAAAGGAAGGTGACAAATACTCAGAAACTTGATACCAATAAGGAGAATACATAACACACAGAAACAACAGTGTATTATCTTGCAGCATGTACAGAATACCTCAGAGATATTGTGGGTTTGATTTCAGAGCACAGCAGTAAAGCAAATGTCACAATAAAGTGAGTCATATAAATTTTTTGATTTTCCAGTGCATATAAAAGTTATGTTTACACAATAGTTTAACCTATTAAGTGTGCAATAACATTATGTCTAAACATGTACGTACCTTAATTAAAAACATTTTATTGCTAAAAGATGCTGATCTTTTATCATCTGCGTTTTTAGCAAGTCATAATCTTTTTGCTGCCATAGGGTCTTGCCTCGATGTGAGTGGCTGCTGACTGACCAGGTGATGGTTGCAACAGGTTGGAGTAGCTGTGGCAGTTTTTAAAAATAAGATAATAATGAAGTTTGCTGCATCAATTGATTCTACCTTTCGTGAAAGCTTTCTCTGTAGCATGTGATGCTGTTTGTTAGAACTTTAAAAAAAATTGAAGTCAATCCTCCCAAATCCTGCCACTGCTTTATCAACTAAGTTTATATAATATTCTAAATCCCTTGTTGTCATTTCAACAATGTTCACAGCATCTTCACCAGGAATAATTTCCATCTCAAGAAACTACTTTCATTGCTCATCCATAAGAAGCAGCTCCTCATCCATCCATGTTTCATCACAAGATTGCAGCAATTCAATCACATCTTCAGGCTTCACTTCTAGTTCTCTCGGGTTTTCCACCACATCTTCAGTTTCTTTTTCCATGGAAGTCTTGATCTCAAAGTTATTCATGAAGGTTGGAGCCAACTTCTTCCAAACACCTGTTAATGTTGATATTTTGAGCTCCTCACACGAATAATGAATGTTCTTGCATGGCATGGGGGTTTGGTGTATACAGATTATGAAATATATTTCTTAAATAATACTACTTGAGGTAGAAATTATTCCTTGATCGATGGACTGCAGAATAGATGCATGTTAGCAGGCATGAAAATAAAATTAATTTCTTTTTATATCGCAGAGTTCTTGAGTGACTAGGTGTCTTGTAAATAAGCAGTAATATTTTGAAAGAAATCTTTTTCCCTGAGCAGTAGGTCTCAACAGCAGGCTTAAAACGTTCAGTAAGCCATACTGTAAACAGATGTGCTGTCATCAAGCCTTTGTTGATTCATTTATAGAAGACAGGCACAGTAGACTAACATAATTCTTAAGGGCTCTAAAACTTCAGAATGATAAATGAGCATTAGTTTCAACTTAAAGTAACCAGCTGCATTAGCCCCTAACGAGAGTCAGCCTGCCCTTTGAAGCTTTGAAAGCAGCCTAGATGATACCTTCTTTCAATATAGGACTGCTTTCTCTACATTGAAAAGATGTTGTGGCCAGGCATAGTGGCTCATGCCTGTAATCGCAGCACTTTGCGAGGCCAAGGCACGTGGATCACTTGAGGTCAGGAGTTCGAGACTAGCCTGGGCAACACAGTGAAACCCCATCTCTACTAAAATACAAGTGGTGTGCACCTGTAGTCCCAGCTACTTGGGAGGCTGAGGCAGGAGAATCACTTCAACCTGGGAGGCGGAGGTTGCAGTGAGCCAAAATCACTCCACTGCACTCCAGCCTGGGTGACAGAGCGAGACTCCATCTCAAAAACAAACAAACAAAAAACAAAAACAGAAAATACATTGTTTAGTGGAGCCACCTTCATTAATAATCTTAGCTAGATCTTCTGAATAGCTTGCTGTAGCTTCCACATTAGCATTTGCTGCTTCACCTTGCACTTATGTTATGAAGATGGCTTCTTTCCTTAAACCTCATGAACAAACCTCTACTAGCTTCCAAACTTTTATTTGCAGCTTTCTCACTTCCCTCATCAATCACAGAATTGAAGAGTTAGGACATCACCCTGGATTAGACTTTGGCTTAAGAAAATGTGGCTGGTTTGATCTTCTATTCAGACCACTAAAACTTTCTCCACGTCAGTAATAAGGCTGTTTCACTCTCTCATATTCATGTGTTCACTGGAGTAGCTCCTCTCCCTGACTGAATGTTGCTGTCTACCTGATTTCTAAAGGTGGTGTCCCATGTAACTTGAGATCTGGAGTCTCTCGTTCTGTTCAGGCCCAGCAGTTCCCTGGCTCAAGGACGCCTCTCCTTGGCTCTGAAGCATGTGATTGAGAATTCTCCACTCCATCTCTGCCACATCCTCCATCCTGACTATGGGCCAAGCCTTTGTTGAGGAGTTACCTGACTCACCATCACAGTGGACCCCATCTCGGGCTTATGGGACTGACCTCCACTGAAGGTGTCCTTGCTTCACAAGAACTAGGAGGGAGATTCAGGATTTTTATCCCTCCTCCTCACTCCCCGATGCTACTCCACCCTCTTAACTATACTGACCCCGCTAGAGTGACAGCAGTCTCCTCACCGAATCCAAAATGAGGAGAATAAGAATCCTCTAAACTTGTGTTCCCTTCAACTATTAGAAGACATTTTTTTTCCTCCCAGGCTCAGTCTTGGAAAACACTAGAGCCAATTTCCTGAGTGCTTTCTGCTATTGGTTCAGTTGACCTCTGGCTCTTTTCTTTCCACAATTTCTTAGTCTAGAAAAGGTTGAATTATTTCTTCTCTCATCTTGTTTGATCTTTCCTTTCATGAAACATTGTTCAGTGACTAGTCCCCCAAGTCTTGCATGGGATCAATGCTTTAAGGAGGAGTCTTGAAATTTCATGATATAATGTTTATAAGATACTACTTCTATTAAATATATGATTTAAAAATCTCAACCAGGATTTAGCTATGTATTGTTTTCTGACTTTTCCTCATTTGACAATATATCATGGAAATTTTCCTATATCAGAACATATAGATGAACTTCATTATTTGTTATGGTTGTGAACTATTTTGTGTAATGAATATATGATAATTAATTTAAACTTTAATTAATTTAACATTTCCCTCTGGTAATGGACATTTAGTTTATAGCTTGGATTTTAAAGAGCACATATGTGGAACACACAGGTAATGATGTAAATTAAGGATGAATACCAAAGAGGGAAACAAACTTGCAAAACTATGGAGAGTCCAGTGCAGCTCGTGAAATGCAGAAAATGCAGTTTTATTTATCTCATATTTAAAGAAAGAAGAAGAAGAAAGGGATGGATTCAATGCTTGGGTAGACAGTGTGCAGTTGGCTGGTTGAAGGAAAGAGAATGATTCATTATCTATTCTTCTTCCATCTCCTACATCAAGGAAATGGTCTTCAGAGTGGAAAAGGCAAAAAGGCATGGTTACCAACCTGAATTTTAATAGATGTAAACACTTAGGACAGTGCCTGCAACACAGCAAGTGCTCAATAAATACGTTAAATGTTTACTTTTTTAAAGAGTTGCTGGGAATGAAAAAGGTGCTGGAAGTTTAAAATGAGAAAATCGCTACTTTCCAAAAAGGGGAATGCGATAAATTCTGAAAAGAACACATCAATGAAGAAAACATCAATCGCTCCTCAAATTCAGAAACAAAGTATTTAGAGATGGATTGTGAGCACTCTGGAAGGAAAGATGAAATTACTGAAAACAATGAGTTGCAAATCACAGTCTGGCTAGACTAATCTAATTTCCTTTGCTTGGATTTTTTCATTAAATGATTTGATTAGAGAAATTCATTTGAAAAAAAATCAAGATTTTTCTTTCTCTGAAGCAGGTTAGAGAAAACAAAGGAAAAAATCAGAATTTTAGTAAGATATTGGACGAATTGTTCATAAGCTATGTTTTCTCATGCATTTTGTAATGCTGTACTCTCTCTGGAATGTTCTCCCTCTCCTCCTCTGCTGATGATTGTCTATCATCTGAGGTAGAATAATAATTTTGAAATAATAACCAACATTTTCTTTTCTCCTTTCCGACCTTGGCCTTCCTTGAGTCAGCTAGGTTATGTGCAAATATCGCTGTAGGTAAGTGATGACACATCAAAAACCAGTGAAGAAAATAGTCTGTGGTTGGCTTTGGATTTCAAGTCTGAAGTCTTCAGGGAAGCAAAAAGGGCTCTTGGCTAGACAAAATGTTTGAAAAAACACTGTGATGGGGAAACATAAAGGTTTCCTTCCTAGAGACTAGCCTGGGTTGAGGGGGTGAGAGCTAGTGAATGCCATACAACACCTGTGTTGTGGAATCGCTACATGACCTGTCCATTGTCCTTTGTGACTTCCTTTCAACAGCAATATGGTCCTCTGATAGCCCAGCCTAACCGGTGATGTCTGGTTGATGCCTATTGGTGCCATATGTAGACCCAGAAAATCTGAGATAGGTGTTAGTTAATTTAGAAGTTTATTTTGCCAAGGTTGAGGACACACACCTGTGACACAGTTTCAGGAAGTCCTGATGACTTGTGCTCAAGGTGGTTGTGTCACAGCTTTGTATTATACATTTTAGGGAGACATGAAACATCAATCAATATATGTAGGAAGTACATTGGTTCGGCCCAGAAAGGCAGGAAAACTTGAAGCAGGGAGGAATCTTCCAGGTCACAGGTACGGGAGAGACAAACAGTTGCATTCTTTTGAGTTTCTGATAAGCCTTTGCAAAGGAGGCAATGAGAATATGCATCTATCTCAGTGAGCAGAGGAATGACTTTGAATAGAATGGGAGGCAGGTTTGCCCTGAGCAGTTTCTAGCTTGAATTTTGCTTTTAGCTTAATGATGCTGGGAGTCCAGTGTATTTTCCTTTCACACATATATACTTCACCCAACTAGACAACTTCCCCTTTAATGCCTATGACTCTTATAAGCCTCAGAGCTAGAGGATAAGACACTTAGGACCTAGAGGGAAGATAATCATGTGAAATGGGCCTATACTTGGGTGGACCTATGCAGAATCAGTCTTTTCCATCTACACCACCCTTGCTATCAAGACTATAGTCATCATCTACTTTTGTACATTCTTGAGACTTAACTCGAAAAAGTGGTAAGGGAAGGGAGAAGGGGGAAAAAAAAACCCCATACTCTCTTTTTGAAGTTTCTTCAACAATTCTGGATATCTTCTGGAGTTCCTTTTTGAACTTGTTTTGGACTCCAAGTCCATTTGTATTGTAGGGCCCATAACTGCTATTTATTTCTAGCATAATCGTTTCCCCATTAGACTGTGAGCCTCTTGAGGACAGAGAACAGGCTCTAGTATGTTTCTATTTACTGGCACACAGTAGAGGCTAGCAAGGGTTTAGTGGGTTTAACTGAAGGTGGTGAGATGTGTGGAAATACTGGGGGTTCACAAATAGTAAAACATATACTTCAGGAATATTGGCTACTCTATCAGTGTCAGCTTTGAACTGTTTCACTTAGAGGTGTTTCTAGGCTCTGACCTCCATTTTACTATTTTATATGAATGACTTTGCCAGAGGTGTGTGAACTAGAGCAACTCCATCTTAAACAGG
>NW_012107141.1:794565-797389 GCF_000951045.1 Mandrillus leucophaeus | reverse complement strand
TCATTAAATGATTTGATTAGAGAAATTCATTTGAAAAAAAATCAAGATTTTTCTTTCTCTGAAGCAGGTTAGAGAAAACAAAGGAAAAAATCAGAATTTTAGTAAGATATTGGACGAATTGTTCATAAGCTATGTTTTCTCATGCATTTTGTAATGCTGTACTCTCTCTGGAATGTTCTCCCTCTCCTCCTCTGCTGATGATTGTCTATCATCTGAGGTAGAATAATAATTTTGAAATAATAACCAACATTTTCTTTTCTCCTTTCCGACCTTGGCCTTCCTTGAGTCAGCTAGGTTGTGTGCAAATATCGCTGTAGGTAAGTGATGACACATCAAAAACCAGTGAAGAAAATAGTCTGTGGTTGGCTTTGGATTTCAAGTCTGAAGTCTTCAGGGAAGCAAAAAGGGCTCTTGGCTAGACAAAATGTTTGAAAAAACACTGTGATGGGGAAACATAAAGGTTTCCTTCCTAGAGACTAGCCTGGGTTGAGGGGGTGAGAGCTAGTGAATGCCATACAACACCTGTGTTGTGGAATCGCTACATGACCTGTCCATTGTCCTTTGTGACTTCCTTTCAACAGCAATATGGTCCTCTGATAGCCCAGCCTAACCGGTGATGTCTGGTTGATGCCTATTGGTGCCATATGTAGACCCAGAAAATCTGAGATAGGTGTTAGTTAATTTAGAAGTTTATTTTGCCAAGGTTGAGGACACACACCTGTGACACAGTTTCAGGAAGTCCTGATGACTTGTGCTCAAGGTGGTTGTGTCACAGCTTTGTATTATACATTTTAGGGAGACATGAAACATCAATCAATATATGTAGGAAGTACATTGGTTCGGCCCAGAAAGGCAGGAAAACTTGAAGCAGGGAGGAATCTTCCAGGTCACAGGTACGGGAGAGACAAACAGTTGCATTCTTTTGAGTTTCTGATAAGCCTTTGCAAAGGAGGCAATGAGAATATGCATCTATCTCAGTGAGCAGAGGAATGACTTTGAATAGAATGGGAGGCAGGTTTGCCCTGAGCAGTTTCTAGCTTGAATTTTGCTTTTAGCTTAATGATGCTGGGAGTCCAGTGTATTTTCCTTTCACACATATATACTTCACCCAACTAGACAACTTCCCCTTTAATGCCTATGACTCTTATAAGCCTCAGAGCTAGAGGATAAGACACTTAGGACCTAGAGGGAAGATAATCATGTGAAATGGGCCTATACTTGGGTGGACCTATGCAGAATCAGTCTTTTCCATCTACACCACCCTTGCTATCAAGACTATAGTCATCATCTACTTTTGTACATTCTTGAGACTTAACTCGAAAAAGTGGTAAGGGAAGGGAGAAGGGGGAAAAAAAAACCCCATACTCTCTTTTTGAAGTTTCTTCAACAATTCTGGATATCTTCTGGAGTTCCTTTTTGAACTTGTTTTGGACTCCAAGTCCATTTGTATTGTAGGGCCCATAACTGCTATTTATTTCTAGCATAATCATTTCCCCATTAGACTGTGAGCCTCTTGAGGACAGAGAACAGGCTCCAGTATGTTTCTATTTACTGGCACACAGTAGAGGCTAGCAAGGGTTTAGTGGGTTTAACTGAAGGTGGTGAGATGTGTGGAAATACTGGGGGTTCACAAATAGTAAAACATATACTTCAGGAATATTGGCTACTCTATCAGTGTCAGCTTTGAACTGTTTCACTTAGAGGTGTTTCTAGGCTCTGACCTCCATTTTACTATTTTATATGAATGACTTTGCCAGAGGTGTGTGAACTAGAGCAACTCCATCTTAAACAGGGGCTGGGTAAAATGAGGCTGAAAGCTACTGGGCTGTATTCCCAGACGGTTAAGGCATTCTAAGTCACAGGATGAGATAGGAGGTCAGCACAAAATACAAGTTGTAAAGACCTTACTGATAAAACAGGTTGCAGTATAGGAACTGGCCAAAACCCACCAAAACCAAAATGGGCACAAGAGTGACATCTGGTCGTCCTCACTGCTACACTCCTGCCAGTGCCGTGACAGTTTGCAAAAGGCATGGCAACGTCAGGAAGTTTCCCCATATGGTCTGAAAAGGAAAGGAATAAAGAACCCACCCCTTGTTTAGCATATCGTCAAGAAATAACCATAAAAATGGGCAATCAGCAGCCCTCAGGTCTGCTCTATGGAGTAGCCGTTCTTTTATTCCTTTACTTTCTTAATAAACTTGCTTTCACTTTGCACTGCGGACTCTCCCTGAATTCTTTCTTGTGTGGGATCCAAGAACCCTCTTTTGGGCCCTGGATCAGGGCCCCTGTCCTGTAACAACTTGAATGAGAATATAACTCATTGTTTACTCTTTAGAGTGACAGGAAGCCAGAAGGTAAGGTCAATATATTGGATAAGCGTTAGAATCCAAAGAGAGAGGAACAAGTTGAAAGTATGAACCAAATATAATTTGCTTGGGAATAAATGTAAAATGCTTCATTAGGTTTAAAAAATCAACTGCATTATAGACTAGGGGAGATATATTTAAAATACAATATTTGTTAAATATCTTGCTGTCACTTTAGTTGATAAGCTCAATACGAGCCAAAATATAATGCAGCTTTTACTGTATTATATATTTAATGCAATTTTGCATATTATTTATAGAAATAAAAGAAGTGCACAAAGGAAAGGGTCCTACTGTCTGTCTCATTGATAAGATCATGGTTGAAATATTAGATATAGTTCCACACATAATATTTAAAAAGTATCGTGCTAGAGAATTTGGAAGAAAATGTTTCTGAAAACTATGTTTTTTAGTCATTTTATTTTTATTGATGTATAAGAGGTATACATAGTTTC
>NW_012107141.1:790919-793345 GCF_000951045.1 Mandrillus leucophaeus | reverse complement strand
GCACATGAAGGACCTTTTGACCAAGTGGCAGAAATTATGAAGAGAACTGCTCAGCTCAACACAGGGTTACCTGGACTTCCCTTGCCCGCTACTCTGTATTCAGGACACATAGAAGGAAACGATCTGGGTTGCTGGACTGTAATTCATGTGGAAGAGAAGGAAATAACTCCTTGGTGGATGTGAGTTGTGAGGAAGAATGATGATGCTACTCTATGTTCCATGACTCTGTACCTGGAGAAATAACGGGACTTGATCAATGAGAATGTTTGGTGTGGGGATCCCGATGATAAAGAGGTAAGTGTGGTTTCATCTGGGAGAGTAATGATGTTTTAGCCACATGTTCTGTGGCTGTAATCCCAGCAAGTGAGTCTGGGACAATTGATGGCTTCTGACACCTTGGCAGTTGCACTCTTTCGAGCCATGTGCCATGACCAAACAGCTCTCAGTACTGCAGACAGCTTCATTACTGTGGGTCCATCCTTCACTTAGCAGCAGACCATCTTCCGTCAGGTAAAGATAAATGGGAAAATCTCCCAGGCTCTACATGTTTTCAATATTACCGTCTCTCTTCTGTCCAGACCAGGTTTGGTTTATGCATTCTGCTGCCTCCCTTCTGAACTATGGTGCAGAAGGCCCCTGGCACCACCCACCCCTGTAATGACATGTGAAACATGGACAAGCGGATCTGATCTTCTCAATGGACTCTGCAGAGTGGGAATCTCTGCAGCAATCAAGGAATGACGGAGTATACCCTGGGTTGTCCAGGAACAGGCTGGAGGTTCATTGCTGCTTTAATTCATCAAAAGCAATTTCATTCTCATTTCTGAGCAGGAAGGAAGTGAATATAACTTCTTCCAAGAATCAGAATGGGCTACTAGCAAGGCTTAATCTCCTGCCAGAAAAAGGTAAAATGTATCCTGGTGTTACAGGTAACATGAAATGGTATACACTATGTAGTACGAAATTGAATTCAATGTTCTCCATCTTCAAATTGCAGAGAAGTACCGTCTCTGATGATCTCTAAGTCACAAAAGGTATTGTTTCCTTCTTAGTGAATTGACAGAGCAAAGGCGGTAAGAAACGTATTAAATAAAAACCTTGTGCACTTTTTCCCTGAATTTCAAGAGTGCTGCGTATGACTTAGTATTGAGGCCCTGAGCTAATGGATTCTTGCTGTTGTATCAGAACTGGGCTAAGGTGAAAGCTCAGAACAGAAGGCTTTAAGTGCCCCACTTTTGGAGATGAGTCACAGGGAACTGCCTGTCATCAGGCCAGATACTTCCTTGAAGGAGTTTGAGAGTTTGGAAGAAATGGTCCCCTGTCCACTAGTGACTGCATCCCCACACCCACACTCAAGTCTAAGTGAGAAAGGGCCTGGAGTGAGGCCTAATCCTCATGTGGATGACCTTTGGTGGGAATTCTGTTCTTGGACGGAAGCCTTTTCTGCCTTTCCTCTTGGAGTGCAGAAAAAAGAAGTGAAACAGTTCGCAGAGAATCACCCTACATTTTTGGGTACCCACTTGTAACTGTTGCACCTTGAGTTCTTGTTTCAAAAAGTTCCAGGAAGAAGCTCAGCCCCAGAAAAACAACAAAACTGGTTGGATCCAGAGATAACTGAGTTGGAGATGAACTTTGGCAAACTCTCCTCATTACGATACTAAAAACCCTGTCCAGGGAGGAACTTATTCACAATTTTCTGTACATGCGACATATGTAGAGTCATGATGGGCAACAGTGCCTGTGCTGCCTTTACTCCACCTCTACATATAACGACTCAGTTAATCAGCCTAATGAAAACCTTGTGTTCAGGGAGGCACCACTTTGGAGAATTATCCGTCGTGTCCTCCTTACTTGTTGCAAGGAATAAAATTCCTTTGTTGAATCTTCCTTGGCTTTGGTCATTGGACTGTCATCTACGAAGTGATTGAACTCACTCATTTTGTGCGTAACACAGTCTTGAAAGGGCTATAGCGAGGCGCACCTGAGAGAAGTATGAAACAACTTCCACAACATTTTATAGACCTAATAGTTCCTGGGGCTCCCCAGAAGGGGGCTCAGATGGTAGAGAAGGCATGGCAGCTGAGGGCTGTCCAAATGGCCACTAGGCAAAGCAAAAGGTCGCCCAACCCATAGAAGGAAGAGGAAGCTCGTACAGCAGACAAGGCTTGTGAGAGAAATAGGTGCTCTGTTGATCAGGTCTTTGGGGAGAGTCAGAGAGAAGATTAGCATTGACCCCAACACAATCATGTGCTGATGTGAAGACCAACAATAAAAGGAAGCTATAAACACAAATAGAACCTGAATGAACCAGAGTGAGGCCAGGCTCATTCTCACAATGACATGTGGACAGTCAATGAAAAAAACTCTGCATTTCTCTGCTTCTTCACGGACTCCAACATTAGAGCCCCTACCTAGAGGAGGGCGAG
>NW_012107141.1:784689-790869 GCF_000951045.1 Mandrillus leucophaeus | reverse complement strand
CCAGGGAGGAACTTATTCACAATTTTCTGTACATGCGACATATGTAGAGTCATGATGGGCAACAGTGCCTGTGCTGCCTTTACTCCACCTCTACATATAACGACTCAGTTAATCAGCCTAATGAAAACCTTGTGTTCAGGGAGGCACCACTTTGGAGAATTATCCGTCGTGTCCTCCTTACTTGTTGCAAGGAATAAAATTCCTTTGTTGAATCTTCCTTGGCTTTGGTCATTGGACTGTCATCTACGAAGTGATTGAACTCACTCATTTTGTGCGTAACACAGTCTTGAAAGGGCTATAGCGAGGCGCACCTGAGAGAAGTATGAAACAACTTCCACAACATTTTATAGACCTAATAGTTCCTGGGGCTCCCCAGAAGGGGGCTCAGATGGTAGAGAAGGCATGGCAGCTGAGGGCTGTCCAAATGGCCACTAGGCAAAGCAAAAGGTCGCCCAACCCATAGAAGGAAGAGGAAGCTCGTACAGCAGACAAGGCTTGTGAGAGAAATAGGTGCTCTATTGATCAGGTCTTTGGGGAGAGTCAGAGAGAAGATTAGCATTGACCCCAACACAATCATGTGCTGATGTGAAGACCAACAATAAAAGGAAGCTATAAACACAAATAGAACCTGAATGAACCAGAGTGAGGCCAGGCTCATTCTCACAATGACATGTGGACAGTCAATGAAAAAAACTCTGCATTTCTCTGCTTCTTCACGGACTCCAACATTAGAGCCCCTACCTAGAGGAGGGCGAGGCTCAGTTATTTTCATGCTCTTTCTCTGCTCTGGAAAGTCAGGGACACCTTTCTAGTGTGTGCTGGAAAAGGAGGTGGGGAGAGCTTTGAATACTGAAGTTTTAAACTAGATTGGACTGTGTTTTAATAATTGAAAATAACCAGAAAGTTATAGAATATGCAAACAATATCACTAAGGGATAGAAAATAATGTAACATAGCACAGTGGACAATAAATGACTGAAAAATATATAATCATTTCCATAAGGGATGTTAAGGGAGGTCCTAGAAGTGGCTTGCCCTTTTTACCTACATCTAATTGGCCAGAACCCAGTCCCATGATCTCAACCTAATGGTACAGGAGGCTTGGGAACTTCTGCCTGTGTGTCCAGGAAGAATAATATTAATACATGGCACTGTCTACATCATTGGTAACTACTTTGAAATCCAGCACATTGAATAACTTAGATAGAAGATGAGAATCTAGTGGTTTTGTACAAATTATCACATTAATGGTGAAAACTTGTCTTGTGATGATACTATTCAGGAGTTATCACAGTATTTACTCAAACCAACAACATTTTACAGGTTGGGTCACTGAGAGAGTGTGCTCTGATTTGTCTAGGATTAGAATCTATATTTAATCCTGCCAATCCTATGACATGGGTGCTGTGACTCTCAATTTCTAGAGAAAACAAAAGAGCTATCAATTTAATGCCACAACTAATAGATGGTAGACTTATTTTTAGTACCTAGTTCTGTCTCACTTCAATATCTCTGGTATTTCTATTATATACGTATCATCTGGTCATTTTGACTTCTTAAAGTCCAAGGCCTTTCTTCCTCTCTTGGTTCAGGATGAATTTTTCTGTGGCTCATTTTGATGGTTCCATGAAGACCCCCTCTTGACTTTCCACATGACATATATTCACTGTGCCAAGGTTCATGCTGCCTAGTATCAGAGTTTATTGTTCCATCTGGCTGTTATTATTCCATTTGCACAAGATCCTGGTGTGTCTGGTGCTTCCTTGGTATAAGGTTTCTGTTTTAATGGTTTTATGATGTGCTGAGCTGCATTTGGTGTTTTGGATGATTTCCTTAATTTGACTCAGATGTTTGTGAAGATTAAGTATTTACCAGTTCACACAATTTTGATTTTTGACTCATAAAACTGGAGCAGATGGGCCTGGGGCTCAATAATTCAATGACTGCTGATAAGTTTCATAACTTTGTTCATTTATTAATGGGACCACTGCTAGAGAATCTTTCTCTATAATTTTCTTCTAGTCCCCTAAAACAATTCTCTGATATTAATATATCATCAATTTAATTCTCACATTATCCTTTTCAGGTTTCATGGTAGGTTAGTAAGAACACTTTTCTAAAAAAAATCTATTTGTTTTTTTTTAAATAAGCATCACAATATTATAAATAGATATTGGGGACTTTGGAACCCAAACTATGATCTTTTTTAAATAAGTTAAAAAATAATAACTTATTACCTTCCCATCATGGCATGTTCTGATTTGCCAATTGCGTGCAGCCACCAGAAATAGCTTAAATGGGGGAGGGCACATAGGCAATCTTTGGGTGTGATTGTAGTTACTGGATTGAAATTGAGAAATTAGCACAAGTGATTTTGTCTTTCCCTTGGTTGTCCTTAAAGACTGACCTTTGGCAAAGTCCCTTAGAAAGTTGTACACCCAACAGATATGTGTCAATGATATCCTATCTTTATGCCAGTCTCTGTGATCAAACATAATTTATTATTGAATCTTTTGGTGTGCTGCTTTTGAAGTGCTCTCAGCCTTCTTGGAGTAGAGGGTGTGTGTGTGTGTGTGTGTGTGTGTATGTGTGTTTGTATGTATGTGAAATATATATATATTTCATATATATAAATGTAAATATATTTTAGCACAAAGTGATAAGTGCAATAATATAATATGCACAATATACAGCTATAGTGCAAATGAAGGAGGATAAATTGGACCAGAAATCAGTTTTTACAAATGTTTAATTGATATTTAATCTCTCAGAGAACTGTTTATATAAACAATCTTTTTCTGAGTATATTTCCATGTTACTCTCCTAATATGTATCTGATGTGTGGTATTTATATGATAGTTTATTTGAAAAACAATGCTAAAAGAAGAAACACAGAGGTGATTTTTTCCACTCATACGACACCATAAAAAAGACACATGGAGAGGATTCCTGGCTCAGATGACTTTTGTGAACCCCTTATTGTTTTTAGGTGTGCTTATGGGTAAAACCAACTAAAGGGAGAATAAATTCTGAAGAAGCAGGTAAGTATATTGGCCAGTGGCTCTTGCTTACTGGAAGATGGAAAGGGAAGGTGGTTGGAAATTGTACTTAGTCTGTTCTCATGCTGCTATGAAGAAATACCTGAGACTGGGTAATTTATAAAGGAAAGTGGTTTAACTGACTCACAGTTATGCAGGGGAGGCCTCAGGAAACTTACAGTCATGGCAGAAGGGGAAGTAAATATGTCCTTCTTCACATGGAGGCAGGAAAGATAAGTGAATGCTGAGCAAAGAAGGAAAAGCCCCTTATAAAACCATCAAATCTCATGAGAACTCATTCACTATTAAGAGAACAGCAGCATAGTGGTAACTGCCCCCATGATTCAATTACCTCCTGCCAGGTCCCTCCCATGACACGTAGGGATTATGGGAACTACAATTCAAGATGAGATTTGGGTGGGGACACAGCCAAACCGTATCAGAAATAAATACCTATATTGACTCCCTTGGGGAAAAGAAGACTGAGTGAGGAGTTGAGAGACTTGGATCCTAGTCTTACCTCCTCCACTAGTTCACTTCATGATCTTAGGCAATCTATTTAATATTTCTGAACCTTCATTAACTGTAGGTTATTTCTCAAGTTTCTTCAAAGTTTGACACTCTCTGATCTGGTGTGCAATTCACTCAGCAAACATTTATTTAATACCTATTGGGTATCTGACAGTGGATTCTCTTGATAATGCTTGCTTAAATATTGCATCATGAAAATCAATGATTAGTTTCCTTTCTTTCATCCTTATGTTTTTCTCTGAGGCTTGAGGGCTATATCTTGGGGCTCAGATTTAGAAAAGATCATCAGTCTCCGACAAGTTTGCTGTAACTTCCCTATCATGCTACTTATTTTTTTTCCCCTACTCCAGATGCTAACCATATGTATAGAATTACTTTTCTCCCTTATAGAGAACAGAGTTCTATTTTATTGAGTGTTGTCGCACATAGATCTCTGAATGTCCAGGAAATGGGAAATAGAGCTCTCTTCAGGGCAATTTGCCATTTTCACAGGTGGTTTGTCAGAGTTTGCAAGTAGATCAGTCCTTGCAAAGAGTGGAGTGTTTTGATTTTGAATTCCTTTTTCTGTAATTAGGATACATTTTTTATTAAGAGCTGCTAGAAACCACATTTTTCCATCCATAAATTTAGCATCTCATGACACAGTGAGAATTACAATGGTAGGAAGAAAGGGGACTGTGCAAACAAAACAAAGACATAAAATGTAATGAGGGAAAAGCAGCCAGCTTGCCGCAACTGTAAAGAAGAAAAAAACTTCAAGGGGGTCTGATTTATAGGGAATAATTATTATTAACTGATTTAGAAAACTGGGGCAAAGATAGGAAGTCATTGAAGTGGCTGTTTTGCAAACTGATTTGAAGAATCCTTTTCTTCTAAGTCATTATAAAATAATAATTCTTGGTGAATGTGCCCTCTGTCGCTTAAGGATTTGCAAGGACTTGAAAAATACTGCTTGAATAAAATTATGATGCCTAAGAAGCGCATTCAGACCACTATTTAAATGCAAAAGCAAAGGCCAGGAGCACTACATGGATTTGTCAAAAGTTGTCTAAGTGATCAGAACAGGAGAACAGACCAAATTCTCAGCTTCTGTTATAGCAAATTCAGTAACTGGTTCTCACAGTGGAATTAAATTCTAATTAGAGAAACTTAATCTTCACCATGCCTTTTAATCTAAAGAGACCACTCACCTACTAATTCATTTGTTCACTAATTCATCTGACATTTGTTGAGCATCTACTATGTGCTGGGTACAGGCTTATGTGTTAAGAACACAAGGATGAGTAAGACATGATCCATTCCATCAAAGAGTTTATATATTTAAAAAGTTGAATTCAAATGAACATGATTGATTAATGTGTGCATTTTCCACTGTGAAATACTGATTAATAAAATGCTTAGAATTAGAAACACAGATGTTATGTTTTTGTTGGTGGTGGTACATTTTTTTCCCTTAAAATGAGGGGTGACTTTTTGGCTATTTATACAATTTTAAGAAGTTCCCACCTTAGTAAGATATATTTCAACTGACCCTAAGATGAGGATAAATTAAAATAGAAACATCAGAGATAACCTGTTACATCTGGAAGGGGCATTGGATTGGGAGACAGAATACCTGAGTTGTAATTGTTTACTAATCCATTATATAAATTAATATGAGAGATTATACCTTTTAGGTTTCTTTTTCTTCTTTTTTAACCCTTGGTTTGGGGCTTGGTTGGGGGGTTTTTTAGGTTTTTGAGGAATTTTAAAAATTTTTTTGCAATTTTTTTTTGGGCCCCACTTTTTTTTCAGGTCACCTTTTTTAAAAAAAAACTTGGGCTACAGAAGTGAACAAAATAGATGGTAAGGGAGAAGGAAAATCAAGTAAGTATGGCATTCTGGAAGTCAGGTGAAGAAAATATTTCCAGGAAGAAGGAGGACTCAATTGGCAAATGTTGTTGATGGAGCAGATAAAATGAGGATAAGAATCGACAAATGGGTTTAGCAAATTAGTCATTGGTGACCTCGACAAGAATGATTTTCAGGGGCGTGATGGGGATAAAGTTGTGATTAGAATAGGTGCCAGGTGAGAGACTGAATATGCAAATGACCAGTGACTGTACCATATATAAAAATAGAACTTGGACTCACAATCTACAGCAATCAGTCTAGGAAAACCAAACCACTGTTGACTGAAAGCCCAGGGAGACATTGTACTCTCTACAAGTCATATTTGTAGAAAGTTGGACCACCATCTGCAACAAAGTCCAACAATCACTTCTGTGAAAATCAACCCAGAATGGTCAGTACTTGATTAATTTACTGACAGCTCCCTAACTTTTTATCTCTGTCTCCAATTTAAGACCAACGAGAGAAAGCCACATCAACAATGTACCACTAACAGATCACTTAAAGAAAATGTGAGAAGAGGAACTGGAAATAGGGAATACATATATAAGGGGACATCAAAATGTTTGTGAAAAAATAGAACAGAAAGATATAAATACTCTTGGAGGACAGGGACCCACCTCTACAAAAAAAAAAAAAAGTAAAAATCAATATCTCCCTCATCTCACACAGTGTCTCAAGACCCTGTAAGGCAGTGGAGGTGCACATAATAATAATAATG
>NW_012107141.1:776813-783619 GCF_000951045.1 Mandrillus leucophaeus | reverse complement strand
TTTGAGTTCTTTTAAAGACTTTTTAAGATTAGGAAACAAAGGAAGTTAAAAGGAGCTGAATCAGGACTGTAAGGTGGATTCCAATGATTTCCCACTGAAACTCTCACAAAATTGCTCTTGATTGACGAGGGAATGAGTAGGAGCATTGTTGTTGGGAAATAAGGACTCTGGTGAAGTTTTCCCAGTTGTTTTTGCCGCTAAAGTTTTGGCGCTCTCAAAGCACTCTCATAAAAAACAGATGTTAGAATTCTTTGGCCTTCCAGAAAGTCAACGAATAAAATGCCTTGAACATTCCAAAATACTCTCGCTATGACCTTTGCTTTTGATGAGTCCACTTTTGCTTTGACTAGACCACTTCCATCTCTCGTTAGCCATTGCTTTGATTGTGGTGTGTCTTCAGGATTGTACTGGTAAAGCCATATTTCATCCCCTGTTACAATTCTTTAAGAAAATGTCTCAGGATCTTCGTCTGATTTGTTTAAATTTTCCATTGAAAGCTCTGCTTTTGTCTGAAACTGATCATAGTTCAATGGTTTTGACACCCATGATGTGAGAAATTTTGCGCAACTTTAATTTTTCAGTCAGAATTGTGTAAGCTGAATTAGCCGAGATGTCTGTGGTGCTGGCTACTGTTTGTGCTATTAATTGCCAGTGCTCTTCAGCTGGGGCAGAGACAAGAGGAATGTTTTTCCTCACAAATTGATGTGGATGGTCTGACACTGTGGGCTTTATCTTAAAGATGATCTCATCCGTTCTTAAAACGAGTTATCCATTTGTAAACTGCTGATTTCTTTGGGGCATTGCTCCCCATAAACTTTTCATAAAGCATTAATTATTGCAGCATTCTTCCACCCAAGCTTCATTATAATTTGATGTTCTTGCTTCAATTTTAGCAGAGCTCCTGTTGCTCTCACTCGGGCTCTTTTCAAACTAATATCTTATTTTTCTTAGTGCCTCAAACTGGATCTTGTTCAGACATGTTAAAACAAGTTAGTACAAGTTTATTTTCGTGCAAAAAATTTTTGAACTTCATGTGTAGTTTTTTCATAGCATGCATTTCCATAAACTTTTTGAAGACCCTTTGTGCCGTTCTGCTTATGAATTTTGCTATAAAGCAAGCAAAACAATTATCAGTAACTGAAGTGAGATATACTTCTTTTTATATTGTACTGGCCAGAACATCAAGTACAATGATTAACAGAAGCAATATTAGTGGACATGTCTACTGCTTCTCGATATTTAAAAGAAATCTAAAGTTTTACCATTACGATATTTGCTGTGCATTTTTGTAAGACATCCTTTACTAAATACAGGAAATTCTCTTCTATTACTAATTTGGGAAGAGCTTTTTGTTTGTTTGTTGTTTTGTTTGCTTGTTTAATCATGAACGGTGTTGGTTTTTTGGCAAATGCCCTTGCTGTTTCTATTAAGACTATAATATGACTTCTCATCTTTAATGTTTGTAATACAGTGAATTATGTTAGATTTTCAATTGCTTAGCATTTTTGCATTTCTGGGTTACATTCATATTGGACGTGATATATTTAAATGCATTGCTCATTTGGTTTGCTGATAGTGCTTAGGATTATATCATAAGTTAGATTTCCTATGTTTTTCTTTTTCTTGTATTACCTTATCAGGTTTGGTATTAATATTTTACATACTAAGCTCATAAAATGGATTCAGGAATGTTTCCCCTTTCCATCCTGCTCTGAAGAAGTTTGTATAGATCAAAATGATCTATTCTTTGTATTTTGATAGAACTTACCTCTAAATGCTCATAGGCCAGGTATTTGAGTGTGTGTTTGTGTAGGTACTGATTTCATTACCATAGTGCAATAAGTAATACATTTTTAAAATTTCTCTTTGAGTCAGTTTCAGATCATTTCTCTAAAATTTTTATTTTGCTAGCGTATTTTTTATAATAGTTTTTTAAAAAATCAGCCATGTCATATTTATAATACTAGACCTTTTTATTCTTTCTTTTTTTCAGAGCAGTAGTGAAAGTTTATTAAAAATCTTCAGAACAGTAAGGAAAGGAGGGAAAGGAAAGAAAAGTAGGAAAGTACAACTTGGAAGAGGGCCAAACAGATGATTTGAGAAACCAAGTGCTCAGCTTGACCTCTTGACTTGAGGTTTTTATATGTTGGCAAACTTCTGGGATCTTATTGCGAAGCTGCTTATCAGTTTCAGGTGTTTTCTGTCTATTAGAAGACGGCCTTTCCTGGCGCCAGCTGTGACCAATTATTACTTTAGAGAAACAGTTAACAACCACCTGACCGTCACCTGATGCTTGCCCAACACTCTGGTGTATGTGTTGTGGGGAGGCCGTCTCCTGTCCTGCTTATGCCTGACTAGCTACCCACCGTAACATTTTCCCACTCAAGAGTCCAGAACCCCAAATCTTTGGAAGAAAATGGATGAAGGTCAGTCTTCTGTAACTGCCTCCTGCTGACAGAGGGGTGTTGGTGGCTGTGTGGGTCTTGGTTACTTGCTAGCTCTCAGGGTTGTTTCCATGAGTTAATGAAAGCAGTATCCAGCCAGGCTCAAGGGAGACAGGGGCAGGATTCTGTTTCTGTCATGTCCCACTGATGGGCAGTCTAGAGGTCGCCTGTAAAGGGTGATTGTTGAATATTGAGAGGAAGGTATCCTCACTGAGGAGCATCTGGAGCTTGATAGCTTGAAGGCCAGGGGGAAAAACTGAGTTATTAGATTGGAAGAGACCAAAACGAAATAACGGGGTGAGGATAGCTTCAAAAATCCTGAGGCTGCCAACACGCCAGGTAATTGGTGGCTGTAGTTATGCCTGCTAAGACTTGAGCACATGGTTTGGCTTTGTTTAACTCCCTTGTAGATCTTTTTATTCTTAATATATCTCACTTGTACTCACTTTTTTCTTGATCTTGAGTTTTTTTCTTTTGCTTTTTTTAATTTAATTAAATTGTGATCATTTTATCAGTTCCTTTCTTCATTTTTTTGGTGTAAGTTCTTGTTCTGTTATCTAACGTCTTAAGCTAATTAACTTTTAGTCTTTTTTTCTAAGAATTTTAAGTATTTCTCTTTGTATATCATTATAATATATTCTTCATGTTTGATGCAGAGTATTTTGTTATCGTTCAGTTATAAGTATGTCCTAATGTTTATTTTTGACCCGTAAGTTATTTCTAAAATGTGTTGTTTTATATTTTATAATTTTATTTGATGATTTTATGAAGTTATTGTGACATTAACTTTTGGTTTAGTTAAAATGACTTAAGAAAATATATTCTACATTATAGTCATTTTTGGTTGTTTGTTTGAACTTGCTTTATGGCCTAATGCGTAGTAATCTAAACAAACGTTTAGAAGTTCTTTGTAAAATTGTGCATTTTGTGATTGAATATATTATTCTCTCATCTATCTACTGTCTATTATCAAGCTCTCTATTGGCTTGCCTTATAAATTATTGAGAGAAGTAGGTTGACATTTTCTCATATTAATGGTGGATTTGTAAATTTCTTTTTTAAATTTTTGTGGGTATATATTTATGGGGTACATAAGATATTTTGATACAGGCATACAATGTGTAATAGTCACAAGACAGGAAATGGGGTATCCATTATATCCAGCATTTATCCTTTCTTTGTATTACAGACAACCCAATTATACTCTTCTAGTTATTTTTAAAAGTACAATTAAATTATTTTTGACAAGAGTTACCCTGTTGGGGTATTAAATACTAGATCTTATTCACTCATTCTACTTTTTGTACCCATTAACCATCTCCACTCCCCCTCTATACCCATAATATGCTTTCCAGCCTTTGGTAAACATCATTTTATTCTCTATCTCCATGAGTTCAATTGTTTTAATTTTTAGATTCTACAAATAAGTGAGAACATGCAAAGTTTGTCTTTCTGTGCTTGGCTTATTTCACTTAACATAATGACCTCCAGCTTCATCCATGTTTTTGCAGATGACAGGATCTACTTCTTTTCAATGGCTGAGTAGTACTTCATTAGGTATATGTGCCACATTTTCTTTCTTTATTCGTCTGTCGATGGATGCTTAGATTGTTTCCAAATCTTAGCTACTGTGAATAGAGCTGCAATAAACATAGGTGTGCAGATCTCTCTTTGACATACTGATTTCCTTTCTCTTGGGTGTATACCTAGCATTGGAATTGCTGGATCGTATGATAGCTCTACTTGTAGCTTTTTGAGGAAACGTTCTCCAAACTGTTCTCCAAACTGTTCTCCATAGTGGTTGTACTAATTTACATTCCCACTATCAGTGTATAAGGGTTTCCTTTTCTCCATATCCTCACCAGCATTTGTTATTACCTGTCTTTTGGATAAAAGCCATTTTAATGGGGGTGAGATGATATCTCATTGTAGTTTTCATTTGCATTTCTCTGATACAGTTATGTTGAGCACCTTTTCATATGACTGTTTTCCATTTGTATGTCTTCTTTGAGAAATGTGTATTCAGATCTTTTGCCTATTTTTAAATCAGATTATTAGATTGTTTCCTGTAGAGTTGTTTCAGCTACTTATATATTCTGGTTATTAATCTCTTGTCAGATAGGTAGTTTGCAAATATTTCCTATTCTGTGGGTTGTATCTGCACTTTGTTGATTGTTTCCTTTGCTATGCAGAGGCTTTTTAACTTGCTGTGATCCTACTTGTCCAGTTTTGTTTGGGTTGCCTGTGCTTTTGAGATATTATCAATAAATGTTTGTCCAGCCCAATGTCCTGGAGAACTTCCTCAATGTTTTCTTGAAGTAGTCTCATAGTTTGAGGTCTTTTTAAGTGTTTTATCCATTTTGATTTGATTTTTGTACTTGATGAGAGAGAGGGATCTAGTTTCATTCTTCTGCATCTGGATATACAGTTTTCCCAGCACCAAATATTGAAGAGACTGTCCTTTCCTCATTGAATGTCCTTGACATTTTTGTCAAAAATGAATTCACTGTAGATGTATGGATTTGATTCTGGGTTCTATATTCTCTGTCCCATTGTTCTGTGGGTCTATTTTTATGCCGGTGCTCATATGCTGCTTTGGTTACTCTAGCTCAGTACTGTAATTTGAAGGCAAGGAATGTGATTCCTCCAGTTTTGTTCTTTTTGCTCAGGATAGCTTTGTCTATTCTGGGTGTTTTGTGGTTCCATATAAATGTTAAGATCGTTTTATTTCTATTTCTCTGAAGAATGTCATTGGTATTTTGATAGGGATTATATTAAGTCCGTAGATTGCTTTGGGTAATATGGACATGTTAACAATAATGATTCTTCCGATCCGTGAACATTTCCATTTTCTGTGGCCTCTTCAATTTCTTTCATCAGTGATGAAAGCGGTGACGGTAGGCAACCTTGTCATGTTCCAGATCTTAAAGGAAAGGCTTTCAGTTTTTTCCCCATTCAGTATGATACTAGAGGTGGGCTTGTCATGTATGGCTTTTGTTGTGTTGAGGTATGTTCCTTCTATAGCCAGTTTTTTTAAGGGCTGTTATCATGAACAGATGTTGAATTTTATCAACTGCTTTTTTAACATTAATTGAAATTATCATATGGTGCTTGTCCTTCATCCTGGTCATATGCCATATTACATTGATTAATTTGTGTATGTTGAACCATCCTTTCATCCCTGGAATAAATCCCACTTGGTTATAGTGAATTACCTTTTAAATGTGTTATTGAATTGCGTTTGTTGGTATTTTGTTGAGGATTTTTGCATCAATGTTCATCAGGGATATTGGCCTGTAGTTTTCTTTTTTTGATGTTTCTTTGTTTGGTTTTGGTATCATGGTAATACTATCCTCATAGAATGAGTTGGAAAATATTTCTTCCTTTTCTATTTTTTGAAATAGTTTGAGTAGGATTGGTATTAGTTCTTCTTTAAATGTTTGGTACATTTCAGCAGTGAAACCATCTTTACTGCCAGGTCCTGGGATTTTTTTTGCTGGGAGACTTTTTATTATGGCTTCCATTTTATTACTTGTCACTGATCTGTTCAGATTTTGAATTTCTTCATGGTCGAATCTTAGTAGGTTGTATTTGTCTAGGAATTTATCCATTTTTTTCTAGGTTTTCCAATTTATTGGCATATAATTGCTCATAGTAGCCTCTAATGATCCTTTGAATTTCTGTGATATAGGTTGTAATGTCTCCTTTTTCATCTCTGATTTTATTTGCATCTTTTTTTTTTTTTTCTTAGTCTGGCTAGAACTTTGCTAATTTGTTTATCTTTTCAAAAAACCAACTTTTCGTTCATTGACTTTTTGTATTGCTTTCTTTGTATCCGCTCATTTATTTCCACTCTGATCTTTATTATTTATTTTCTTCTGCTAATTTTGGATTTTGTTTTCTCTTGCTTTTCTAGTTCTTTAAGATGCATCATTAGGTTGTTTAATTGAAGTTTTCCTTTTTTTGATGTAGGCACTTACAGCTATAAACTTCTCTCTTAGTATTGCTTTTGTTGTATCTTGTCGGTTTTGGTATGTTGTGATTCCATTATCATTTGTTTCAAGAAAATTTTCAATTACCTTCTTAATTTCTTCTTTGGCGCACTGTTCATTGAGGAGCATATTGTTTAATTTCCAGGTGTTTTTATGGTTTCCAGAATTCCTTGTGCTATTGATTTGAAATTTCTTACAATTCAGGACCTAGAGTGCTAATCATTTACAAATTTCTTATAAATTATGCAAATTTTATTTTATGTATTTTGAGAGAATACTATGCATTTATTAGTTTGAAACTTTTATATATTTCTGGCAAATTGAATTTTTATTATTTTAATTTAAAGTATTTTATTGAGATATGTTTGAC
>NW_012107141.1:775332-776118 GCF_000951045.1 Mandrillus leucophaeus | reverse complement strand
ATCAACATAATGAACATATCTGTCATGCCAAAGGATTCCTGATAAAACTTTGTAAACCCTCTGTTCTATTTATTCCTGACCTTCTCAACATTCACATGCCACTGTAGATTGACTTTATGCCAGTATAGATTAGTTTGTATTTTCTGGAATTTTATATGGGTGTATAATGTAGTTTTTACTGTTTTCATCTAGTTAATTTCACTTAGCATAGTTATTTTTATATTTATCTGGTTATTACATGTATCAATAGTTTATTCCTTTTTGTTGTGAGTAGTATTTGTATAAAGATATTGCTACTTGTTTATTCGCATGTTCATGAATATTTGGGTTACTTCCGATTTTTGGCTATTCCAATATAACGCTGCTGTGAACATTTGTGAAGTCTGAACATATGATTTCTAGCAACTATGTGGGAGTGAACTAGCTACATCATAAGGTAGATGTATGTTCAACATTTTAAGAAATTGCCAAAGTATTTTTTCAAAGTGGGTGTAGTATTTTACATTTTCACAAGCAGTGTATGAGTTTAAGTTCCTCCACATCCTCACCAAACCTTGGCTTGGAAGAGTTTTTAATTTAAATATAAAAGTTGCATGTGTTTTTGTTGTTGTTGTGTTTTAAATTTGCATTTCCCTAATGCTTAATGATTTTAAGTATTGGGTATCACTTCATCGATTTATTTGCTTTCTGTCTATCTTCTTTGATAAGCATCTCTTCAAATCTTTTGCCCATTAGAAAAATTAGTTTGTTTTCTCATTATTGAGTTTTCTGTTATGTACCTATTCT
>NW_012107141.1:766890-772947 GCF_000951045.1 Mandrillus leucophaeus | reverse complement strand
AAAAAAAAAAAAAAAGAAAAGGAAAAAAAAGTAGATTCAAGGTTTCTTGTCATTTGCTTCAGTGCCATTTCATCGTCCCACCAGAGCCGGAAGGGTGATGGAGTGGAAAGATGACCTTCCCCTGGGGTTTGACCATCCCGCAGCCGATCTCCTCTCCGTCTACAGACGCTTCTTCTCTTCTTCTGAGGCAAAGAACATTCTGCTGTTCTTCTGCTTTCTTTTTGTCCTCTTGTCTGCTTGTCTGCTCATGGAGCCTGGGGTTTGGGGTTTATATGGGTACAGAATGGGAGGTGTGGACGGTCAAAAGGCAACATTTGGCAACAGAGGGAAAACAGGAATGCCTGATCTCATTTAGGCTCCTGGGTTTCCAGAGCTGGGAGTGGGTTGCTGGAGAGCTGCCCTCTTCTACCCAGTATTTCCCTGTCTCCTGTCCATATCAATAGCATAGCCATAAAATTCTCTTCCATCACACCTCTGAATATTTGACAAATGGGTCAGAATAACCTTGACACAATATATGAATTTTGTTTATAAGTCATTTTTATGATCAAATAAGAGCCTGAAAGAGGTCGGGCCAAGGTGTCCTACGAGGACATATTTATTAAGTCAGGAACAACTTAATAAGGAGCACCCCCAGATGCTGCTTTCCTCATCAACCCATTTGTCATATCAGTGTAGTGACGGGATAGCATTTGGGCCCTCCTAATTCAGGTTCATTCCCTGACAATAACTGCTGCAGTTCTTTTAAAGCAGACCTGAATAAATACCACAAAAATATCATTAGGAAACCTGGGACTAATTCATCACAGTAGACTGCACAAAATTTGCTGAAAGTTAACATAAGAGCCATATGTTTCTTGTTACAAATCTGTGGTTAGCTACCAGTGCCTCCTTATCAGATTTTTGGTGGATCTTTAGGGCGGGTAGTAAGGTAATATTTTTGGGCATGTCTGATCATGGTCTTCTAGCCACACCTTCTCCATTTTTGAGCCTCATCATTCCAGGGTACTCATTATTTTTCTTAATGTTAATTACAGAGATATATGTCTCTTCTCTCAATATATCTTTCACGTTCACTTCTTCATGAACAGGGTTTCCTCTTAGCTAGAGCTCAGAAAGATTGTTCGCATTGCCCCTGTCTTTTCAAACTGTTAATTACTAACTTAGGATTCTGAGCTGTTTGAGAACTGCAACAGCTAGGATTCCCGATTTTGCTTCAGATTGTCTATTTTTAATTTCTAGAGAGAGTGTCTATGATCAGAACAAGAACCAAATAATGGTTTATACTAGGTTCCATCACAAGGCTCTGGAGGGAATGTCTCCTTGTTCCTGGCAGAACTTTAGGGGGCTAAATCTAGAGCTGTAAAACAATAGTGATGTTTGTAGGCACAAAGTTTAACAGTAAGAATTTCTGGATACTGTTCTATGCTGTTTTGATGACAGCTGTGGCATTTACTGCTTCCTTTGGCCTAAGGGGTTATTTTGTATGACTTTATTATTTCTTTCTAGGCTTTCTAAGCCACTAGGCTTTTCATTTGGGCATCTATTTGAATATCTCTTTAGGTCGAAAGATGATCTTGGATCACATCTCTGTAGTCATGCCGGTGGTTCCCAAATGTGAATTGGTGTGTCCAATACCAACTGCACGGTATCAGAATCCTTTAGGAGAACTTATTAAAAATATCCATTATCCCAGGATGCTTCCCTGAGTTTTTGATAAATTATAAATGGGATAAGGTCAGGAAGTCCGTGCTTCTAAAAAGCTCTCTGGGATATTCTTATATGAAGTTGTGTTAGGAAAGACTGATCTAGATGGTGAGCCTCCTATTCAGGCTTGATGGAGTTTTGGATTTCAACACAAAATAATATTTATATAACATTCACTGGATACTTATTATATATGAGGCATTATAAGTATCTTTCTGTAGAGCATATATGTCACTTTCGTGAAGATTACTTTAACGTTATCAGGTAAACCCAATTATTGTTCTTATATGGGAAAACTGAGACCTTGCCCAAGATCATATAGCTAATGACTGGTACAGATAGGATTCAAACCTTGAGGCTCTAAGTCTATATATAAAACCACTTAATGCTAAATCTTTTGCTACCTAAACTTGGAGCTCAGCATTACCCTATCTAGCAGGGTGACCTTTGATAAGACATTCACATATGCCAGAAAAATCTGCATATTTGTAAAATGAAAAAAAAAAATCCATTTTCTCATTTGTAAAATGAGAGGGTTAAACTAGGTAATTTTCAAGTTCTTTTTAACTGAAAAAATGCTTTTCCTATGAAAATTCAATTATCTTTAAAGAAGCATAACAATGAACTAATCTCTGACATATGAAATGTTTATATACAATTTAGAACAATATTCGTGGAAATATAACAACTGAAGCACAATTTAGTATTTTTCACACGAATCTTCCATTTTATCAACACTTAATATACACATTTTCTGCTCTAAATATTGAACTGTGATTTTTTTTCTTTAGTCATAATGTAGGTATTTAGCTCTTGAGCTTATCTACAGCTCAGATATTCCTGGAATTAAATACCCCTTTGGGTTTTCTTTTGTCATTTCTAACTCTCCTAGCAAAGAAAACTTTCTGGAATTATTGTTACTTCTTAAAAACATGAGTTTCAGAAGTGGTCCTAACTGTTTTTGTCCTCTACTGTGTTCACTGTCTTCTGAGGATCAAAAGCAGATTGGAATGATCAGCCCTTAGGCACTGCACTTCCCAGCATGGTTGGTTTTGTTTGGTTTAATCAGCAGAATCTTTTTTTAAATAACCAATTTGTAGTTTCTGCCAAGCTTCTTACCCTCATAGAAGGTGGGGCCTGACAAAATAAGGGTAATTACTAACAGTTCTTTATTAACCTCTGAAGGCTTTGCTGAAATACAGTTCAAAGTCTTAAAGGTGGAAATCCCATTTCCCAGGATTTCTATTTTGAAGCATTTATTTAGAAAAACATATAGTAGTAGGCCGGGCACAGTGGCTTACGCCTGTAATCCCAGTACTTTGGAAGGCTGAGGCGGGCGATCACCTGAGGCTAGGAGACCATCCTGACCAACATGGAGAAACCCTGTCTCTACTAAAACAAAAACGAAAACAACAGAAAATTAGCCAGGCGTGGTGGCACATGCCTGTAATCCCGGCTACTCTGGAGACTGAGGCAGGAGAATCGCTTGAACTCGTGAGGCGGAGGTTGCGATGAGCCAAGATCACGCCATTGCACTCCAGACTAGGCAACGAGAGCAAAACTCCATCTCAGAAAGAAAGAAAAAGAAAAACATGTAGTAGCTGTAGCTTATAGGCTTTGGCTTACATACTTTCATATTGAATTATATAATATAAATTAAGTAATATGAGTAATAAATACAGAGCTCGCTCATACAGTAGTACAGGTGAGCATACTGAAATCATACAAGTACATATAGATTATATATATAAATTATATATTACATGTGTTATGTGTCTTATATGTGATTTACTGTTACTATTAACTACTAATAATTATTATCCTCTGATAAGCTCATGGAACAAATTTTCAGGACTATTTCTACCACCACACAAATAATCTTACTGCTTTCTGTTCTCTGTTCCAGGAGACAGGCTTTCTTTCTGGCTCCAAATTTCATGAAACGAAATGTTGCAGAACATTTTTATCTGCAACAGACCGTGTTGAGTATTGCTTTCCATTGAGTGATCGTGAAAACACAGGAAGGAGAGTAAAGAGAGTCAAAGTAACATTTAAAATTCTGTTACGGTTTTTGCCTAATTTTCTTGGGGAAAAAAAAAAAACCCTCAGCATACAAAAGTTAAATCTTACCTAGTCAAATAAAGATTATTTGATTATTTTGAGGATAAAAGGCCTTACCAATCATTCCTTTAAAATACTTCTCCACATAGTTATCAGATTTGGAGCTATATGTGCAATCATCATTAATTTAAAGGGTCATTGGGACCCTGAAGCTTACAGAGATATATCATCAGAGAAGGTTTGTTAAAATAAATTTCTTCTACAGTATCATAAACCTCTGTATCGTCCTCATTTGTGAACGTTATCTATGTAACATTATTTTCTGACCAATTAAATAGGGGACTTGAAGAGACACAATTAGCATAGGAAAGAACATCTGATTTAAAATCTAGTGATGGGTGTTACTATTTACTTCATTCATTTTTTACGAATAGGGCTTCATTCATATAAGTTTTGTGAATGTCCTATGTTGAGCATCACAGGCTGAGCTCAAAAGGAAAGCTGGATGTTATCCCCAGTGAGGTTACAGTTCGTATGTGTGCAGTGACCTTGTGGTTTGAGGTTTTAAAAGAGTTCCGATTTCAACTGAGCTGTGCCATATTTCTTTAAAAAATCAAGACATTTTAGAAACATATATTCATCACATCTAAACTACTTCTCTGATACTTTCTTATATAATTGAAACAGACTCACAAATCCTTTGGAAAACCCATTGCAGTTTTGGGTTCAAAAGTTATGCTTGATGAAAATGTAATTACCCAGTAATATACAAAGTTATAAAAACCTTAAAGGGGGCACAATTGAAATGGTGCTGCTGTTCAGAAATAACATATCTTGTAGGATTAGGGAGGACCTCATGGAAGGAATAGTGTTTGAAGTAGACATTAGGTAGCATTGATAGTGACAGTTAATTACCTAGCATCAGTTTTCTAACTTTATATATGCTCTCTCTCTCTCTCTTTCTCTTTTGTCTTAGGCAAACCCTCCTGCATGGGGACTGGGGGGATCCATCTCTCTCAACAGTCCATCTTTGTATCCTTAATGGGGCCTTGCACTGGCCGTGTTGGTGATTTGTGTGGGGACTGATGTGCCTAGCTTTGTTCATAGGAAGGATCTAAGGCAATATGAAGGAGCAAAGATATGTGTAGGATTATTTTTATTTATTTATCTTAATTGACAAAAACTATATATATTTATTGTGTATAACATGTTTTGAAATATGTATACATGTGGAGTGGCTAAATCAAGCTAACCAGCATATGCATTACCTCACATACTTATCATTTATTTTTGTGGTGAGAACACCTGAAATCTACTCTTTTAGTAATTTTCAAGAATGCATTACATTTTTATTAACTATAAGTCACCATTTTGTAAAATAGATACCTTTCACTTATTCTTCCTGTCTAACTGAAATTTAGTGTTCTTTGACCAACATTTCCTCAGCTCCTTCCTATATTATCTTAATTTGTTCTTAGAATCCTATGAAGTAGTTTCTATTATTTTTCCTGTTTAAGTGAAGAAAAGATAAATTAAAAAGATATTATATGCTTAATTAGGGACAGAGTTAGGATTTAAACTCATGTGTGTTTGGCTCCAAATATTGTGTTTAAATTCACCGTATTATATTTTGTCTTGGTGGAACTCAATGTTTAGAGATGAGGATGGGAGAAAGGATATTTGATACATTGGAAGCAACATAAACAAAGACACAGAGATTAGAAAATGCATGGAAACAGTCCACAGAGAGCAGCTGATTTTGTTGGAGCTATTGGTATATGGGAAATGTGAAATACATTTGGAAACACCAATTGGGGTCAGACTGTGCAAAGCCCCAAATGCCAAATTCGAGATGCTGACTCTTATCTTGGATGACAGAAAGGGTTACTGGTAATTAGTGCTAATGAAGAACTGGGAGCCAGTGTATAAGGTGCTGAAGACTGAGAGGTTAATTACAAGGTAAGGACCCTGATCCAGGAAAGCTACAAGGAGGATCTGAACCATAGAAGTGGCTGGAACAGGTCAGGATGTGGAATAAACCATCAAGGCGCAAAGATGAAGCCATGCTACCTAGCAAACAGATGTAGGTTCTTAGGAAAAGAAGCTGGTTTGAGATGGGATATTATGATTTTGGACACACTGATAGGGACATCCAGGTGGACATTTCCAGGAGGTATTTGGAAGATTTTGCTTGTGGAAAACCCATTGCAGTTTTGGGTTCAAAAGTTATGCTTGATGAAAATGTAATTACCCAGTAATATACAAAGTTATAAAAACCTTAAAGGGGGC
>NW_012107141.1:757930-766840 GCF_000951045.1 Mandrillus leucophaeus | reverse complement strand
GGGACATCCAGGTGGACATTTCCAGGAGGTATTTGGAAGATTTTGCTTGTAGACCGTTGTATTAGTCCATTTTCTCACTGCTATAAAGATATTACCTAGGACTGGGTAATTTGTAAAGGAAAGAGGTTTAATTGACCCACAGTTCAACATGTCTGGGGAGGCCTCAGGAACCTTACAATCATGGCAGAAGGTGATGGGGAGGCAGTCATCTTCACAAGGCAGTAGTAGAGGAGAGAAACAAGGAAGTGTCACACTTTAAAACCATCAGCTCTCGTGAGAATGCTCTCACTATTACGAGAATAGCATGGGGAAAACCACCCCCATGATCCCATCACCTCCCACCAGATCCCTCCCTCCACATGTGGGGATTACAATTTGGATTATGATCTGAGATGAGATTTTGGTGGGGACAGAGCCAAACCATATCAACCATCAACCACCCACTGGATTAGAAGGAGAAGAGTGCTATCGCAAGCATTAAGAGTGAATGAAGATCAGGTGAAGATACAGTCAACATTATTTTTTCCTAGGACAGATGCTATTCTAGGTATTTCACTACAATAATCCTGTGAGATAAGTAGTATCATCTCCATTTCAAAGATAAATAAATGGCTTAAAAGAAGTTGTGATTCGACCAAAGTCAAATTATGAGTAAGTTGTAGAGCTAAGATTCAAATTTAGGTCTGTTCCACTGAGGGGCCTGAAATCATTCATCTTTGAAATTATTCATTCATTATTTATTTATTTATCAGACTTCTATTTTACACAACGTATTGCTTAATCTCCTAGAAAAAATTATTGTGTGAAAAAGGCAGAAATCCCGGATGAGTTTATGTATATTTCTATACATTAAAAAACCCATAAATTAATGGTATATGGTTTCTATAAATTCATATAAAAAGAGTCTGGAAAGACTCCCAATAAATTGATAATGGTGGTTGCATCTGAGGAAGGAATCAAGATGGGCATATAAGTTAAAGAAAACATATGTGTAATGTTTTAATCATTTATCCAAAGAATATATTCATGTATTATTTGTATAATTAAAACTTATTTTTAAAATGAATTTTTCTGCCCACAAAATGACTTTCCACACAGACATGAGTATGATACAAGGAATGTGAACTAAGTAAATGAGGAAACAGCATGAGTTGATAGAAATTATTGAAAACAACTTTGTGTTAAGTGAGAAACATAGTTTTTTTTTTTTTTTCCCCACGGTTTGTTGCTAATCTCTTCTGAAGAAAGTTAGGTGAGTTTCCATTAACAACTCCATGAGACATAACAGTTAGGAAGCCTTTGTTTTTCTGAGGATTGTAGCATGCTATAGGTGGGTAGTCCAAGGGAGAAGTTCCCCAGGAGGAGATTAGATTTAACTTACTCATTTTTCTGGTTAGAATCACTAGAAACCACTGCGTTTTTTTGTTGCCCAAAGGTGTAAGAGGGTTCAAGCATGAGTTTGGGACCCCTTCTGCTGAACTTCCCCATAGGAGACCTCCTTTAGTCACCATAAACCCTCCCCATGCCTCACAGTGAATCAAAGCTCCATTCATGATTGTCCTCTGCCAGATACTCTTTTATTTTATTTTATTTTATTTTATTTTATTTTATTTTATTTTTTTTGAGACGGAGTCTCGCTGTGTCTCCCAGGCTGGAGTGCAGTGGCTTGATCTCGGCTCACTGCAAGCTCCGCCTCCCGGGTTCACGCCATTCTCCCGCCTCAGCCTCCCAAGTAGCTGAGACTACAGGTGCCCGCCACCACGCCCGGCTAGTTTTTTTTTTTTTTTTTGTATTTTTAGTAGAGACGGGGTTTCACCATGTTAGCCAGGATAGTCTCGATCTCCTGACCTCGTGATCCACCCACCTCGGCCTCCCAAAGTGCTGGGATTACAGGCTTGAGCCATCGCGCCCAGCCCCAGATACTCTTATGTAGGCCTGAGGATTTTAAATATGCTATTTTTTTTTGCTGTGTTTCCTCTTAGCTACTTAACCCTCTTCATCCTTTGAGTCTCGGCTTTAATTCAGTGTCTGCCAAAAAAGTCATCTCTTCTCACCACCCCACACACTAGATTGGGCGTTCCTCTCTGTGCTCCCATAACCCTCTACTGTCTATGCGATAGCACTTCTCTCCTTCATCTAAGGCAGCTCTCCACCCTGGCTAGACATCAAAGTCACAATGAAGAATTTTAAAAATATAGATATTTGGGCTCACCTCAAATGCATTGCATCTGAATCTTCAGAATTATATCTAGGTATTTATTTTTTATATATATACCCTTCATATAATTGCAATTAGTATTTCTTGACTAAGTAAATTAAACAGGGTTCTGATAATCTGCAGCTGTTTTATTGTATTTTATTTTTAAAATTATTTATTTAATTTTTTTTTTTGAGACAGAGTCTTATTCTGTCACCCAGGCTGGAGTACAGTGGTGTAATCTCCGCTCACTGCAACCTCTGCCTCCCGGGTTCAAGCGAGTCTCCTGTCTCAGTCTCCCGAGTAGCTGGGACTAAAGGTGTGCACCACCACGCCCGGCTCATTTTTGTATTTTTAGTAGAGATGGGGTTTCGTCATGTTAGCCAGGCTGTTCTCGAACTCCTGACCTCAGTTAATCTACCTGCCTCAGCCTCCCAAAGTGCTGAGATTACATGCGTGAGCCACCGTGGCTGGCCTGTTTGTTTTATTGATACTTCATACTTTTTTTCACCCTCCTCAGTAGTTCTGGCTTTATTAGAATCACCAGAATAACATTGTAAAGACAGAGATAATTTTGCTCAATCTAAGGAAAGTTTTTGACATGATAAGTGATGTTTGCTGTGTCCTGGATGTAGACTATGGGGCATCTCAAATGAAGCTCAACAAAGTAAACATTCACAATGACATATTCAAAGCAATCTTTCACTGCCAGATCTTTTGCTGTTCCTTTGAGTTCAGCCTCTTCCCATCGCCATACCAACACATATCTGATAATAGCAGTAGGATGGTGATGGGGAAATAAGTAAAATATTCAGTTTTGTCCTCTGGCATCTCATTCTTGACTACATAGGCTCTTAATTTCAGTATCAACCAATACTAGCATTTGACCAGGTGTTTTTAGCCCCCCCACACACTTAAGATAACTGCTGAAAATCATGTGTATCCTCCTAACACTCAACATCCATAAATCAAAGAGAAGCAGAAGAGCATAATGTTTAGCAGCCCATGTTCTGGAGCCTGCTTCTGGTTCACAGACAGACTCTGCCATCTTGACTGGTTGTGAGCCTCTTTATATGTCAGTGTTCCTAGCTTTAAAACATAGAAAACATAGTATGGTATCTACTTTACAAAATATTTGCAATATTAAATGACTTCATACACATAAAGAACTTAGAAGATTGCCCAGCACATTGCTTTAAAAATATTAGCAATTTTATTCTCAAAGATTAGGCATTCACTCAGATTACATAGATATTATAGAAAATGTATGGAGTAGATAAAGGATGAACTAATCACAGAAAATATAAAATGACTAAAGATAAAACAGAGTACAAAATGTCATTGCATACATTTTAAAAGATTTAAAAATGCAATTTGTTGGAGAGCAGTATCAACAAGAGCAGATTTACCACTTTCACTGGCCCCTTGCTAGGTCCTGGGAAGATCTTAGTAATTTTATATTTGTAATTTTATATTTATTTCCTTAAAGAGTTTACTTGAAGTTGCATAAAATAGGTTTCATAAAACCTGAGCCTTAAGTGAAAAACACTATTTAGGAAAACAAAACAGATGAGGAATTGAGGCCAAATTGGTGAGGTGGGTATAAAATATCCACTGACTGCAGATATTTGCCTTTTAAGCTGGGGATGCAGAATAACTTACTCCATTTTCATATGACCTTTTTCTTTCAGGCTCTTTTAACAATTTCCTAAAGAAATCAGGTTGCCCCAAGTATGGATGTATTAACTCTTATTTTTTCCCCTTAATTGCTATAATCTTAAAATATAAAGAAGAATTAATTAACTATCCTGACGGGGGAAGGAAAGTTAATAGCAATTTTAATGAGTGTAACCTTAGCAGAATTTGTAATAACCCTGAAAAGATGGTGAAGTCACTTCTTTCTCCACTTGACTCTCTCACCTTCTGTGAATGGCTATAAATGCTGATTATAAGTGATTAATTACCTACCGGAAGGCTTGTTTCTAGCTCATCTCCTTATCCTAAAACCAATTGCAGTCTGAACACTATGGTGAAAATTCCAAATGTAAAAAAGATAAAATGGGCTATCTACAATATAAAGTGCTTCAAAGACAAAATGTGATGATGAGCATCTGGCAGAGCTTTTACATGAGCACAGGAAAAAGCAAACAAGTTGTATGAGGCTGACCTTGGACATTTCATCTAAAATGATAGAGAATATGGTAGTCGTGCCATAGGTAAGACATTTATATCATATATATACAAGGCAGTGGATTTCTGTGTGGAAATGCTCTTCAAACTCCAGTGCAGGAAGGAAAAGCTCAACTAGAACCCAGGGGTCCCAGTGAACTGAGTATTCAGAGTTTAGAGTTTGGGGTTAATAAGGCAATTAGAATTTGTGAGGTGAGGGGGTACTGGGCAGGAGAGAGTTATATGGGAAAGGATGGTCAGAAATTTGCATAGGAGAACACTTGGTCGTTGGCCAAATACTAATCCATACATGTGCAGAGTGGGATTCCATATAACTCAGCAAAGAACGGCTACTAAACGATGAACAACAACCAGGGAGCTGTGAGCTGATCTGAGCCTTCGCAGTGCTGATGGGCATTCAAGTTCGAGCCACTCAGAGTGGAAAAACCTTGTTGAACACTCTAGAGATTCAGTAGAGAACCTAGAGGGGCCACGCTCCAGAAGTAGCACTGTTTAGCCTTAGAGAAAATGTTACTCTAGAACCACTCTGGTATATCACAAAATAAGACTCAAAAGAACCAAGTAGTCAACAAGGAAATGTAGTGCCTGCTGAAATAAACTCAGTTTTTTAGTCAGGAATACAGCAACATTCAGTCAACAACATAGCATCCGTTATATCCATAATACAACCTAAATATATGAGAGATGTGAAGAGGCAGAAAAATATATCCTATAACCAGGGGAAAAATAATTTAATAGAAACTGATAATCTAATTATAGGTATAGTAGAATTATCAGAAAAGGACTTTAAAATAGTTATAAAAATAGTTATAAATATATTCAAGTGTATAAAGGTAAACATATATTCCTATAATTAGGAAAAATAATTTCAACAGAGTAATGAACTATATAAAAAGGGTCCTAATGAGTCTAGAGGGTCTAGAAATGGAAGACATGAAAAGAATCTCAGTGATCCTATTTAGTATGAGATGAAAAATGTAATATCTGAAAAAAAGTACTAGATAGGATTAACAGCAGATTATTCACTGCAGAATGAAATATTAGTAAATTAGTGGAAAGGGACAAAATAAACTACGGAAACTGATGCCCAGAGATGAAAAGCTGAATCTAAATAAACAGAGTTTCAGTGACTTGTCAAACTATATCACCTGGTCCTATCTATATGTAATTTGGAGCCAAAGGAGGAATGGAGAGGGTGGTATTGGGGCAGAAAAAAATCTTAGATATCAGGGTTGAAAAAATTCCACAACCAAAACAAATATGGAACACACATTTATGAATTTCAAAAAACAGCATGCAGGATGAACTCAAAACCACATCAAAGCACATTACAATCAAACTGCTAAAAAATTGACAAAAAAAGTATTAAAATCAGCCAGACAAAAATAGCACATTATATACAGGGGAACAGTAATAAGAATGTTTCTATCTACTTATCAAAAAAAATACAAGGCAAAAGACAATGAAATGATAACTTTAAAGTACTGAAGGGGAAAAATATATAACTTAGAATTTTAAAGTAGAGAAAATTTCTTCAAATATGAAGGAAGCTAACAAAAGACATTTCCAGAAAAACAAGAGTTAAAAGAATTTGCCACATGCAGATCCGCACTACATGATATGTTAAAGGAGGTCCTTCAGGTGGAAGATAAATAATACCAGATGGAAATTAAGACCTATATAAAGGAAATAATAGCAATGGAAATGGTAAGTGGATAGGTAAATTAAATATTTGTATCTTATTTTGAAATTAATTTAAATGATATTTCACTATAAAATAGAAATAATAAAAATGTCTTTATGGTTATAAATTGTGCATGCTTATAATATGTGCAGAAATAAAACATAAAAGCAAACCAACATGGTACATGTATACCTATGTAACAACCCTGCACGTTGTGCACATGTACCCCAGAACTTAACGTATAATTAAAAAAAAAAGAAAAACAGAAAGAATGGAAGCGTCGACAATAGATGTATACTTGGTAAAATTATTGTAACTGAAGTAGTATGATATTATTTGAAGGTTGAATGTGATACATTAAAGAAATATATTTTAAACTCTAACGAAACCACTAAAAAAGCCCCTAAGTTATAGCTAACAAAACAAAGACAAAATACGTAGCTAAAATACTGCTTAACAAAAGAAAGACAGGAAGGATAGAAATAATGAAAAAGGAATAATCAGGACAAAAAAACCACACCCAGGATATTAGATATAAAATCACCATGTAAATAATGATATTAAATAAAAATCACTTCATCTAAAAAAGCAGAGATTTTCAGACTGATTAAAGAAGTTTCATACAACCATATGCTGTATTCAAGAGATGCATATTAAATGCAAAGATACACATGTTTAAAAGGATGAAAAAAGTTATACTATGTAAATACGAAAAATAGGAAAGCTGGAGTGGCTATATTCGTATTATATATTCCCTCGGTGTAAAGATTATTACCAGAGATAAAGAGGAATATTAATCATAAAATGGTGAACTTTTTCAGACAAAACAATCCAAATGTCTATGGACCTAATCACAGTGTTTCAAAATACATTAAATTAAACAGGGAAATGAAACGAGAAATAGAGGATTTCAGAATTACAGTTTCAGACTTCAATATATCTCTCTTAGTAAGTAGTACAGTAAGAGGACTTGATTAGCACTAGAAACTCATTCAATATACCTGACAATTGCAGAATACACATTATTTTCAAATTCATAGGAAACATTCACCAAAATGATCATATGCTGAACCATAAAATGAGTTTAAATAGATTTAAAGTGATTAAAATAATTCAAAGTATGCTATCTAACTACAACTGAATGGACACTGAGTGATTACGACAGTTAATATTAGATATCTGGAAAATCTCTAGATATTTGGAAATGAAAGATTCACTTTTAAATAACTCATGGATCAAAGAAGCAAGAAAAATGAGAAAATGTTTTTAACTGAATGAGAGTTGAACACAACATATCAAAATTTGTGGGTTGCAGATAACAATTTTTAAGAGTGGGAATTTATAGTTCTAAATGCTTATAGTAGAAAGAAAGAAATGTTAATAAATGATAAAAACTTTCTCCCTATGAAACTTCAAATTAAACGCAAAAATTGTAACTCAAAAAAAAAAAAAAAAAGAAAGAAGTAGATAAAGACAAGGGTATCATGTTAGTTGAGGAATACAAAGTTTCGGTTATGCAGCATAAGTATATTCTAGAGGTAAATATACACAATCATGACAATAGTTAGTAGTGATTTATTGTATACTGAACTTGCAATTTGCCAAGGGAGTAGAGTTTTGTTTTTGTTTTTGTGTTTGTTTGTTTTTGAGACTGAGTCCTGCTCTGTCACCCAGGCATTAAAGAGCAGATGGATAATAAATAACAGAAGAATAACACGAACAGCTTTATGCCAATATATTCAACAATAGAAACAAAGCAGACAAATCCCTTGAAAATTATAAATTACTAAAATTGACACAAAGAGAAATAGAAAATTGGAGTAAAGTTGTTACAGTTATAATTCAAAATATTTCCATAAAGAAAATTTTAAGTCTAGATAATTTTATAAACATTTAAAGAAGAAATAATATCAATCTTCCACAGACTTGTTTTGTGAGGGTAGTATAACACTGATATACTAAAGCATACAACAATATTATAAAAGAATAATATTATAGGTCAATATCCTTCAAAAAACAGATGCAAGAACCCTTAGAATACATTAGCAAACTTTAAATGAGTTAAGTCTCAGATTCCCCCCTTATGATCAAAAACAAATACAGGTGTCTTCTCTCTCCTAAGTTCGATAAAACATCGTTACTATACCTAGCATTACATACATGAAGATGAGCCAAAAAAGATCATCTATATTGGAAAAGAAATAACAGATTATTTGATGTGTTTAGAAAATCTTAAGGAATTGTAAAAATAGCTATTAAAATTAATGAATTCAGCAAGTTTTCAGGATTCATGATCTATATACAATAATTAGATATATTTCTATATGCTATCATGAACAATGGAAAAATTAGACAGAATATTAACATTATCTCAAAAGCATAACAAATATTTAAGAATACATTTAATAAAATATGTTAAAAACCTCTACATTGAAAACTACAACAAATTGCTGAATGAAATTAAAGAAAAGCTAAATAAATGAGGAGACATCATATCATGGATTGGAAGCTTCAATTTTCATAAAGTCAATTCTTCCAAATCTGATATAAATCCTGGCAGGATTTTGTTCTGGTAAGCCTCTACATGCTATTTCTTGAAAAACAAGATATATACATTTCCTAATTTCAAGACTTATTATAAAGTTACAATAATCAAGAGCATGTATTACTGAAATGAAGATACACAAAAAGATCAATGAAACAGACTAGAGAATCAGCAATGGATCTACCCTTATATGACTGATTAATTTCAATCAAATTGCCAAAACAACTAAACTTAGAAGTAAAGGTCTTTCCGATAAATGCTACCAGAATAACAGGCTACATATAAAAGTTGTTT
>NW_012107141.1:753744-754665 GCF_000951045.1 Mandrillus leucophaeus | reverse complement strand
ACTTAGAATTTTAAAGTAGAGAAAATTTCTTCAAATATGAAGGAAGCTAACAAAAGACATTTCCAGAAAAACAAGAGTTAAAAGAATTTGCCACATGCAGATCCGCACTACATGATATGTTAAAGGAGGTTCTTCAGGTGGAAGATAAATAATACCAGATGGAAATTAAGACCTATATAAAGGAAATAATAGCAATGGAAATGGTAAGTGGATAGGTAAATTAAATATTTGTATCTTATTTTGAAATTAATTTAAATGATATTTCACTATAAAATAGAAATAATAAAAATGTCTTTATGGTTATAAATTGTGCATGCTTATAATATGTGCAGAAATAAAACATAAAAGCAAACCAACATGGTACATGTATACCTATGTAACAACCCTGCACGTTGTGCACATGTACCCCAGAACTTAACGTATAATTAAAAAAAAAAGAAAAACAGAAAGAATGGAAGCGTCGACAATAGATGTATACTTGGTAAAATTATTGTAACTGAAGTAGTATGATATTATTTGAAGGTTGAATGTGATACATTAAAGAAATATATTTTAAACTCTAACGAAACCACTAAAAAAGCCCCTAAGTTATAGCTAACAAAACAAAGACAAAATACGTAGCTAAAATACTGCTTAACAAAAGAAAGACAGGAAGGATAGAAATAATGAAAAAGGAATAATCAGGACAAAAAAACCACACCCAGGATATTAGATATAAAATCACCATGTAAATAATGATATTAAATAAAAATCACTTCATCTAAAAAAGCAGAGATTTTCAGACTGATTAAAGAAGTTTCATACAACCATATGCTGTATTCAAGAGATGCATATTAAATGCAAAGATACACATGTTTAAAAGGATGAAAAAAGTTATACTATGTAAATACGAAAAATAGGAAAGCTGGAGTGGCTATATTC
>NW_012107141.1:745837-750629 GCF_000951045.1 Mandrillus leucophaeus | reverse complement strand
TACTAAAATTGACACAAAGAGAAATAGAAAATTGGAGTAAAGTTGTTACAGTTATAATTCAAAATATTTCCATAAAGAAAATTTTAAGTCTAGATAATTTTATAAACATTTAAAGAAGAAATAATATCAATCTTCCACAGACTTGTTTTGTGAGGGTAGTATAACACTGATATACTAAAGCATATAACAATATTATAAAAGAATAATATTATAGGTCAATATCCTTCAAAAAACAGATGCAAGAACCCTTAGAATACATTAGCAAACTTTAAATGAGTTAAGTCTCAGATTCCCCCCTTATGATCAAAAACAAATACAGGTGTCTTCTCTCTCCTAAGTTCGATAAAACATCGTTACTATACCTAGCATTACATACATGAAGATGAGCCAAAAAAGATCATCTATATTGGAAAAGAAATAACAGATTATTTGATGTGTTTAGAAAATCTTAAGGAATTGTAAAAATAGCTATTAAAATTAATGAATTCAGCAAGTTTTCAGGATTCATGATCTATATACAATAATTAGATATATTTCTATATGCTATCATGAACAATGGAAAAATTAGACAGAATATTAACATTATCTCAAAAGCATAACAAATATTTAAGAATACATTTAATAAAATATGTTAAAAACCTCTACATTGAAAACTACAACAAATTGCTGAATGAAATTAAAGAAAAGCTAAATAAATGAGGAGACATCATATCATGGATTGGAAGCTTCAATTTTCATAAAGTCAATTCTTCCAAATCTGATATAAATCCTGGCAGGATTTTGTTCTGGTAAGCCTCTACATGCTATTTCTTGAAAAACAAGATATATACATTTCCTAATTTCAAGACTTATTATAAAGTTACAATAATCAAGAGCATGTATTACTGAAATGAAGATACACAAAAAGATCAATGAAACAGACTAGAGAATCAGCAATGGATCTACCCTTATATGACTGATTAATTTCAATCAAATTGCCAAAACAACTAAACTTAGAAGTAAAGGTCTTTCCGATAAATGCTACCAGAATAACAGGCTACATATAAAAGTTGTTTTTTAACCTATACCTCCTTCCATACAAAAAATTTAATATGAGATGGATTATCAATCTAAGTTTAAAAGCTAAAACTATAAAGCTTCTAGAAGAAAATATTTAAAAAAATTTTGTAATCTCAGGATTGGCAAAGAGTTCTTAAACAGAAGACTTTATGAATGAAATTATAAACCATAAAACCAAAAAAACCATAAAAGAAAAAAGAATGACAAAAGGATTTCATCAACATTAAAAGCTTCTGCTCATCAGAAGGAAGAGAAGAACCACAATTTGGAAAACATTTACAATACATATATGTGATAAATTATTTGTACTCGTATAAACACATTGTACAACTCAGTAATAAAAAGGCAGGTATCAAAACATAGACAAAAGACTTGCACAGGAAATGCACAAAGTAAGATTAACAGATGGCCACTAAGTACATAAAATATTCAACAGAATTTTTCACCAGGAAAATGCAAATGAATTATTAGGGAAATTCAACTTGAAAGAACAACGAGATGCCACTAAATACCACCACCTCAGTGGCTAAAATTAAAAAGACTAAGCATGCTAAATATTGCTGAGAATATGGAGCAACAGGAACTCTCACACATTGCTAATGAGAGTGCAAAATGGTACAGTTACCTTGTTAATCTGGCAATTTCTCATAAACAAATGCCCTCTCTATGACCCATAAATTCCACTTTTAGATATTTACTCAAGAGAAATGAAAGCATATCCCCTTGATGTCCATAAGGGATTGGTTTCAGGACCTCCCTCAGACGCCAAAATCTGCAGATGCTCAAGTCCCTGATAGAAAATGACATAGTATTTGCATATAACCCATTCACATCTCTCATATACTTTAATCTCTAGATTACTTATAACTAATACAATGTAAATGCTATGTAAATAGTCATTGTACTGTATTGTTTAGGGGATAATAAGAAAAAAGTCTGTCCATGTACAGTACAGATGCAATTTAAAAAATATTTTTAATCCACAGTTATTCAAATTCACTGATGGGGAACCCATGGATACAGAGGAACCTACTAACAGAGGACTGATTGTATATTCAAAAAGACCTTGACCAATAATGTTAATAGTAGCTTCCTTCATTAAAACCTCAAACTGGAACAAATCTACGTGCCTATCAACAGAAGAAAGAATAAACAAATTGTGGTATATCTATGTCATGGAACACCTATCATAAAAAGGAACAAACTGCTGATACATGCAACATCATGGATAAACATTAAAATATTATGCTGAGTAAAAGAAGTGAAGTATGAGTGCATACTACACAATTCACTTTATATGAAGTTATAGAATGTACAAAACCAATCAGACATTTCTCAAGCTGCTTCTGTGTTCCAGGTGTCCTCTCCCTTTTTTTCTGACTGAATCCTACATGCAGAGAGTTAGGGGGAATTTGGTTACTCAGCTCCTGTCTCACTATCATTATCAGTCCATGCCAGACTCTTCTCTCATTTGGTATTTAATCCCTCCCCCTTTATTACTGATATTCATACTTCTCTTTTCCAATAGGTCCTTACTCGATTGTCTTTTTACTTGTCAGCCTATTGAGATAAATGATGTTTTCTTTCTGCATATTTTAAAAGTTTATATAAAAGTTTTACCATATATTTTGTTTCCTAAAATGAACACTACATTGTTACACCGTTGCGTAGTATTCCTTAGTGTATATCCACCATTTTCTGTTTGTTCATTTCCCTGGTGATGCAAACATCTGGATTGCCTTTAACTCTCTAGTTCCATCAACACTGCTGTAAAGCAGGTCCTTGTTTTTGTCCCATATTGATGTATACTAGAATTTCTCTGGGCTACCTACCCAGGAGTAGGTGTTAGGATTTAGGCATACTTATTTTCATCTAACATTGCCAGCCTGTCCTCCAAAATGACTTTAGCAATTTACATTTTCTCCAGCAATGTATGAGGTGGCCTGTTTCCCCTCAGTCATACCAATACTTGCATTATCAACCTTTCTATTTTTTTTTTTTAACGTTCTAATGGTTATAAAGTAGAAGTGGCTTGTTTTATGTTATATTTTATTTTTTTATATCACTAGTGAGTTTGAGCATCTCTTTTTATATGTGTTAGTTATTTGGACTTCCCCTTTATGTGAATAACCTATTAATATATTTTATTTATTGTAAAATCTGGGATTCCTGTATTCATTCTTGTTGATTTGCAACAATTCCTTGTGTATTCTAGTTATTCATTTATCAGTTTTTTGTTTTTATTGGTAAATTAAAAATTATCATTTTGATTGTTTATTTTGAAAAATCCTATAAATGACTTATTGTGTCGTCAAATCCATCAATTTTGGTAGGTCTTGCTTAAGAAATATTTTTTAACCCTTAAGTCACAAAGATATTTAAGTCTTTTTCCTCTTAGCTTTGTAGCTTTCTTTTCATGTTTAGGGCCTTACTTCATTTGGAATCTACCTTTTTATATAGTATAAAATAGGCGGTGACTGTATTATTTTCTTTTTAAAAAATGTTATATAGTAAAACTATATTCTTAATTTTGTTAACTAAAATATTAATGATGACTTCAGAGATTTACAGGGACAATTTTATCGTATATCAAGTCTCCATACACATGTGTTGTTGCAATATTGCATTTATTGGTTCCTACACAAATGATATACTGTAACATTTTTAATAGAAATGGTCTTTTAAATAAGAGAATTTTTAAGTCAAATAAATAATTAAAAGTCCAATAGTTTTATGGGCAAATAATGCAAAATGCCTCCTGTTAGACTTCCAATTCACATTACCCAGAGGCAAACATTTTTCTCTTTCAGCTGTTTCTTTTGTTGTATCCTTATTTATATACTTGTTTGCTACATTTTCTTGCTTTTGTCCGGTGCCAGGTACTTTTCCCATCATCCTCTCAACTCCTTACAAGGAATATATTATTATTCCTACCTTCCTCTCTTATAGCGAAGATGGATAACTTGAAGCTCAGAGACACAGGTTGCAAGAGTAAAATTAGAATCCAGGTTTGTTTAACTTCAAAGCTGCACTCTTCCCACTAAATCAGGGGTTGACAACCTTTTTCTGTGAAGGGATAAATAGTAAATATTTTAGGCTTTATGGTTTGTATAGTTTCTGTTACAACAACTTAACTCTGTCATCACAGTGTGAAAGCAGTCATAGATAACACACAAATGTATGGCTATAGCTGTGTTCCAATAAAACTTTATTTACAAAAACAGGCAGTAGGTTGGATTTGACCCATGGTCAATTGTAGTTGGCCAACTTCTTAAGTGAACCATATTGCCTGTTTTTAAAAATGTGTTTTTCAAAATGAAGACATGTTATTTATATATAAGCATCTTTTTAAAAAGGTATCTTCTGTCTGTAGATGTAAGTGATGTATGAAAATCCATAATTAATAGTTAATGATGCTGGTCAGTAATATCACTAGATTCATTAATGACTAATTTCTTTGTGCATTTGGTTTTGATTTGGATTCAAGATACTTGAATAGAATAGTACAAGACCCCAGAATAGGTTTAGACACCCAATTTTTGTTTTAACACTTCCGTTTCTGTTTTCCAGAATTAATTGTTAACAGTTTTATGTTATCATTCAGTGTCCTTCAAAAAATTAGTTACATACACCCCAAAGGAGATTATACTGTGTATGTGTTCTGCAACCTTCTTCCCTCCCTTCCTTCTTTCTTTTCTTATTCCATATTTTTTCTGCTTCTCTATTATGTCTT
>NW_012107141.1:741293-742197 GCF_000951045.1 Mandrillus leucophaeus | reverse complement strand
TATTCAAAAAGACCTTGACCAATAATGTTAATAGTAGCTTCCTTCATTAAAACCTCAAACTGGAACAAATCTACGTGCCTATCAACAGAAGAAAGGATAAACAAATTGTGGTATATCTATGTCATGGAACACCTATCATAAAAAGGAACAAACTGCTGATACATGCAACATCATGGATAAACATTAAAATATTATGCTGAGTAAAAGAAGTGAAGTATGAGTGCATACTACACAATTCACTTTATATGAAGTTATAGAATGTACAAAACCAATCAGACATTTCTCAAGCTGCTTCTGTGTTCCAGGTGTCCTCTCCCTTTTTTTCTGACTGAATCCTACATGCAGAGAGTTAGGGGGAATTTGGTTACTCAGCTCCTGTCTCACTATCATTATCAGTCCATGCCAGACTCTTCTCTCATTTGGTATTTAATCCCTCCCCCTTTATTACTGATATTCATACTTCTCTTTTCCAATAGGTCCTTACTCGATTGTCTTTTTACTTGTCAGCCTATTGAGATAAATGATGTTTTCTTTCTGCATATTTTAAAAGTTTATATAAAAGTTTTACCATATATTTTGTTTCCTAAAATGAACACTACATTGTTACACCGTTGCGTAGTATTCCTTAGTGTATATCCACCATTTTCTGTTTGTTCATTTCCCTGGTGATGCAAACATCTGGATTGCCTTTAACTCTCTAGTTCCATCAACACTGCTGTAAAGCAGGTCCTTGTTTTTGTCCCATATTGATGTATACTAGAATTTCTCTGGGCTACCTACCCAGGAGTAGGTGTTAGGATTTAGGCATACTTATTTTCATCTAACATTGCCAGCCTGTCCTCCAAAATGACTTTAGCAATTTACATTTTCTCCAGCAATGTATGAGGTGGCCTGTTTCCCCTCA
>NW_012107141.1:719438-739448 GCF_000951045.1 Mandrillus leucophaeus | reverse complement strand
TCCCAAATATACTTTAGTTTTTTAAAAATATTTTAAGTTGCCAATTTCAATTTGTATGAGATCAGTTCACTAGAAAATTAAATATATTTTCTGTTAAACATAATAATGAATATCATTGTCTGTACCACTCAAGCATAGCTATAGTACAATTATATTTAATACAATTAAATATATTTCTTATTAAAAGTCAACAACAGAATTCATTGTTACATTACTTGGGCAGAAGTGTCACGCAATTAGGGCTCTATAGCTAAGTGAGTTGTAGAAAGAACCAGACTCATTACTACTTCATAAAAACATTCCATTACATTCCAGTTGTTGACTGGAGGCTTTTCCTTTTCATTGTGTTCTCACTTCTTCTGGAAACTGATGACTAGCAGACGTCTCAGACCCTATTTTGGGGATCATTTATCAGTGTAAAAACTCAATTCTTTCTTATGTAGTAGTAATCATTCCACAAATGTTAATTTGGACTTTTCCCCAGTGTATTCAATTAGCAGTTCTACTTGTTTCAGGTTGAGAACTCAAGAAAGGATAAAATAAACTTTTTAGGGCTGGGCACGCTGGCTCACACCTGTAATCCCAGCACTTTGGGAGGCCAGAGGTCGGCAGATCACTTGAAATCAGGAGTTCGGAACCAGCCTGGCCAATATGGTGAAACCCTGTCTCTACTAAAAATACAAAAATTAGCCGGGTGTGGTGGTGTGTGCCTGTAGTCCCAGCTACTAAGGAGGCTGAGGCAGGAGAATCGCTTAAACTCAGGAAGCAGAGGTTGCAGTGAGCTGAGATAGCGCCATTGCACTTGTGTCGCGGTGAGACCCCATCTCAAAATAACAGAAAACAAAAACAAAAGACAAAAAAACTTTTTGGCCATAGCACATTTTGACTTCATTATCAGGTTCTTCTTGATTATGATGTCTTGTATCTCTTTTCCTGGCGCTCTCTTCCCCATTGGTGGCTACCTCACTCTCTGCCTGGCTTGTTGCATTTCTCAGTACTCTAGATTATCCTCAGGATAATCTGTTGCAAACTTCTTACAGTTTCTTGTATTGCATTTCTTTTCCTTTCTCTGTACACCTATTCTTGATCTTTCTACCAATATTCTTAACCCTTTGCTACCCATAGTACTGAGATTATACTCATGATAATGAAGAGGTTTAAAAAATAAGCAGAGTAAACTCTGAGGTTACCTGTATATAGATTATGTAGTGTGTGTATATATGCATGGATTATTTCTGTAAGTACATTAACTCACTGTCACCAAAGTAGATGTGCATGCTAGATTGATTACATCTACATCTCCAAATAATGGCTTCCCTATATCCATACTTTTGCCCTGCAATTTAAAAAGTTTTGTAGAACCTTTCCACTCTGACTCTGAGGTTGGTTGTGTGATTTGGTTTAGATAAGATACCAGCAACTGTCACACAAGCAGAAGCTTTACAAGTAAATGTGCCTTTATTTTACCTTTTGCATGATTGGGATTACCCAGTTGTAGACCTCTCCTTTGCCATGAGAACAAGCCCAGGTTAGCCTGCTAGGAGAAGAAAGACCTCATGGAGCAAAGCTAAGCCACCTGAGCTGAAGCAATCCTAGGTTAGCTAGGCCTAAACTGACTTACCAACGAACTGCATATACATGAGTGAGCCCATCAAGATCAGTCAAGAATGGCTTATGATAGAATAAATTATCTAGATGACCTGTATCCAATAGAAATAATAAATAGTTGCTTTACACTATTAAGTTTTGATGTGATTTATTACTTAGCTGCAGCTGACACACTTATAGTATATTAGTTAACTGGTACAATAAAATCACCCATCTACATTTCAATCAACTAAAAAAAAATGAGAAAACAAGTCCTGCGTTTGCCTACATATTTAGTATTTCTAGTGTTCTTCATTACTTTGTGTAGATCCAGATTTTCATTTAGTATCATTTTTTTTCTGCATAAAGAACCTCCTTTAACATTTCTTATAGTGACGAACTGTTAATGATACTTTTTTAAGCTTTTGTCATGTTTGAAAAAATCTTCATTTTGTTTTTATTATTGAAAGATTCTTTGTTAATTGACAGTTTTCTTATTAAAAGTCAACAACAGAATTCATTGTTACATTACTTGGGCAGAAGTGCCATGCAGTGAGGGCTCTGCAGCTAAGTGAGTTGTAGAAAGAACCAAACTCATTACTACTTCATTAAAACAGTCCATTACATTCCACTTGTTGACTGGAGGCTTTTCCTTTTCTTGGTGTTCTCACTTCTTCTGGAAACTGATGACTCACAGAAGGGTCAGACCCTACTCCAGTACTTTAAAGCAGCTGCTCCATTGTCTTTTAGATTGCATTGTTTCTGATAAGAAGTCTGTCATTTTTATCTCTGTTCCGCAGTACCTAATTGTCTTTTTTGCCTCTGGGTGCTTTTAAGATTTTCCTTTTATCACTAATTTACAGCAATTTGGTTATGATAGGTCTTAGTGTAAGTTTCTTCATTTTTTTTTTTTTTTTCTACTAAGGTGTATTGAGCTTCTTGGATCTGTGGATTTGTAATTTTCATTAAATTATGAATTTGTTGGTATATTATTTCTTCAACATTTTTTTTTCTGTTTTTTCCTCCTTCTTCTTTCCCTTGGAGTTTTGATTACATGTATTTTAGTCTGCTTTTACCTCTTTGTACAGCTCACTGATTCTCTGTTCATTTATTTTCAGTATTTTTCCCCCTCTGTGTTTCATTTCAGACAGTTTCTATTGCCAGGTCTTCAAGTGCACTAATCATTCTTCTATATTGTCTAAATGCTATTAATCCTATCATGTGTATTGTTTATGTAAGATATTGAATTTTTATTTCTAGAAGATTGGTTTTGAAATATGTGTCATGTTCCTCCTCAGGATGTTCACACCTTGCTCAACCTTTAAGAACATTTAAGATATATTTTTAATAGCTGCTTTATTGTCATTGTTATTTATAAGTCTTTTATGGGTGTCTTTGTATTGATTTGTTGTTCTCCTCATTATGGCTAATGTTTTACTGCTTGTTGCATACCTGGCAATTGATTAGATACCATACATTGTAAATTTGACCTTGTTATATAATGGAGTTTTTTTATTTTCTTTTTTTTAACTTTAAGTTCAGGGATACATGTGCAGGTTTTTTTACATAGGTCAACTTCTGTCATGGGGGTTTATTGTGCAGATTATTTCATCACCCAGGTATTAGCCTAGTACCCACTAGTTATTTTTCCTGATTCTCTCCCTCCTCCCACCTTCCACCCTCCAAAATCACCTAGTCAGTGTCTGTTGTTTTGCTGTAAGTGTCCATGAGTTCTCATTTAGCTTCCACTTATAAGTGAGAATATGTGGGTATTTGGTTTTCTGTTTCTGTGTTAGTTTGCTAAGGATAATGGCCTCCAGATCCATCTATATTTTCTTAAGTATGTTAGGAGCTTTGTTATGGAATGCACCAATTAAGTTACTTGAAAGCAATTTGATCCTTGTAAGGCTTGCTTTTAAACTGTGAGGCTGTTCATTCAAGGCTAATTTGGCCACATATTGATGTAATACTCTTCTGAGGACTCTGGAATATGTGCTTGAAATTCCATATGTTAGAAGTCTTCACTCTGGCTTGTGTGGATGAATACTATTTTTGGCCTTGTATGAGCTCCAAAAACTATTCCATCTCGTCCTTCTGATGATTCTTCCCCATGCCTTGGGTAGTTTTCATACATGTAGTTGCTGATCATTAGTCAGATGAAGACTCAGAAGAAACCCTCTGCAAATCTCCAGAGTTCTCTCTCTCTCTCTCTCTCTCTCCAACTCTCTTTTCTCTGATTATACACTGCGTTATGCCCCTTGAATTCTAAACTGAACTCAGGAAGCTTTCCAGGCTTTATTACTGCCAGGCAGTAAACGTGAACAAAAGTTGAATAGTTGGTTTCACCTCATTTGTTTTCCTTTTATCAGGGATCAATGATCTACCCTGCCTATTGTTCAATGTGTAAAAATTGTCTCATATATTTTGTCTACTTTAAAAAAAAAGTTTTCGAAGGTAGAAAGATAATTCTATTTCCTGTTGCTCCTTCATGGATGGAAGCAAAAGTCTCTTCCAATTGAATTTTATTGAGCAGATGCAAATTCCTTGTAATAAAAACCTTGTTTTGAGCCCTGATATATAGAAGCTTGATGTTAACTATGAAGAGATCTAAGAAGTCAGGAATTTTCAAATCTGATAGTTTTCCCTCAATCCCTTCCTTAGCTTTTATTGATTTGAATGGTATAAAGTTTTTAATTTTTTAAAATACTGGCCATTAAATTAAAATACTACTGTTGAGCAAACTTCATTCTTCCTCCTATTTGCTATGTAGAGCGATGATTTTTGAAGATTCTTGGGGCACAAAGGGACCTTGTTATGACCTTTTTGGGAAATTAGAGGATTAAAAAAAGGTTTCTAACATGGATAATAAAGATTACTTTCTTTTGCAGCAAGAATTTTCTCAGACTATAATGCCCACCTTCTCCTATTATGAATATAGTTCTCTTCAATTGGAAGGACAGTAAAATCAGTGGTGAGAGACTTTGGAAGTTTTGTCACTCATCAAATCTTTTTGAAAACCTTTCTCTCTCTAAGTCACTCTTGGCCTGGCATATTGTTTAACTCCTCATGATGGAGGATACCATGAGACCAACAAAATTGCTTAATATTTTGACAAATGTTTCATTTTTTATTTTGTTCCTCATGAATTCTAGGGATTAGGGTTATCATATCAGAAAATAAGTCTTGGTTAGCTATAATCATAACGTAAAATTATATACTGTCAAGTCAACCAATAATGACTAGTATTTTCTGCAATTTAAAATGATCCTTACCTTTTTTCTTTTCCCTGACAGTGGAAAAGCAAGTACTGTGTTTATCAAGACTTCCTAAAGAAAAGGTTTAAAAGTCAAAGATAAGGCCTTCCGTGTGGTCCTTCCATCATAGAGTGGAGAAAACAGAAGAAAATAAATGAGAATGTTTTTCCTGAAATTGCATTTTTCGTTTCTCAACTAGAGAGAAGACATCTTTTAGACATTGCTTTCGATCTCTGTGAATGGTTGTGTTTTGCCTCTTCAAGTGTGTGTGTGTGTGTGTGTGTGTGTTTTTAAAATTCCCGTAAAAGGTTCTGGGTGAGCGTAAGCTATCTGATAGCGTTCTCATACATTCACGTCCCAGACTTTGCCTAACTTTAGAAGTAGGCTGTCTTTCAGACACCTTTCACAGCCCTTAAACAACTGATGATCTGAGAGATGATGAAAAGAAGCAACTGTGCAAACAAAGACTTTGGACTCCAGGCATTGACTGTCTGCTTTCAGCACCTCTTTTCAATCTTGCCATCTTTCAGGGTTTTGTTTGGTGTTTGATACAGCTTTTCAGAGAAACTTAATAACTTTTCAGTATCCAGTGTAAGAAAAGAAACATAACCAGGATTGATCGTGTGTGTGCTGGCTGGATTCAAAACCTCCTGCCTTACTTAGTAGTTTAACCCTTAGTAGTAGAAATACCATGGTCTCCTGTTGGAAATCAAAGTAACAACTAGAACCAATTCCACATCCTGTTAAAGAGGAACTTGGTAGGATTTTTGGTAATTCATTCTGACTATCGTCACTTTTCTCTGTGATATTTGGAAAAAGCTGAGAGAATTCAGAGAAACTAGAAATCACCGTATGGTAAATTCAGAAGGAGCTGTCATTTCAGTGCTTTAATTTCATCCCTCCCTGAGCTCCAGGTTCTTCATTTAGGCCTTGTTTAGCCACAGTGACACCTTTCCCTTCCCTATAGCCCTTTTGCATGTGACAGCCTTCTTTCTAACAGCTCTGCCAACTTGTCCCCCATTTTAATCACCCGGAATACCAACTGATAAATTGAGAGAGGCTAGCTAATTTTTTCTCTTCATTTTTCTCCTTGAAAAATGAAACAACAGTTACCTAGGACAGATTTTGGTAATCGTTTTTCATAGTCCTTTATCTATTTTAGAGATTTGATGGTTTGCTGTAGGGTACCTGACTAGACAAATCCATGTAGCTATTATGTATGTTGAGTAACATTCCTTTGTTGGTAATAATTTCTTATGATATCATGGAAGAAGAAGAATAACACCAGCAGCACCAAGCTCGTATACAGAGAACAGTGGTCTGTACTCTATGGTTTTTACAGAAAAGCACAAGAATATCTTAAAACAAAGAGGAACCTGCATTGAGATTTGTAAAGAGGTGTCACCCATCAGGACGGGGAAGAAGATACTGTGTGGAAAAAAGAGAAACATTTTCTTTCAGTGATTGTGCTGCTGAAATTCATAGTTCATATAAAATAGGTTCTTGCGTTCAATGAGTACAGCAATGTTAAGAGTAATCACCTTCTTCAGAATGCGAATCAATAACAATACAGAGTACGAAGAAAACATTAAAACTCAAGAACATGAAGGAGATTAAAATACGGCATTAAACACAGGCCAATAATCCTGTTTGAGAAAGTAATCATTGTAGAGAATAGAAATAAACAATGTGAACTTATGCAGGGCCTCTAGTTGTCCCTGCTTAAAGAGAGCCTTACTTTCATTTTCTTTTAAAAATCTTTTTAGATGAATTGTTAACTATTTGGCTTCATAGGTATGACTATATGCTCATGAATTTGTAGTGGGGTCAAAAATCTGCACACATTACTGCCTAGATATACAAGAACATTTACTTTTCTTGATTTTCTAAAACAAATCAAATCTTCCTTATAAATCCTATCTCACTAGGTAGAGGGATACATGTGTTTATGTGTGTGTAAAGGTTTGGAGGGCTTTATAGTTACTAGATAGCTGGGGCAGGGGAATCAGAAATATGCCAAGTACTGATGGTAATTCAGTCTCTTCCAGTTTAAACAGTGCCTTTTGGATTTCTGATTTTGTTGGCTATGTGGTCACTCTTTCAGATTTCCTCTACCTTTTTTTTTTTTTTTTTTTACTTCTCTCCAAGTTGGTATCTGGAAATTAAGAGGAGGTTTATGTCACCCTGTGGAATTGGTGGGGAAAGACGGTCTGGTGTTTATTAGATGTCCCATGGATTCCTGCTGATCTTGACTATGTAGTGGTTGTTCTGGTCTCCCACTGATATTGTCTGGTCTTTGAGACATTGTGCTGGTACATGCCAATGGGGTCCACGGTTGTGGCCATGTGCCTCCATTTACAGTGACTACTCACTATGAAATTTTTGTTACAGACTAGCCTTTGATATTTTGCCTGCCTGTTCAGCACCTCTGTATTTCCTCAGTGGGACACCTGGCTATTTCTGTATCACTTGCTTGTTACACATAGGCTAGGAAATCCAATGGTGCTGCCTCAAATTCATGTACCCAGCATAATATACCTGCTTCTGATGTTCTACATCTTGGAACATAGTGGATATGGCTGGAGTTTACCTAGAGACTTAAAGCCTCCATCAAACTATTTATTCTCATACATTGTATGACTATAATAAGTTGTAAAGGACTTGAGAGTAGGGACTTTAATTCTTCTTTGCAATAGTGCTTTATACATACAAGGCTCCCAATAACTGTTTGCTGAACCATGGGATACATTCTGTTGAGGTTCATTCTGCCACTATAATTCTTATTTTTTGGTCCTGATTTTGCTTCCCAATGCTATAGTTTGGTAATCTTTCCGATACCTGTAAACAGATGTGTTTTCACTTAAGCATCTTTTGGACAGGCCAGTTATCTCTATTTCCTTCAGTTGCGCTCAAGATGATTTCCAAAATATTCTGTTCACTTTCATTTGAATCCTTTAAAGAGAAAAGCAGAGCAAGGCCTGTGGTCATATCAAGTTCTGTGATCTATTACCAGCAGAAGATTATAAGGAGTTTAAAATAGAAGAAGAAAAATTTCACATATACTCTACAGCATTAAAGAAAAAGGCTTGAAAAAAAATGAGTTAACTAGTAAATAAATAAGGGCATTAAATTATTCATGACTCTAGAATGTATATTTGGTCATTCACGAAGCATTTGATGTAGCCTTTCATGAAATTTTACATGCAAATTTGAATAAAATTGGCTCGGCTAAGAACAAAATCTCAAAAAGGCCCTTGGAAGACTGTTAACAAAGGATAATGGATTAGGGCAGTATCCAGAAACCACAGCGTAGAGTCTGAGGGAGAGAAGAGGAAGCCTGTGTGCAGTTTTGTGAAAGTTTGAAAGGAGGAAGTAAAGAGCAAATAGATGCTGCTTAAAGATTCAGAGCTGTAAGTATGAGCAAAGACTGAAGCGAAACAGCAAGGATGCTAATAAAACAGAAGACAAGTACATAGCCATAAATTAAAATGCCCAAAATGACAATTGAAACCTGACTCAAGATTTTACCAAATGCTGGGATTCAGCACTTCTCACTCTGGTTTGTATAGTTTAGTGGAATATCTGTTCAGTGAGGAGTATAAGCTTGAGTGTTACAGTATGGTTCTGGCTAATCAGAATCTGCAAAATGGTGAAATCTAGACACTTACATTTATTTTAACTCACATCTTATGGTATTTGATCCAGTGCCTTTAGTAATCTTAAGACTCCTAAAAGATTGAAATCAATAATAATACTTAAAAATAAAACTAGAGTTCTCTTCACTAGACCTTAATGTGTCCTTTAGAGTCTAATAAAATCTTTACAGCCTTGATTTACTTTGATAATGTGGACTGAAAGCTCAGAATACATCTCAGCTATTTTTTTTTTTTTTTGAGATAGAGTCTCACTCTGTTGCCCAGGCTGGAGTGCAGTGGTGCAATCTCGGCTCACTGCATCCTCTGCCTCCTGGGTTCAGGTGATTCTCCTGCCTCCACCTCCTGAGTAGTTGAGACTACAGGTGCACACCACCATATCCAGCTAATTTTTGTATTTTTAATAGAGACGAGGCTTCATCATTTTGGCCAGGATGGTCCCGATTTCCTGACCTCGTGATCCACCCTCCTTGGCCTCCCAAAGTGCTGGGATTACAGGCGTGAGCCACCATGTCTGGCCTCTCAGCTCTTATTTCTAATGTTTCCCAGTCCCAGCATCAAAAGGCGGTTGGTTTCTTTATGCTTGTTTGTCTCAGAATGCACTATTGATACTTGAAATTTTCACATTTCTTTCTCAGAAGTGCTGGCTTCCATTAACTCACGTTCTGGAGAACTGTTCCTTCGCAACAATAGTTGTATGATTTTAAAGCTGGTTAAAAAGTTTGAAAACAATTTCAAGCATTTAGTTGGTTGGAAGATTTTTGATACTTTTTGTCTGAGATGACCGAGTAATTTATTGTTCAAATTAGAAGACATTTGAGAGTGAAAGGGTATGCTAAATTGGAGCACTGAGATGCTTGAACAACAGGTGTCAACTAGCATTATCTTGGGAAAATGAAGATGTATGGTCACCTACCTTCGGCTAACTGAATGGATCCTTTTAGATGCTTTGGGGGTTGTGTAGGTAAATACAGTTTCTTTTGTATTGAGGAAAGATCACAAATTTTCCTCTGTCATTTGTGTTTGCCTTTTATACAGTGAACTATCTTCTGTTTCGAAAAATTCTTTCTCAGTTTTGAGCACTCAAGTATTCTTCAGTTGCCATAGAACTTAAATTGCATAACTGAACTGCACATCATGGCATATTGGGGTCCAGCAGACTTCCATAGCTGGGTTGCTGAACTGAAGAAATATAGCATTACAAAGATATCTGGGAAATGGATTACTGAAGTAAAGGGATGTAGAGTGGGGTACATTTTGGCAAGTGAGATATAAGAAGTAATACATAAAGTCAGGCTAAAAATGAACTCCTTGTGTGTTGCAACATAAGAGGATCTTGCCTTAGGATTGTATGTACGAGAGTAGTGTAGAAAACTGATAAACTCAAATCATAATGCAGAACCTAAGGACAACCAACGAAAGCAATGACGATACATTTTCTTTCATTTTGGAATATATATATATACACACACACACACACACATATATATACACACACACACATATACACATATATACACACATATAATATATATACACATACATATATACACATATATATATATTTTTTAAAACTGGCATTTACATTTTCAGTCCCTCTGAGTGTGCCTTCAAAAATCCTATCCTAGTATTTGAAAGTCATAAAGACAATAGGGCAGAGAAGCAGGAATTAGATTATTTAACTCCCAGAGTCAATCCAGTCAACAAAGTGAGAGGTTGAAGACTATAAGAGTATTTGAGGTTAGGGCTTACTGTGTCTTTTGGCAAAGTTAAGAGTATGTGACTTGCACCTTTTGACAAGGAGATAAACAAGCAGGATCTTGAGGGAGACACAAGTCTACCAGATGTCTTAGAGTTCCATAGGGAACACAGGGATATTTGCTAATGTGGGAAGTGTATTGAGCATTAATTAAAGGGCCTGCTGTATGTACTTAGGCTAATGCAGATATTCTCACTCTGCGAAAGAGAACATATGCTGTGCAGGCACCGTAGGGGGAAAGCCTGGGCTGATGGTCTCTGAAGACACAAAAGGACAGTCAATCTGCTCAGGCAGCTGCTTCCACCATAGTTAGTGTAGACATGACTTGTGCTATTGGCTAGATTTGGAGAAGCCCCGGAATTGACGAGAGAATAATTGAATCTCAAGCTTGGAAGTTCCCCACTGCCTTGTGATGCTTACAATCTTTCCAGAACTTTAAACCTGTATCCCTTCTGTTTTCTGGTCTCTCTTCTTTCCTAATAGCTAAGCTTGTTGTATATCTTTAAATCTGGTTTCTGTCTTTTGTCTCTATAATTCTTCAAAAGGTCTCTTAACAAATGTATTTAATTGCTTGTTTCTTTCTAAATTATTTCCTAGAAAGTAACCTCCGTGCAGATAGAGCCTGGGTTGTCTTGTTTTTCATTGTGTTCCCACATAGCACAATGCCTGGGCCATGGTAAGCACAATATAAAGATTGATTGAATGAGTGAATAAATGAATTATCTAAAGGTCAAAGACAATAAATACTCAGTAGTTTTTAATTTTTTTCATTGAAACGTCTTCTTTCTGTTCCCTTCACGTCTTTTTCCGCTTGGCCTTTAAATATTGGCATTTATAGTGTTTGATCCTCTGCCTTTGTGTCTGACTCTATGTACTTTTCTGGGGTGACCTATATTTGGATAGATCCTGTGGTAAGTGACTTAACAATACTATGTCCAGTTAAGAGCTAAGACCTTTCTCTCCTGAACATTGGATCAGTTTATCCAACTATCTGCTGAACACTTCCATCTGAATAAGTGGTTCTCCAGCTTATATTTGGAAATGTCTATGTTGGAGAACTCTGGATTCTTCAGTCTTCTACACATTTCAGTAAACTAAATACACCTTCCTGTACCATGTATTTTTCATTCTAGTTTTCCTTAGGACTATTCTACATAATCTTAATCCTTTGTCCCTTTTCCCCAGCAGAGTTTCATACGTTCTGCTTATTAAATAACCATTTAGAATTTAGATTCATGAAAAATGCAAAAGAGAGAGTTGGAGAGTCTTAGAACACATGCGTTTTCCCATGACACATGGGAATTATGGGAGCTACAATTCAAGATGAGGTTTGGGTGGGGACACAACTAAACCCTATCAATGATCTTGGCATGTTTGTTAGCAATGTTTTTCTTTGATGAAGCCTCCTTTCCTCTCTGACTCTACCACTCCTGTTTGTTCCTTCTCTCTCTGAATCTTCGGTTTGTTCTGGCTCTCCCCCTTGAGATCTGGCATGACTAATAGAACAACCCTGTTTCAGAGCCAGCAAATTTTCCGTTTCAAGGGCTCTTGGTTCATCCCTGAAGTGGTAAATGGGAAGCCTCCAGCAAGAATATGAGCTCCTTGGGATGGAAAGTAAATGAGTCTGTTCTGATATAGCCAGGTTGTGCTTTTCTATTATCCTGGACTGGAGGAAGCCTCGGGGGAGGATTGGGAGATAGAAGGCCGAGAGATGACATTCAAGGTCACAAATATGAAAGAGAAGAAAACATTGTTGAATTTTTGGAAAGACACATCACTGGCCTAGTTTTTTCTTATGGGATGGGCCACTCTCACTCTCATCTCAGGAGACATAAATTTTTGTGAAAACAGGGAATCAGGAGAAGAGAACTTTGAGCAGCTGAAGAGAACTACTGAGCTTGAGGTTGAAAGGTCAAGGGAAGGGATTCAGATGCTTCCATATTGCTGCTCCTTTGAAACTTTATCTTAAAATGGAATAGGACTGTTTAGGAAGCAGGGAGTTAGAAACAATAGGTCGTTACTATTATTGTTAAGTGCTTTCTCTGTGACAGGCACAGCACTAAGATTATCATATCCATATCTCATTGATTCTTACAACTCCTTTGCAGAGTGTGTAAGTTCTCCTATTTTGAAGTTGAGGAAACTGAAGCTAGGAGTTGTTAAATGCTTTGCTTAAAGAGCAGCAAGAAAGCGGCAGAGCCACAGAGAGCTTCTACTGCATTGTACTTTCCTGATATTTTCCCTAGAGTATGCACTGACTTGGGCCCTCAAATGCTTCCCGAGACCTGCAAGGATCATTCAGATATTCTTTTGCCTTTCCTTGGCGTTTTGCTGGAAAGCTGGGACTCCCAGAGGCACTGAAGGCTGATGTGTGCCCACCCACATTCACACACGAGGATGTTACCTTGCTCTCCCTGGCCGATTAGTAGTGAGGATACATTATCAGAGCTAATAGGACTCAAATGAAGAAAACTGGCCAAGTGAAACCCCGTAAATTGGCTTGTGTGCTTCCTCTGTCTCTTTTAATACCGAGTGCTGGGGATTTTCATCCTTGTCCAGCCAGGCTACAAGGGAAAGGATTAGCGTAAATAACTCCCATGGCAGTGATAAGGGTGCAGCCAGCTGCTTCATGGCCCGTTTATTAGCATGACAAGAATTCAGATCTACAACAGAGGGACCTTTTCTTTTCTCTGAAAACATGGCTTTGCTTCAGAAAAATGACTGAAAATACATAACCCTCTCTCTCCCTGTCTTCCTCTCTCCATTTTTTCTTTTCTTACCATTTCTGACATTGGTCTGTTCTGGCCGCTATAACGAAATACCATAGACCGGGTGGCTTATAAACATCAGAAACTTATTTCTTACAGTTCTCAAGGCTGGGAAATCCAAGATCTAGGCCAATTCAGTGTCTGGTTAGGGCTCGCTTCTTAGAGCCATAGCTGGCTCCTTCACGCGGTGTCCTCACAGGGCGGGAGAATGAAGTGTCCCTCTTGGGCCTCTTTTAAAAGGGCACTAATCCCATTCATGAGGGCTCTTTCCCCACGGCCTAATCACCTCCCAAAGACCTTATTTCCTAATACCATCATATTGATGATTAGATTTCAAAATATTAATTTTGGGGGGGACACAGATATTCACACCATAGTAGTTCCCTTCTGTCAGGGTGAATTTTCCTCCCTCTTCCTATTCTCAGGCTGACAGGCTTTTTGCTATGTAATGAATGAAGTGTGAAGCACAAGGACGAAATATCCCTGGAATGCTTGGTTGCTCAAGCAGCAGCCATAGCAGCAGCAGCATGGAGTAGTGGGCACTAGGCAGCCCGGGTTGTCAACCCGCCTTCTCTATTTATTACCTGGGTGGTCTTCAGTCTATTACTGAACCCTTTTGTGCCTGACGTCTTCCCAGCCCCCACCCCAAAGTGGGATAATAAAAACACCTTGTAATAATAATAAAAAAACTTGGCCAGGCGCAGTGACTCATGCCTGTAATCCCATCACTTAGGGAGGCTGAGGCGGGCGGATCATGAGGTCAGGAGATCGAGACCACCCTGGCTAACACGGTGAAACCCTGTCTCTACTAAAAATACAGAAAGTTAGCCTGGCGTGGTGGTGGGCGCCTGCAGTCCCGGCTACTTGGGAGGCTGAGGCAGGAGAACCCAGGAGGTGGAGCTTGCACTGAGCCAAGATCGCGCCACTGCACAGCCTGGGCGACAGAGTGAGACTCCGTCTCAAAAAAAAAAAAAAAAAAAATCTTGTAGGCTTTTGGTGGAAATTAAACATAAAAGGTTGAGAAGAAAGCCTGCTAGAGACTAGGCGGTTAATTCATGTTAATCATTATTAGTAGAGAGAGGGCATAAACTCAGAAGGGAGAAAACGGTATGAGTGACGCCTCTGTAATCGTTCATCTATTTTATTTCTGTTCCCTGTCAGATGCGTCACTGGTTTCACTCTGACTGCAAGAGCCAATTCTGCATGAGCTGTCCCAGCTGCAGGGTTACTGACTGAGCTCTATGTGGGACAGGTACCACAGAAGAGTCCCCAGGTTGTTTGTGTGTGATAGAGACGTGGCTCACTTGGATAAGAAGCTCTCCTCTGTGCGGCTAAAAGTAGAGCTCAAGGGCAGCTATATTCCCTGTGTTCCTGAGGCTTCTAAAAGAATATATTTTCATGGTAGTTACTGGGAGGTCAAGGTTCTTGGACATCTGAGTCCTGTCCTGCCTTAGTCATGCCCTGGGGAGGTGCTCAGCAAAGATCAAAGCCCGATAAATGCAATTTTTTCTGGCAACGTTTGATGCTTTTGTTCCATCTTCCATGTGGTCTCCTGATGTTGGATCATAAGGAATTTTCTTCATTTTGGCTAGAGATAGGCTTTTCCTGGGTCCTCACTCATTACCCCTTCCATGAAGGAGGCAGCCCTTCCTGGAGAAAGCTACTTAAAGGAAGGTCATGTCAATGAGGGAAGAATTTTGTCTCTCTGCCTAGAGCAGAATTAGTGTGGGCTATCCATTCAAGGTGTTTAGGGTTGGTGGCAAGCTAGGGAAGAGTAGGAGGATGGCTTTGACCTAAATAACTTTTTAAATGTTGTTAATGATAAATAATATAACACACACACACACACACACACACACACACACACACATACACTCTTAAGGGAGAGAGCCTGGCGCCTGGTCAGGGGTCTATTGAATATCCTTAGCCTTTACAGATCCCATCATTAACCCTCCTTGGGGATAAGGGTTAAGTGGGAGGCCAAGGGCAGAAAGGAGGAATGAGCGGGGTTTGCAGGAAGAGAAACAAATTACCTGTAGAGCAAGAAAGGGGAGTAGAAGGTAGATGCTAGGATAGAGCTATATTTCTCAAACTGATGGATGAAGATGTATTCTTGGGGGCCCATGGCTTCTTTTCAAGAATTGTTTAATTTTGTATCTTTTAATTTGGTAATCCAAAAAGAGCACATAGGCATATTCAAGACCACTTATATAACCCTTCCAGAATACCCATTTGCATTTTTGTGCTGACATTAAAGACCACTTTTTAAGATTATCAAATTATGTTGATAAAGAACAGAGGTAAACATCATACATGTGACTACTTTATAACGACAGTCCATGCAGGGATTTGAATAAAAAAGTGGCATAAGGAATAAACAATTACATGATTTATAAAGTTTAAGAAAAGCTGCTAGAGTCGAAATAATTAACTCTGGAACAATCTAAGCTGCTTTTGTGAGCACTGGTTTCGTTTATTAAAAAGCACATTATCCATCACATTAAATTGATGTTGATAATTTGAATTTGTTGGTTTGTAATTTAAATTTAATGCGTAGCTATATCTTGGTTGCTCAAGCAACAGCCATAGCAGCAGCAGCATGGAGTAGCGGGCACCAGGCACCCTGGGTTGTCAACCCACCTTCTCTATTTATTAGCTGGGTGGTCTCTATTTATTACCTGGATGGGTCTTGATTTTAAAGATTTATAAGAGATACAAACATAACATATTTCACCTAGCATATGTTGTTTGCATTCAAATAACATTGTTTTATTTAGCTATTTAGATAGTTCTTATACTGAGCCCAACACTGCTCCAATGGTTTTAGATACATTAACTCATTTAGTCCTCAGAAATTACCCCAGGAAGTTGGGATCATTATTGGCCTCCGATAAAGAAATGAAGATGTAGAGGGATTAATTTGCCCAAGGACCAGTAGAAAATAGAGATGAGATTTGGACCCAGGTTTTCAGGGTCTAGAGCCTATGCCTTTAATCACTTTATATATGGTCTTTTCATTATCTAAGTTTTATTCTTTATATTAAATGTGGTCTCTTCACTACTCAAGTTTCAAAAGCACTAGGAAGGTGTTGCTAAGATTGTCCAAAGCATTTATTATTGTTCCTTCAATTTCTCATCTTGTGCGTCTTCTCTTATTTTCTATTTACTTCCCTTGAACCTTACCTGTTACCTTAGGTATGACTCTATGTTCCTCCTTTTCTATCACATTAGGCCTCATGCCTTGCAAATCCTAGTAGTAACTTCAAGGCTGGATAGAATTCTGGGCTAGTATCTTTCCAACACCCCTTCTACCTGCCCTTATTGTGTAGCATCAATATAATTTGGAAAGGACAGACACTGCCTTTCTGTTCCAGAAATAAGACCTGATAGTTTTAATCTGATCAAGATATTCCCGTCTCCCTTCATGTAGTGCCTGGTTCAGCTAGTTCAGTCTATGCCAGTAGGCACATAGCATTCCTTTGCCTAAAGCAGTTGATTTAGGAATAGATTTGTAACATAGAATGAGCCAATAAGAGGTGAGAGCAGATCTGAAGGATCTGCCAGAGGCCAAGGTTTTCTCTTTCTGGTTATTGTGGTGTGAGAATGTGAAACCTTTGATGGTCACAGCCACTTTTCCACCACAAGGAAAGCCAACCTTGAACTGAGACTGAGTGCAAAAGGCAGAGTAAAGAGACTGAAGAACAAGGCCACTGCCAACATTGATAAACCATGGAGCCAACAATTTTGAAGGCTGCCCTTTCTTGAAACTCTACATTACATGAGCCAGAAATTTTGTGTTAGCTTAGCCAGTTGGCTCAAAATCAAGTTCTGAGATATGTTTCATAGTTGGACAAATTTTCAATGGATTTTGATTGTTTCATCCACTTCTAGTTCTGGAGGCTTTCCACTTATCTGTATTTGACAGTAGGTTGTAGTGTGATTGTAGTATTCTTTCTCCATTATCTGTGTATGACTAAAGCCCATATTAAAATGAATTAATTTATAACGTATATGAGTTTTCTGTCACTGCATAACAAATTGCCACAAAATTAGTGGCTTAAACCAGTACAACTTCATGATCTTACTATAGTCAGAAGTTTGCTATAGATATTACTGGGCTAAAATCAAGGTGTTGGCAGGGCTGCCTCAGTTTCTGTAGGCCCTAGGGAAAAAGTCTGTTTCCTCATCTTTCCCAGCTTCTATAGACTGCTCACATTCCTTTGCTGTTTGCTTTCTTCCTCTGTCTTCAAAGTCAGCAACGGTGAATTGAGTCCTCACATTGCATTTATCTGATGCATCTTCACTGTTCTATCTTTGTCTGATTATAGCCAGAGAAAGGGTTTTCTACCTTATATGGTTCAACTCTGTGTCCCCTCCCAAATCTCATCTTGAATTGCAATCTCCATGTGTTGAGGGAGGGACTTGGTGCGAAGTGATTGGATCATGAAGCTGGCTTCCCTCATGCTGTTCTCATGATAGTGAGTGAGTTCTCATGAGATCTGATGGTTTAAAAGTGTGACAGTTCCCCCTTTTCTCTCTCTCTCCTGCTGCCTTCTGAAGAAGGTGCTTGCTTCTCCTTTGCCTTCTGCTATGATTGTAAGTTTCCTGATACCTCCTCCGCCGTGTGGAACTGTGAGTCAATTAAATCTTTTTTCTTTATAAATTACACAGTCTCAGTTCTTTACAGCAGTATGAAAATGGACTAATACACTACTTGTAAGAATTCATGTAAATAGATTGGATCCACTCACATAATATAGAATAATCATATCTCAAAATCACTTTTGCCGTGTAAGGTAACATTTTCACAGGTTCTGAGAATTATGACATGGACATCTTTGGGGGCCATTATTCTGCCTACTAGATTGTGTGACAGAAGTAACCCCTAACAAGTTTGGCTCTATAGCAGCAGACTAAAACATATGACGGATTCTATACTTAAATAATAATCGGCTTGTCCTAGTAAATTATTACTACCAGCTAGCATTAACTGAGTAGTTACTCTATGCCAGGCATAGTTCTAAATGCTTTGTATTCATTAATGTCATTTAATCTTCAGAACACCTCCATGATTTAGATGTACTATTATTGCTCTAGTAACTGGAGGCTAAGACCCAGACAGGTGAGGTGACTTGCTCACTAGTGAGTGGTGAATCTGGATTTTCAACTTAGGCAGCTTGGTTCCATGCCTTCAACCACTGTGCCATAGTCTCTTTCAAAATAGCTTCAGTGGAAGTTGTATAAACATAGTAACTTATCAGTATAATTATTTCCTATGTTAGAGCTCCTACTGTGTAGTTAGAGGCAGCTTCTTCCTTTAAACCAAGAACAATGAGCACTTCTCTTATAAGGCCTGTATAAGGAGTCATGTTGTTTTGGAGGACAGAACCCCTTTCCCTACAGCCACAAGAGTGGGCTCACAATGAATTCTGCAATGCTGGCTATCACTGTTCTCCTCTGTTAGCCCTGCCATATTTTGTCCCAGAAAAATTTCCCTAATTTCTGTGGAACTCAGGTGTATGATCCACGTGGCAATAAACTTTGGGCCAAAAGTTTCAGAGTTGGATATGTGTATCTCTAAACATCTGCTTATTTTGGTCAATTGGAGTGATGGGTAAGTCAATTCAAGAAAAAATTCAGGATAACCTATGATGAACTGAGTTGTGTCCCCAACAAATTTGTATGTTGAAGCCCTGACCTCCGACGTGACTGTTTTTGGAGATAGGGCTTTTAGGAGATAATTAAGGTGAAATAAGGCATAAGGGTGGAGTCTTAATCTGATAAGACTGGTGGTTTTATAAGAAGAGTGTGTGTGTGTTTGTGTGAGAGAGAGAGAGAGAGAGAGAGAGATAGAGAGCGCTCCATGTGTGCACGCCAAGGAAAGGCCATGTGAAGACATAGAGGAAATATGGCCGCCCGCAAACCAGGAAGAAAGCCCTCACCAGAAACCCAATCAACTGGCACCCTGATCTTCAATTTCCCAGCCTCAGAACTGTGAAATCTATATTTCTGCTGTTTAAGCCACCCAGCCTATGATGTTTTGTGATGGCATCCTGAGCTGACCAAGACAGAGCCAATCATTTGGCATTACACCAGTATCCTGTAGTGGCTATGGAGAGAAATGGAAAATGGGTGAATTTTCACTTTGGCATTTTCGTTAGTTTCATATTCTTTTTGTATTCTGATGGCATGGAAATGGTTTGGAAGCTGAAGCCTCTAGACTAGCTTCTGAGGGTGAATAAATTATTTCAAACAAACTGTCAAAATACCTGCTGCTTGCTCTGCTCCTGACACATTGTTTCCCTTGCTCTTATTAGAACCCATCAGGAATGCCCTTTCTTGAGGTTTTTGCACTGGTTTTTCTCTTTGCCTAAAATACCTTTCTTCCATTTCACATGCATGGGGTTCACAATGGAGTTCACATGACTCCCTCCTTTATCTCCTTCAGGTTCTTACAAGGATCATTTTAAAATCACCTACTCAATTTAAAATTACAAATCTCCCCCCATCTACTCTTTCTTCTCTTTCCCATGACTTACTAATTTTAATAGCTGTTATCTCTACCTAACATGCTGCATATTTTTCTTTCTTGTGTTGTTTATTATCTATTTTCCCTCAGTAGAATGTATGTTCCATGGGGGTGGGAGTTTTGTTTATTTTGTCTGCTATTCTAGTCCTTGAACCTAGAACAGGATGTAGTACATGGTGATGCATTCAATATTTCTTGAATGAAGTAATGTGTTGAGTTACAGGCTCATTTTTTTCCTCATGTGGATTGTCTCATTAAATCCTCTTAACATATTTTTGTAGTAGATTTATTTTTATTATTATGCTAATTTTATGCATTAGAAAACCAAGGCCTAGAGAAATTAAGTAGCTGATCCAAGCTCCTACTACTCAAAAAGGCAGGTCCGATTTTTCAGACCTAGGTGATCTGTTTCCAGAACCCCCATTTTTATTCAGTGTACTCCTTCCCAATCTTTCTTTTT
>NW_012107141.1:713885-719388 GCF_000951045.1 Mandrillus leucophaeus | reverse complement strand
TTGTTTTGGAGGACAGAACCCCTTTCCCTACAGCCACAAGAGTGGGCTCACAATGAATTCTGCAATGCTGGCTATCACTGTTCTCCTCTGTTAGCCCTGCCATATTTTGTCCCAGAAAAATTTCCCTAATTTCTGTGGAACTCAGGTGTATGATCCACGTGGCAATAAACTTTGGGCCAAAAGTTTCAGAGTTGGATATGTGTATCTCTAAACATCTGCTTATTTTGGTCAATTGGAGTGATGGGTAAGTCAATTCAAGAAAAAATTCAGGATAACCTATGATGAACTGAGTTGTGTCCCCAACAAATTTGTATGTTGAAGCCCTGACCTCCGACGTGACTGTTTTTGGAGATAGGGCTTTTAGGAGATAATTAAGGTGAAATAAGGCATAAGGGTGGAGTCTTAATCTGATAAGACTGGTGGTTTTATAAGAAGAGTGTGTGTGTGTTTGTGTGAGAGAGAGAGAGAGAGAGAGAGAGATAGAGAGCGCTCCATGTGTGCACGCCAAGGAAAGGCCATGTGAAGACATAGAGGAAATATGGCCGCCCGCAAACCAGGAAGAAAGCCCTCACCAGAAACCCAATCAACTGGCACCCTGATCTTCAATTTCCCAGCCTCAGAACTGTGAAATCTATATTTCTGCTGTTTAAGCCACCCAGCCTATGATGTTTTGTGATGGCATCCTGAGCTGACCAAGACAGAGCCAATCATTTGGCATTACACCAGTATCCTGTAGTGGCTATGGAGAGAAATGGAAAATGGGTGAATTTTCACTTTGGCATTTTCGTTAGTTTCATATTCTTTTTGTATTCTGATGGCATGGAAATGGTTTGGAAGCTGAAGCCTCTAGACTAGCTTCTGAGGGTGAATAAATTATTTCAAACAAACTGTCAAAATACCTGCTGCTTGCTCTGCTCCTGACACATTGTTTCCCTTGCTCTTATTAGAACCCATCAGGAATGCCCTTTCTTGAGGTTTTTGCACTGGTTTTTCTCTTTGCCTAAAATACCTTTCTTCCATTTCACATGCATGGGGTTCACAATGGAGTTCACATGACTCCCTCCTTTATCTCCTTCAGGTTCTTACAAGGATCATTTTAAAATCACCTACTCAATTTAAAATTACAAATCTCCCCCCATCTACTCTTTCTTCTCTTTCCCATGACTTACTAATTTTAATAGCTGTTATCTCTACCTAACATGCTGCATATTTTTCTTTCTTGTGTTGTTTATTATCATTTTCCCTCAGTAGAATGTATGTTCCATGGGGGTGGGAGTTTTGTTTATTTTGTCTGCTGTTCTAGTCCTTGAACCTAGAACAGGATGTAGTACATGGTGATGCATTCAATATTTCTTGAATGAAGTAATGTGTTGAGTTACAGGCTCATTTTTTTCCTCATATGGATTGTCTCATTAAATCCTCTTAACATATTTTTGTAGTAGATTTATTTTTATTATTATGCTAATTTTATGCATTAGAAAACCAAGGCCTAGAGAAATTAAGTAGCTGATCCAAGCTCCTACTACTCAAAAAGGCAGGTCCGATTTTTCAGACCTAGGTGATCTGTTTCCAGAACCCCCATTTTTATTCAGTGTACTCCTTCCCAATCTTTCTTTTTGTTGATTATTTGCTGATAAATAACTGGTTACATTGGCTGCATAAGTGAAATTCATCTATAAGGGTGTATTAGTCCGTTTTCACACTGCTGATAAAGACATATGCGAGACCCGGCAATTTACAAAAGAAAGAGGTTTTACCCACTTATAGTTCCACGTGGCTAGGGAGGCCTCACAATCATGGTGGAAGGTGAAAGGCATGTCTCACATGGTGACAGACAAGAGAATTTGTGTAAGGAAATTCCCCTTTAAAAAACCATCAGATCTTGTGAGACTTATTCACTATCATGAGAAGATCATGGAAAAGACCCACCCCCATGATTCAATTACCTCCCACAACATCCCTTCCATAACATGTGGGAATTGTGGGAACTACAATTCAAAATGAAATTTGAGTGGGGATACAGCCCAACTATATCAAGGGGCTTACCTAAATAGGAGTTTCTTTTCCTCATTTGCCAAGAAAGTCTGGAAGGAGGGCTTTCAGGAACAGCATAGCTGGTCAGGGATGGCATCAAGAATTCAGATTCCTTTTGGTTTAGAGCTCTGCCACCCTGAGCACATTGAATGTACTACGTGTGGGCATTTAATCTACATATCAGGCAGAAAGAGAGAAACAGCAAAGGACAAAGGGCACTGAGAGACACCTTTCCTTTTTAAATTTTTTTAATAAGGCAATACCATCTCATGAGGTTGAAGAATGGACATCTATATATATTTTATTGTCTAAAATGACTGTGTATCTACAATTGATCTACTTGAAACAAAATGAATAGTAATGTTAGTAAGGTAGAAAGGGAGAACAGACATCAGATCATTTATAGTAGTGTCCACCATGCTCTTGTTTTTCTCTTTGAGACCTTTGTGTTGGGATGCTCTGTCCTGCAGTAATCAGAATGCTCAACTCAAATTGGCCTAAACAATTAGGAAACTCAGTAATCTCATACCAGGATGTCCAGAAGTGGGACAGATGACAGAGCTGGTTGATACTGTGATTCAAGAATGTCCTCAAGGATTAGGCTCTTGTCATCTCTCTTTTTTACCATCCTTAGGACTGTCTTCATTCTCATGCTGGAAGCAAGGTTGTTGCAGCAGTTCCAGGTGTAGAGTTAGGACAACATCTGTAGTAAAAAAGGGATTGACTCTTCGAAATTGGTTGGGAACGGTGGCTTTGGCCTGTAATTCCAGCACTTTGGGAATTTGGGAGGCCAAGGTGAGAGGATTGCTTGAGGTCTGATCAACATAGTGAGACCATGCCTCTAAAAAAAAAAAAGGCCAGGTGTGGTGGCACACGTTTGTAGTCCCAGCTACTTGAGAGGCTGAAGTGTGGGAATCACTTGAGCCCAGAAGTTAGAGGCTGCGATGAATCATGATTCCACCACTGCACTGCAGCCTGTGTGACAGAGCAGTACCCTGTACCCACCCCCCACCCCCTCCCCCACAAAAAAAAAAAAAAAAAGAAAAAAGAATAACATTTCCTCGTCTGGGGATGCTGTAGAAGGTCAGTAGTGGACTTCTCATATCTTGGCCAGAATTATGTCACATCCTCATTCTTACACTGATTGTAGTTAAGCAGGTTTGACTTTGACCAAAGGAGTTTCACCATTTACAACTAAAGATGGAGTCAGCTGCCCTTGAAGCTTATGATCACACGCTGCTTGGAAGAGAACAGAATACAATTTCTTATTCCGTTAGAAGGAAAGAGAGGAGAATAGAAGTTGAACAAACAATCATTAGTCTCTGCCAAAATAATAACAATTTTTAAAAAATGACTACAATTTGGTTCATTTCTTTTCAGCTTAGTTTTGAGTGATGACTTCCTTGAAGATGAATTTATGACAGATAAATTTCTAAAAATGTTAAAACTGTGAGATCAGTAGGAATCTGTGACTTGAATTAATTTTAATTGATGTATTTGAGCACATTTCTGCAGCAATTCTATATTTTCCTAGCATATTCCGTTGGGGTTGGGGAATAACTGTGGAGGAATGAAAGAAATTTGGGGACCCTTCCCAACAGAAGTCAGCCAATTTCTTCATGTCCTCCTGTCCTTGAATTCAGGATTGTTTCTGTATTAGTCCTTCTGTAATGCTCTCTTTATGTGAATGGTATAAAACAATTCATCATTGCAGTCATCAGATTCTCAAAGACAACTCCATATAACCTGAAATATTTTTGCAGGAAAATTGATTTCCCAATTTAAACGTCATGGTTGACTGGTTGTGCTGTTTATAAACAAATGGCATGAATAATTTAGTTGAAGATTTATTGTGAATTGCAGATATCATTCCTTTTTCTTTTTTTTAAAGTTGTCTGAATATGCTGTTATCAAGGAAATAGGATCTTCAGAATCAGAGAAGGCACTGTTGGAGTTTTGTGCAGACTTTGTGAAGGAGTTTGCTACATTTGGTAGAAATTTATATTTTGCCTAGGTCAGTTTAATGAAATGAATGAAACGAAACTATCATTAACAAGTATGTTCTGTAAGCTGGATATTGTCCTAGACTCTTTGACATACAATATATTATAATCCATGATGTCTCTTTTTTTTTTTTTTTTTATAGAGGAAGAAACTGTGGTTCAGAGAAGTTTTGACCTGGAATAAAGGTAACAAAACTGAGATTCAATAGCTTTTGACATACCTATTTTAATTGCCATACTGTATCCACGCTCACTGCTGCTGTTGCTGTTGCTTTTATAGTTTTCTCTTTATAGTGGGTCTTTTTTATTCTGCTGACTATGATTGCATAAGGTTGGTCTTCCTCCTCTGCTGGCCATTTTAAACGAATCATCAAATACTCATGAGGTGCCTATTGAGTGCAAACTCGGGTCATAGAAGCTAGCATGTGGGTAATGGTGCCACTCAGCAAACATTTCCATATCTTCTCCTTCTGGATGCAGTGAGGGTTGCGCTTCCCGACCCCTCTGTGGTTGAGTGAGGCCATATGATTAGTCCTGGTCATTGAGTGGGAAGCTCTAGTGTCATACGTCATTTCCAGGCCTGTCACTTAGTTGTTGATTGGAGGCCTGCCAGAGAGCTCTTTCCCTTTGCTATGATGGGTGGCAACATTTGAGTTGGCATTTGTTCTGTCAGCCTGTGTGGCTGAGTGACAATGGTGAGCACAGCTCTCCTGCTGACCTGATACAGGCAGGTAGTATGAGAAAGAAATAAGTCATATTTGTGTCCAGCTGCTGCAGTTTTGGGATTGACTTCTATGGTATCCAGATACAACTAGTCTTGACTGATATGGATATTGAGTGATTATCATATATCAAGTTCAGTAAGTAAATGAATTATGTGCATTAACTTCACAACAACCACCTGAAGTGGCATAATGATCCCCATTTTATATTCCAGGAAATGGGGACTTATAGGATTTAAGTAACTTGCATGAGGTAATCCAGATCATCCAAACCTGGCTCTGAGACCAGCTCCTGACCTTGGCCTCACTATGCTATACCAGGCTCAGATGCTTTTATAAAAAAAATTAGTTCAGACTACTTTAATTCACTAAAGGCATTTCACCTTTTCTCTCCTCTAACCTTTATCTGAATCTGTATTAGTAGGTTCTGACTAAGACTTGCATTAATACCGGGAAGTAGGGCTAGGCATGGTGGCTCACACCTGTAATCCCAGCACTTTGGAGTCTGAGGAGAGAGGATCCTGTGAACCCAAAAGGTCAAGGCTTCAGGGAACTATGATTATGCCATGCACTCCAGCCTGGGTGACAGAGACTCTGTCACTAAAAAAAGAAAATACTGGGAAACAGGAACATAGTGCTAATTGCAGGATTACCATTGTTTCCTAAATTAAAGTTTGCATCAGTTCTAGGTCAACAACATGGATGAACCTGGACATCATACTAAGTAAAATAAGCCAGGCACAG
>NW_012107141.1:547742-713370 GCF_000951045.1 Mandrillus leucophaeus | reverse complement strand
GCACTGATGTGAAAATCTATGTTTTCATACCACCAAGCAGCAGGTTTTAAATGCACAGAGAAAACTGATCATTTCCATCTCATTGGGGGTCAGAGGATTATGTCTTTCATAGAACCCCAGGCCTACAAGATTCTCTGTGAACCAAAGTGTTCCATGGTCAAATCAATTCAGGACCTAAAGCATACTTCAGTCACCACATTTGGATATTCATGATGCACATTAGCATAATTCAGTCTCTACAAAGTTCTTCAGTTAAGAAATCTATCTAATTTGGTGTAACCCAAAGTTCCTCAAATGTATCTGACTACTGAACACCACCACCAAACTCTGCCATTGATTTTAAGCATCCTAAAATTAAGCATCTTTGAGAGATTATATGGTAGAATTAAAAGTAGAACTTGATACTATGTTGGAATCAAATATAACCATTACATACTGAGTAAACAAAAATAATCTGTATTTCCTTCTTGCTGATTTAACACAGCAAAATTTTTGACTTAAGCCAAATTGCTTCTGGTGCAGATCCATTTCCTATGGGTAGTCAGAAAGACAATGCCATTTTGCTTTGATATCTTTTGGTTTATTCCTAACAAGGCACATCTCCTGTTTTTACTTCTCTCTTTTCTATTATATTAACAGAATCCTTCTTTTCTATGATTTTTGGTTCATGGATGGTTTACATGACCAACCTGGATCAAGAAGAATCTTCCTTGGGCTTTTCCACCAGTGCTGTTGGAGATACTCTTTTTTCCCCGATGTTGCTTACTGTTAGGGTGTGAGTCTTGACTGCTAGTGATCTTAATACTTGTATACATGGCTAAAGCCTAAGAATTGATCCCTGATGACGTACTGTACTTGAGTCCATGAGTCCTGCTGTGCTTGAAACCACAAGTTCTATCCCCACATCTTTTGGTTATATGAACAAACACTTTCTTTGATTCCTTCCCTCCCTCCCTTCCCTCCGTTCCGCTCCCCTCTGCTCCCCTCCCCTCCTCTTCTCTCTTTTCTCTTTCTCTTTCCCTTTCTTCCTTTCCTCTCCCTCCCTCCCTTCCTTCCTTCTTTGCTTCTCTTTCTCTCTCCTTCCCTCCCTGCCCTTCTTTCTTCCCTCCCTCCCTCACTCTCCGTTTTCTTTTTTCTCTTTCTCTTTCTCTCTCTCTTTCTTCCTTCCTTCCTCCCTCCGTCCCTCCGTCCCTCCTTCCTTCCTTCCTTTTCTTCTCTTCTTTCCTTCCTTCCTTTCTTCTCTTCTTTCCTTCTCTTCTACTCCTTCTGTCTCTCTTATTTCCTTCTTAGTAGTTTGAGTATTCTGTTGCTGCTATGAACTGAGAGTGTTTATTAATAAATGTATCTTTAACAAACACAGATAAACCAATAATTTTTCCCAAAGCTGTGAATACTGAAAAACTGCTAAATAATAGAAGATGTAGAAGTAAGTGCTGTACAGGCTAGAAAACCTCTCCTAGCCTTAAGAGATCTGGGGAATTTCAGAATGTATCATCATTTTTTACTGTCACATTCCTAAGCAGCTGACACAGTTTCTGGCTATGATGAAAAGTATTTAAGAAATATCTGTTGACTGGTTTAATGAACACAAATAACTTCCTCTTTCAGGGAAGATTATCTTTTCTTTTCTCTTTAAATTGTCTTCACTAACTGTGTACCAGAAACTTGAAATTAAAAAAATAACTCTATTTTCAAGGAGCTTATAGCTAACAGGGGAGACATTTAGAAATACATATTAAAAAAACACACAAAAAAATCCATAGGAGAAACATGTTGTCTGGGAGGACTGAGAAAGTCTCACTTTTGGAAGGTATGAAACTTCAGAATCCATTAACCAGAGTCAAAAGTTGTTAACCTACAAGCTAGATTTAGCCTGACAATATGTTTGAAAATTTGGAAAAATTTTACATAAAATTACATGTTTACATGGTTTCTTCAAATACTAGAAAATTCGACAACATATGCTGTGTGTTCCTATGGGAATAGTGCGCAAGAACTGAATAACAGTTTATCTCTTTACATGATATGAAACACACAACTGGATAACAGCTTATCTCTTTATGGGATATGAAATGCACAGACACTTTAATATGGCACAGCTCTCACCATATTTTATTGTCTTGCACCCAGTCCACATCACTCATTTGTGTCACCTGCCTGTCTCATAAAAGCATTTGCGTTTGTTACCCTGGTGTCCACTACTGTGGCTGGCAAGGAAGAGCACAGGGCATCAGGGATCCTATGACCCATCTTTCCATCAAATGCCTTTTGAAGGGTACTAAGTGTAGAAAGAGCAAATAGAGAAATGAGTGCTCTAAAATTATGAGGGCTGGCCTGATGATCTATTCCGAGAAGGCATATCAGCCCTGCCTTTTCTTTCTTTCATTCGCTTCATCTGGGGCATTGAAATGCCATTGTTCAGTTCCATGCAAAACTTGAGCTTTGGTAATAAAGAGAGTCTCTTGTGGGTGGAAACTTGAGTTGAATATCTGTTCTCATCCTACAGGCCTATTTACTATGCTTCCTTAGACTTGATTAAGGACTGCGGCCCAATGGCAGCATAATGAAAGAGCACTGACTGGAAATCAGGGAGGCCAGGTTTGAATACTGGTCCTGGGATTAAATAGTTGGGTGATACTGGGCATGTCACTTTGCATTTCTTTGTTCTGTTTACTCCTATATTATGAGGAGTTTGGATTAGATAATATCTAACTTCTTGCCAGCTCCAAAATTATAAGTATCCTATAGTACCTTACTGTATAAATAAGGGATTTTGCCTCTGGAATCAGGGGTTTAAATCCCTGTTCTGTCTCTGGAATCAGAGGTTTAAATCTTTGTTCTACCAGGTATTTCCTATATGTCTTTGGGCATATTCTCAAATGCCAAAAGTCTCAGTTGTCCTACTTTTCTCAGAAACGTGGATCATGTAATATCCACGTTACAGGGTGAAAAGGAAGATTCAGTGCAAAGTTGATGCCTAGTGTAGAGTAAGCACTCAATCAGTGATAACTTGAGAATTACAAATTCTTGCTTTCTTAAAATAATTGTGCCCCCTTTATTTTTAATTGCTTTCTGCTTTTCTCATTTTCATGCATATGCTTTCCTCACTAGCAAATTGGTACTGTGGAGTCTGGAACAGAAAACAAGTCTCTTCTTTTAAGCACACTGATTTCTTACTAGTGAGAATTTAGAATGTAATAGAGTTACTGGTTGGTTTTAGTAGAGTCATGCAAAGAGCTAAGAAACTTAAAGATAGGATCTGTGGTGTGCCCACCTTTATATTTTCAGTGCCTAGCACTGTGCGTGGTGTGCAGTAAATTATCAATAGATGAGATATTCGGCTGAATCCTTTAAGGTCTACTTGTAGGTTAATTTTAGTAATAACTAATATTTACTAAGTACTTAACTGTGTCTAACAATCTGTGCTAAATGTTTGTATGTACACTTTAAGCAGTCCTATTGTTTCTCCCACTTTTCACATAAAGGAATCAAGGGTTAGAGAAGATAATTTGCCCAAGATCACACCACAGGTAAAGCAGCAAAGTTAGAATGCAACTCTAGGTCTGTCTTTCCTTAAAGTGGTATTATTTACCCCTGTGCCACACCATGCTGACATACCGCTCTTCACCTTGGTCTCACGGATAGAAGAGATGATGGTGATCAGAAATCAAGTCTTGCACCAGTTACTGGAATAATAGATATTATAGGTATTTGGGTTTTAGTTTCTAGAAATCCAGCGTCATTCTTGCAACTGTCAATATTAACACCTATTCAGAATTTTCATGCAGGGAGTCCATCAGATGTAGGTGTATCTCTTGTGTATTTGAGCAGTTCTTATGAAACTGTTGTTATCACACTGATGTTCCCAGTGGTGAGTTGTAGGTGGTAACAGCAATAGTAGGGTGCTTCACTATGAGAGTAGGCTGTCACACATACGTTTAAAAATAGACGGATTCCCTCAAAATTCCCTCTCCCTTTCTCTCTCTCTCTCTCTCCTACATTAAGTCGTCTTTGGCTTTTAATACAGCTTGTGACTCATCTAGAGATGATCAAACATGTGATGTTTGGAAAATTGAGAGGAAGCAAAGACTCCTCTTATGCCATGATCTAGCCTCTTTTTTTTCATATCTGGCTGGGACATGACACAATTTTACCCCCATTAGCATTATCCAATGCCACAGAGATTCTCAATATGTCTGGCCTAATTAAGGACACCCATTTAGCTTCAGAGATCACTACCCTTTCCTTCTCTTCAACTATATTTAATGAACAAGTATATCTTGTTTGTGTGACATTTAATTTTATACAATGTTAATTTAAGAAATGGATTAGTACAGTGGATATATTAATGGCTATGTCTTTTCAATCTATTACTGAGCTGTCGGTTTATCCCTGAGAAAATATTGCTGGGCCAGGATCATTGCTCAATAAGAGTAATTTTGCATTGCCGATGGCTGTGCCCTTGTTTTGTCAAGGCTACGTTACAGACATCCTTTATTTTCTAGAAGTCTAGATTGTATTGTTTTGGGAATGCAGCTGATTCAGACCAGATCTATCCCTACCTTTTCTGCATGGATCCCTTCATCATCACCATTTTATTGTTTGGCCATCCTTTGGACAGAGAGTATTTCTTTTTTTTCTCTCCTTTTTTTTTCTTGGACTTTAGCTTCAGTGGATTGAATGATGATACTTCTCAGTTCTTGGTACATGATTCTCATTATTCCTGGCAAGACCTCTGCTGTTTTATTTATTTATTTGTGTTTGTCTCTATTCCCTCCTCCCATTCCCCACCGTTTACTATAGCAATCATTCTTGTTTAATTCATTCTTTGTATTATGTGTATGCCTTTCAAAATGTGCATTGCTGTGTTATATGTATGTACTTTTAAATTATGCAAACAGTGTGATGTCAAATATTTCAGCCTTCTTGGTTTTTTTAAATTAACATGCTGCTTTTAAGATCTACTCATCTTGCCACGTGTGCATCTAATCCTTTGCTTCTGACTGCTTTCTTTCTTGTTCCCATGGCCTTGAAAGAGAATGTTAGTGTTTAGCATGCTGACCCACTCTGATCATTCAGCTTTCTCATACTTGGTTGACATCAGAATTAGAGGTGATCTGATGGTCCCAGAGGAAGCCCTGTGTGGTTTATGTAGGGCCCTGATCTTAGAACCCAAGGCACGGAAATTTTACAAATTGTTTGTTGGTTCCTGAAGGTATAATAATTTTTCTTGTGGAGAGGTAACAACAAAACTCTACTCTGCCACAGATGCAACAGAGAAAAAAAAACTTATTCTGAAGGTAAGCCTCAGTTTCTTCATGAGCAATATGGAGATAAGAATAGTACATCATGAGGTTGCTGAGGTTAATATGACATAATTTACACAATCTGTATGAGATAATTTACACAATCTGTATGAGATAATTTACACAATCTGCTTAGTACTGTGCCTGACATCTTGATAAATAGTTTGCAATTAATATTCTAACTCCAAGTCTAGTGTTCCACTCATAATACTATGTGTTGCCCTATAGCCAGAAGATTTGCTCTTTTATTAATGTAGACATTATATGGGTTATCTGAAATATGCAAGAAAAAGCTAGCGTTGGCGACTGATGCTCTGTATCATGATAATTGTGAGCACACACACTTATGCTTCATGTGCAACCAACTGTGAAAGCTGAGAGCCTGAACACTGCTTATTGTTGTAATCAAATACAACTTACAACAAAGTTCTTATCTCCTAATCAATATTCGTAATTGTTATTGTGCTTCATGGTCATTATGCATAAGTGGTAAATGGCGTATATACACATTTACTAAATATTATTACTTTTACCAGTAGACCATGTTTTAATGTTTCAGTTGTTCTTCCTGTCTTGTTTTATATTTAGTGTCTCTAGCCTTCCTTCAAGTGATACAGAGAGGCGGGACACAGAGAGAAGGGTAGCCTGACTTGGGTTCACAAGGTGAAAAGCACAGAGTGCATTGCACAAGAGGAGTAATGAATGGCAGTGCATGGGGCACTGTGTTGTGTCCAGAAATGGTGGGTTCTTGGGTCTTGCTGACTTCAAGAATGAAGCCGCAGACCCTCGCAGTGAGTGTTACAGTTCTTATAGATGGTAGTCCAGAGTTTGTTCCTTCAGATGTTCAGATGTATCTGCAGTTTCTTCCTTCTGGTGGGTTCATGGTCTCGCTGACAGGAGTGAAGCTGCAGACCTTCGTGGTGAGTGTTACAGCTCTTAAAGACGGTGCGTCTGGAGTTGTTCCTTCTTCCCAGTGGGTTCTTTGTCTTGCTGGCTTCAAGAGTGGAGCTACAGACCTTTGCGGTGAGTGTTACAGCTCATAAAGGCTGCATGGACCCAAAGAGTGAGCAGCAGCAAGATTTATTGCAAAGAGCGAAAGAACAAAGCTTCCACAGTGTGGAAAGGGACTGGAGCCTATTGCTGCTGGCTGGCTTGGGCAGACTGCTTTTATTCCCTTATCTGGCCCCACCCACATCCTGCTGATTGTTCCATTTTACTGAGAGCTGATTGGTCCGTTTTGGCTGAGTGCTGATTGGTGCATTTACAAAATCCCTGAGCCAGACACAGAGTGCTAGACAGAAAAGTTCTTCAAGTCCCCACTAGGTTAGCTAGACACAGAGCATGATTGGTGAGTTTACAAACCATGAGCTAGACACAGAGTGCTGATTGGTGTGTTTACAAACCTTGAGCTAGGCACAGAGTGCTGATTGGTGCATTTACAATCCTTTAGCTAGACACAGAGTGCTGATTGGTGCATTTACAATCCTTTAGCTAGACACAGAGTGCTGATTGGTGCATTTACAATCCTTTAGCTAGACACAGATTGCTAGACAGAAAAGTTCTCCAAGTCCCCACTAGGTTAGCTAGATACAGAGTACTGATTGGTGTATTTACAAACCCTGAGCTAGACACAGAGTGCTAGACAGAAAAGTTCTCCAAGTCCCCACTAGGTTAGCTAGATACAGAGTACTGATTGGTGTATTTATAAACCCTGAGCTAGACACAGAGTGCTGATTGGTGTAGCTACAATCCCTCAGCCAGACATAAAAGCTCTCCAAGTCCCCAACAGACTCAGGAGCTCAGCCGGCTTCACCCAGTGGATCTCAAAGGGGGCGGTGGGCAGAGCTGCCCCTCAGTCCCATGCCGCTAGCACCTGGGTGGTCGAGGGGACTGAGCGCTGGGGAGCATTCCGCAGGGGGCCGCTGGCTAGTCGCTATTCAGGGAGGCTTGGGCAGCACAGGAGCCCACCGCGTGGGGTGTGGAGGGGGTGTTGTTCAGGCATGGCAGGCTGCAGGTCCCGAGCCCTGCCAGGCAGGGAGGCAGCTGAGGCACTGTGAGAACTCCAGTGTAGCGCCCGAGGGCCGGCACTGCTGGGGGACCCAGCGCACCCACTGCAGCTGCTGGCCCAGGTGCTAAGCCCCTCACTGCCCTGGGCCAGCAGCACCCGAGGGCGGCTCTGAGTGCTGGGCCTGCAGAGATCTGTGCCCGCGAATGCACCAGCCAGAACTCGTGCTGGACTGTGAGCACCGCATACAGCCCTGGTTACCACCCGCACCTCTCCCTCCACACCTCCCCTCAAGCAGAGGGAGCTGGCTCCGGCCTTGACCAGCCCAGAGAGGGGCTCCCACAGTGCCATGGTGGGCTGAAGGGCTCCTCAAGCGCTGCCAGAGTGGACGCTGAGGCTGAGGAGGTGCTGAGAGTGAGGGCTGCTAGCACATTGTCACCTCTCATTTTGACACAGATACCTGAAAGTGAGAGAAACTGACCCATGTGTATTCCCCCTTTTTCTCAATGATGGATGCACAGAAACTTCAGGAGGCTTACTTCAGTTGTGCCCTGCCCAGGAAAGTAGGAGAGGGGTTGAGTAGGCAGTGGCTAGAGAAGAGTTGCAGACATGGTGTCCTCTGGAGCTTTTCTCACAGAAACAACTGAGGCAAGTTCACCTTTATGCTGAGTCTGATTGCCTTTATTTCTTTGGTTTCACATTCCTGAAACTCAATGACTGGCAACTATAATCCACAGGCTAAATTTATCCCACTGCCTGCTTTTGTAAATAAAGTTGTATTGGAACACAGTCATACCCACTTGTTTACCTATTGCCTGTGGCTGCTTTCACTCCACAACAGCAGAACTGGGTAGTCACTACATAGACTTTACACTGAGCAAAGTCTAAAATATTTGCTATCTGAATCTTTACAGAAAATGTTTGCCAACAGCTGCTCTGCCTCAGTGTAACATTTTCCTTTTCACAGATACATATGAGCAGGTAGTATAGTAGAGTGGTGAAGAGTATGTGCTCTGAAGTCAGATAGAGCAAAGCTGCAGTTTTCTTTCTTTCTGTGAGTGTTAGGTTTTCATCTCCATCTACCTCATAATGTTCTGGTGAAGAGTTAATAGATGATGCATACAAGGTGCTCAACAGTTCCCTGGAATTTAGTATTCAATGGATATTGTATATTCATAAAACTGAAAAGATTGAAAAGTAATGAACAGGAAATGTAGAACTCTGTGAGTCAGGAATAAGATCATGCTGGGTGTTTGTATGCTGAGGAAACATACTGCAATTGATTGTATGAGAATGAATATAGGGATGTCTGGGTTGTCAGAGATGAATTATGCTCAACTATTTCCCAGGGTCCAATCTGGTCACTTTAAATGTATGAAGGTACAAAGTGAAGCTCTCTGCCATCTCCCTTGGTGTCTGCTCACACATGCAGGGAGATGTGAAGGTGTCTTCTGTCCTCCTGCATCTATGGAGCTAAGGTGAGATCAGATGCCTGTTACCAACTACAACAACTGTTCACCCTGAGGACCAGAAGGGGTATAAACAGCTGCTGTGTTTCATGCTGGGAAGTTAATGGGTGTCCAGGGTTTTACCCCACAGGTGCTAGAAGTCTGATCTCGGAAGCATTTCACAAAATTGAAAATGACAAATGAAAACTCCAAATTAGAAAGGCTCCCTACCATTGAGTGGCAGTGAGATCACTTTCTGCCAGTCTTGCTCCAAGGACTGTGTTCTCTGCACAGCTTCTGCTGAGCAGTAAAAGACCAGGTAGGTCAGCTCAAATGTGAGGATTTAACTACTTCTTTCCCATCATTCACTTCTGCTCCTTTGCTATAATAGGCTGCCACTATTATTGTATGAAGTATTACTTTTAACCTGCTCTTGTTTGCCTTTTATGATTTGCTAATATACCTGCCATTTATAAGCAAGACACTTACCTTTGCTGCTGCTGCTGCTGCTGAACAAAATGTTGTGGGCATTGACTCTTCTAAATGTTAGGTTAAGCACTTTTGTCCTTGTTTAGATCTAGTGTAGAGCCTGTCATGTATCGCGTGCTCAATAATTATGTGTTGAACATAGGGTGAGTGACGAGAGAACAATATATCAGATAGAGTTCCTGCCTTTATGGACTTCAGGGTGTAAATGGTGAAGGTAGACATTAATACCATTATGTCTATGAGGATCAGCTCTCTGAGGGAGGCATTTACAGATAAGTAAGTTGAAGCTCAGTTAGGTGAAGTGATCTGCTTAATGTCATGTATCAGTAAATGGCAGAGATAGGACTTGACCCCAGGTCCAATCCTGTCCTCTTCCTCTTTAAACTCTAGTGCACCTCATAGGTAAGTGATTTCCCAGAGATTATCTGTTTCTAGCGAGTGAACTTTTTTTTTTTTTTTGAGACAGAGTTTCGTTCTTGTTGCCCAAGCTGGAGTATAGCTGTGCGATCTTGGCTGACTGCAACCTCCACCTCCTGGGTTCAGGCGATTCTCCTGCCTCAGCCTCCCAAGTAGCTGGTACTATAGGTACCTGCCAGCATGCCTGGCTAATTTTTGTAGTTTTATAGAGATGGGGTTTCGCCGTGTTGGCCAAGCTGGTCTCAAACTCCTGACCTCAAGTAATCCACCCGCCTTGGTCTCCCAAAGTGCTGGGATTACAGGCATGAACCACCACGCCCAACTGAGTGAGCAATTTTAAAGACTGTAATGAACACACTTCCATATAGGAATAAACTTGTTTTATTTGAGGACCAGATCGATCATTCCAGGCAAGCAGCACCCTTCCTATGTGGAATAAACTAGGTAGCAAAGGGTGCTGCTTGACTGAAACGATTGATCTGGTCATCAAATATTCTTCAGTAAGAGTGGTTGAGTCCATGGGGCTCAGAGGTCCTCACCTGTATATGAAAGCAATTTCTCTCAAGGTAGATGCAGGCCCCTGGAATTCTTGATAAAAACACAGCTTTCTGGGCTTATTCCAGAACTACTGAATCTGAATTTTTACATAGCTCTCCAAGTTACTTTTATGTACAATGAAATTTAAAAACCACTATTTAAAAGGGTGTGACAGTCAGAATCCAGTCAGAACAACAGAAGCCACATTAAGTATTTTGAATAGAAAACTTTAATAAAGGGAATTAGAAGGTTACACTACCACTAAAAAGACTAGAGAGCTGGGTGCGGTGGTGCACACCTGTAGCCCCATCCCAGCAACTTGGAAGGCTGAGGGAGAAGGATCACTGGAGCCCAGGAATTGGAGTCCAGCCTGGGCAACATAGTGAGACCCTATTTCTTTAAAAAAAATGCTAGGGAACAAAAGTCAGCAAGGCCATTCCAGGCTTTCAGGAATCCTAAAGTACAAAAATTGCAGGTAAGTGGGTGATCCTCAGGAGGACCCCTGGAAGCCTCCAGCAAAATACACATCTGACACCCTCAGGATTGTCTGCATCTACTGTCAGAAGGGACTGACTCCATCTTCTCTTCCTCATTCTGATTTTCACAGGCGGATCCCTCTTTGGCAGCAACTTCCTACAACTTTACTTGCACGCAGTTCTGAGTAATGTAGTTGCCAAATTTTCAGCCTCTATGGCATAGAGGAAGGAATATTTATGGAGAATCAACAAATTACATCTGGCAGAGTAGTTATTTAAACTCATGGCTCTATTAAATAAAACCAAAAAATTGCCAGGTGTGGTGGCTCATGCCTGTAATCCCAGCACTTTGAAAGGCTGAGGTGGGCAGGTGAGTGGATCACTTGAGGTCAGGAGTTCAAGACCAGTCTGGCCAACATGCTGAAACCCTGTCTTTACCGAAAATACAAAAATCAGCCCTGCATGGTGGCACGTGCCTGTAATCCCAGGTACATGGGAGGCTGAGGCACAAGAATCACTTGAGTCCAGGAGATGGAAGTCGCAGTATAGCAGAATAGCCAAAATCGTGCCACTGTACTCCAGCCTGGACAACAGAGTGAGACTTTGTCTCAAAAAAAAAAAAAAGTCAATTGAGAACTGAGTCTGTGAAACAACCTAAAGATGCTCTGTTAAAAGATAACTTACAAAAAAAGATACTAGTAATTTACCTAATAATAATAAAAATATTAATAATAACACCAGTAAAAGAAGCGCCTGGTTCTGGTATGTAAATTCTCCATCACGTGGGTCATCGTGGTATACCATATTTGCTTCTGGTCCAGATTCAAGATTCAGTTCTTTCCTCTTCTTTTGGCCTACTGACTGTGTCTCTGCTTCGTCTTCTTAAGTTTTTCTCTTCTTTTTTTGAGACAGAGTTTCACTCTTGTTGCCCAGGCTGGAGTACAGTGGTGTGATCTCAGCTCACTGCAACCTCTGCCTCACAGGTTCAAGCGATTCTTCTGCCTCAACCTCCCGAGTAGTTGGGATTACAGGCATGCACCACCACGCCCGGCTAATTTTCTATTTTTAGTAGGGACGGGGTTTCTCCATGTTGGTCAGGCTGGTCTCGAGTTTCTCACCTCAGTGATCCACCTGCCTCGGCCTCCCAAAGTGCTGGGATTACAGATGTGAGCCACCACACCTGGTCAAGTTTTCCTCTTCTAATCTATGATGCTGACTTTAGTGTCAGAGCAAATGAGCTACTTACCCAGAAGCTTCAATCTCTGTGTGCAATCACTTAAAGTTTGGTTTAAATGCCACAGAGACTTTTTACCTTGCCAAAATAAATTATATTTGTATGCATACATCCTCACTCATTGGTTACTAACCAGGAGAGCACATCAGAAATAGCTAAGGAGTTTTAAAAATACACTTTCTCTGACCCCACCTTCAGTGATTAATTCACTTGGGGGATTGACTTTCTGAAACTATTTTTAACAAGCTCCACAGATGATTTTGATATATTCTCATTTGCTGAGAATCCATATAGCCATTATATAGGTGTGTATAACATAGGAAATGCTAAGGGAATTTTTTATTCAAATGTTGAATGTCTTCTGTGATTGTAGTAGACATGGTTACAATAAAACTCCCTGCCTCTAGTTATGAAAAAATATACTTTAAGCTGAGAGCAGAAACTCTTCTGTACTCCTCAAAAGCCACCCCTACTTTCCAATTGTTTGTGCTCTTTTACTTTTAGATACCAACTTGACACTCAACATGCTGGAGATCTCATTGCCGTAAAATTCATTTGACAAGTACTGAGTTCTATATGGAATTGCTCTGTGGAGATGGATACTAAAGAGTCATGATCTTAACTTTTTATACCAAAGTTATATGGTGTTATGCCCCTACACCATGTTGAAACCCTATTCCCCTTCTATCTAGATTGTTCAGTTGCTATAGACATCTGACTGAAGTTGAAACACATATGCTTTCTTTCCTGGGAATGTGAAACTAAAACATAGAGATTGACACACTCAGACAGAATTGAACCTGCACTTCAATGTCATTTAGAGATGTAGCTTGAAGACCTGGCAACCCAAAACCTTCTGTAACCTGGAATCATAGGGAAGCAGCAAATATGGTACTTCATTCAATAAAAGATACTGTCACTTATAAGTCCATCACTCAGAAATACAAAATCTGCCACTTCTACTATAACATGATACCTTTCCATCTTCTGGAATTTTTATTTTATGTTTACTGAAAGACCTCTTTTAGGCTATTTTGATTGTTACTTTTCTCTCATATATTATGCTTTTGCATTTTCCTATTTCTTATCAGTAGGACAATATAAGTAAAATGAATTATTAAGGTGTTTTTAAAATTTCATGTTCAAAGTCCAGCTGTTTGGAATCACTTTTTCTCTACTGCATAATCCTCTGTACCATTGATAGCACTGGTGATAGAGCATTGCTTAAAGAAAGTCCCACTATGACTTCTCAGATTTTCCTCTAATATAGAGACACATTCTCAAGTCTGAGTGCTATGCTTTTCTACCTGAGTTAACTCATAGTCGCAACTAATTTTTCTAAAATGCATCATATGTCACTAGAAGTTAAGCAACTTACAAGACATAGGGAGGTTGAATTTGAGAAAATGTGAATTGTAGAACCCAGAACTATGGCTTTCCTTGGGAAGGAAGCTGAGTTTCAGAGGGAAGGGAGGAGGAGAGGTACAGAGCTTGGCAGATATGAAAATGCACAAAGCTCCAGGAACAGAGACTGAAGACTTCTCAGTCTGGTATGGGCTGTACTCCACCCAGGTGTGGTCTAGAGGGTGCTGCTACAACCTAAAAATACGTTTCTCTTCACTTAAGCTAACTTGAGTGGGCTTGTTTTCTCTTACGATTAAACAATCCATGATCAGGATACCCTGGAGAAGTTCATGCCTAGTGGGGAATGCAAACATGTAAACAGAGACCGTTACAACAGTGCTTGATTTGTGCTGTGGAGAAGATTATGTACAAAGTCCTGTGGGAGACCACAGGGCGAGTGTGTTTGTATTCACCTTCCTATGTATTTCTGAGCTGGGGACCAGCCTCATTCAAATATTTTACAAATGGCATTCATTAAGGCACAGGGTAATGCAGACGCCAACTGATAATGTTCCACCATAGAATTCTAAACAGACTCATCAACTAAGGCATATGCTGGTCAGTCATTGCTGTTTTGGGAACTCAGCCCAGGCTCCATTTTAGTGATTATATTGTTGCTTGTCAAGGTCCTACATTTTTGTGGCCATACTCAGTCTTTCTTCACTGTTTCTCTCTCTTGCCTGAGCTCACCTTCTATTCTGTTGAGATTATTCTTCACCGTGTTAGTCAAAGCTGCACACTTTCTTCTCCCCTGTCTTTATCACTGCCTTTCACCTATTCTTTCTCTGCCCACATCAAAATTCCCCTTTAAGGCCCTTGCATTCCCTACTCTTTCAAGAAGCCTTTCCTGATTGTACCAGTCCAATCCACAGCTTCCTTCTCGTAGCAATTCTTGAATGGAAGCCACACTTAATTTTTAAAATGGGGTTGGGTGCTATGTCTCTGGACCAGACTGTACATTCTTTGAGGGTGGGAACCATATGTTAATATATATTCAAATATCCTATTTTTTTCAGCAAATATATACTGAGTTATGTGTCCTAGTGCTAGACACTGAGCTCAGTGATGTGAGAAAAGCTGCTTTATAGAAATTCATATATTTTAAAAATGGAGAAGGTGTTAAGAAGAATAGGGATGGAGATCTGTGGGACTTTAGAAGAGGAAGATTTGGCTTCCAGTTGGGAATATAAAGGGAAGCTCCCCTGACACAGTGGTGATTGTGTCGGGCCTTGAAAGGTGGTTAGGATTTAGGCATATAGGGAATGGGGGGAAGGTGGGAATCCTGCACCTGCAGTCAGTATGTTCAGTTGCCATTTGCTTAGGGCAGGGGTTGGAAAACTTTTTCTGTAAAGGGCTTGACAGTAACTATTTTAGGCTTTGTGAACCGTACAGTCTCTTACATGGCTCTCTAAGTCAGTTACTCAGCTCTGCCACTGTCATGCAAAAGCAACTGTAGACAATACGTAATTGAACAATACGTAACTGAATGAGCACAACTGTTTCCCAATACATTTTTATTTACAAAAAGAGGCAGCGTTCCAGATTTGGCCTGCAGGCCATAGTTTGCCAACCTCTGGTTGAGAGTATTACAGGATTGAATATATAATGTGATATATAATCACTGTTTCACCAATGCTCAAATTAGTAGATTAAAGACTAGAAAAAAATATTAAGATGTTGACAACAGTCATCTTATATTCCTGAGGCTAAAAATAACTTCTTTTTCTTCTGTCGACTTGTGATTTTTCTGGCCATTTATAAGAAGCATGAATTAATTTTACAGTGAAAAAGAAAAAACAAACTTTATTTACAGAATTAAAGTATAGAGAGCAGGCAGGATATATAACCCAGAGCTTGGCACATAGGAGCTCAGAGCATATCCCAGTTTTTCCAGTTGACAAAACTTTTCTGCAAGTGTTGCTTCTAGTGCAAAGGATACTATCCTTTGGATGCCAGCTTAGCTGTGACAGATAAACTTGCACCAAAACTGGGTTATTTCTTCTGTTACCCTCTGTCATCAGCTCCATGGAGCCATTATGTTGTTCAAGAAACATTATAGCAAAAAGCCTACCTGGATGGAAACTAAATTGATTTTCTGATTCTACCCTTAACCTTCTTTTGTTGTGGTCTCTAAAGGGAGCTCAGGGTTTTTTTTTTTTTTTTTTTAAAGTACTCTATGTGACATGCTGCCAAGTCAGATATAAGATGGAATAATTGGGGACTTAGCCTTCACCCCATATCACAACAATGTCAGTGAAATATGGTGAAACAACAACAGTCTGATTATACGTGAGCTTAGGAAATAGATGTAGAGCTTTAAATTTTAAGTGGGTGGTGCTGCTAATGATAAAAGCTCTAACTTCTTGAGTATCTTCTGCGTGCTTTTATTTTGTAGGTTCCTTGACTTCACTTGTCAACTATTTTGATATACTTCAAGATAGGCACAGTTATCTCCATTTTACAGGTGGGAAAAGTGAGGTTCAGAGATTTACAGCAGTTTGTTCAGGGTTATAAAGTGAGTCTGTGGTAAACTAAGAATGTGAACACAAATCTTTCTAATTTCAAAGTTTACTCTTTCCACTTTGCTACCCTACTTCCTGCTAGACCTGCTCCTTTGCTCAGCACAAGAGGCATATATCCAGTAACCTTGAAATGCTAGGGCAGTATTCTTAATTGTCTGCATAGGGAAGAGTGTATGGAAAACTACATAGCTACAGATAGTGAAATGTAATAGTGAATGATGACAAAGCACATAGGGTTGGGGACCAGGAAAAAAAAATATATATATATATATACACACATATCACATTTCCTTTTATGCACATATATATGCACACACACATATGGTACCACATCTTCTTTATCCATTCATCCATCGATGGACACTTAGGTTGATTCTGTATCTTGCCTATTGTGAATACTGCTATAATGAACATGGGAGTGCGGATATCTCTTCCACATACAGATTTAACTTCCTCTGGATATATACCCAATAGTGAGATTGCCGGATTGTATGGGAGTTCTATTTTCAATTTTTTGAGGAACTTCCATGCTGTTTTCCATAATTGCTGTACTAATTTACTAATATATTAATAATATACTAATGTTGTGAATGCCAGCCGTCATCAAGGGTTCCGTTTTCTCCACATCCTTGCCAACACTTGTTCTCTCTTCTCTTTCTGAGCATAGTCTTTCTAACATGTGTGATGTGATAGCTTATTGTGGTTTTAAGTTGCATTTCTCTGATAATTAGTGATGTTGAGCTTTTATTCATAGACCTGCTGGCCAATTGTATGTCTTCAGAAATTTCTCTTCAGATCTATTTTCCAAATGTTAAACAGATTATTTGTTTTCTCACTATTGAGTTGAGTTCCATATATATATATTTCATATATATTATATATATTTCATGTATGTATGATATAAACCCATTATCAGATGTATGGTTCACAAATATTTTCTTCCATTTCATAATTTGTTTCTTTACTGATTGTTTCCTTGATTGTGTGCAAACTTTTTAGCATGTTGCAATCCCATTTGCCTATTTTTGCTTCTGTTGTCTGTGCTTTTAGTGCCTTATACAAAAAATCCTTGCCCTAACCAATGTCCTAAAGCATTTTTTGAGTTGATTTTTGTACATGGTGAGAAATAGGAGTCTAGCTTCATTTTTCTTCAGCTTTGTTCTTAATGTTCAAGATGGGTTTGGCTATATGGGGTATTTTGTGGTTCCATATATATATTTCAGGATTTTTTTTATTTCTGTGAAAAAGTCTTTGGAATTTTGATAGGAGTTACATTGAATATATAGATTGCCTTGGGTATTTTGAACATTTTAGCAATATTAATTATTCTAATCCATGAATGTGGGATAGCTTTCCATTTTTTGTGTGTCCTCTTCCGTTTCTTTTGTCAATCTTCTATAGTGTTCAGTGCACAACAGATCTTTTATCTCCTTGGTTAAATTTATTTATAAGTAATTTTTCATGGCTATCGTAAATGGGATTGTTTTCTTGATTTCTTTTTTGGGCAGTTTGTTGTTACTGTTCAGAAACTCTACTGACTTTTGTATATTGATTTTATATCTTGCACCTTTACTGAATTCACTTATTGAGTTCTAACAGTTTTTTGCTGGAGTCTTTAGGGTTATTTCTATATAAGATTATGTCATCTGGAAACAGGGGCAATTTAACTCCTTCATTTCCAATTTGGAGGATGCCTTTTATTTTTTTCTCTTGCTTTTGCTCTGACTAGGACTTCCAATACTATACTAAATAGAAGTGGTAAAAGTGGGCATCTTTGTATAGTTGCTGAGCTCGGAGAAAAAAACTTTCAATTTTTACCATCAAGTGTAACATGAGCTGTGGCTATCTCATCCATGGCCTTTAGTGTGTTGAGGTACATTCCTTCTATACTTAATTTGCTGAGAATTTTTATCATAAAAGGATGTTGAATTTTTGTCATATTATTTTTCTACATTAACTGAGATAATCATATGGCTTTTGTCCTTTATTCTGTTAATGTGGTGTATCAAATTTATAGATTTGCGTATATTGATGCATCCCTTTATCTCTGGGATTAATTCCACTTGATCATGGTGAATTGTTGTTGAATTCAGTTGACTAGTATTTTGTTGAGGATTTTTACATGAGTTTTTATTAGGAATATTGGCCGGTATTTTTATTTCCTTGTACTGGCCTGGTCTGACTTTGTTATCAAGGTAATATTGGCCTTAAAAATGAGTTTGGAAGCATTGCCTTTTTCTTTGATTTCTTTCCAAAGACATTTGATTGGGCTTAATTAAATCCAGACTGCAGCGAGATAAATAGATTCCTAGAAGAAAATGACAGAATGCCTCTCATTTTTTTTTTTCATTTTGGTTTAATGGCACTGCTGGTTTTCAGAGATATCAGAGTTATACCTCTGTAAAAAAAAAAATGGGAATGACTAAGGAACATTTTATAAGTTCAAAAAAGCTTGGGGTGAGTTTGGAATCAGTTTGTCTCATTTCAGACGCAAACTTTACCAGTTAATATGTGTACTAGTCAGAGTTCTTCAGAGAAACAGAATTAATAGGATGTATATGTACATAAGCATCTCTCTCCCTCTCTCTGGTTTGAGGAATTGGTTCATGTGATTTGGGGATTGGCAAGTCTGAATTCTGCAGGGCAGGTCATAGGCCCAGGAAGAAGTTGATATTGTAGCTCAAGTTTGAAGGCAATTTGGAAACATTGTTGCTCTTCCTCAGGGAGTCTCAGTCTTTTTTTCTCTTGAAGCTTTCAACTGATTGGTTGAAGCCCACCCACATTATAGAAGGTCATCTGCTTTACTCATAGCTTACTGATATAAATGTTAAAATCATCTAAAAAATACCTTCATATCAAGATCTATCCTGATGTTTAAGCAAACATCTCGGCACCATAGCCTAGCCAAATTGACCCATAAAATTAACCATCATACTGTGTAAATGTCTGCAAGTAATTTAATTACCCAAATATTGTTCATTGTCTGTTGAAGGAAAATAATACTAGCATTTGCAATATAAGGTTGCTCTGAGCCTTAAACAAGCTGATGCATACATTTTTTCAGAGTGCTGACATGTGGAAAGCACTGAATAGATTTGAGCTATTATTATTGTAGTGAGATTACAACCTCTTAAACTTCTATAGTTAATGTCATCTAAGAAACATGAAGCATTTTATACATTGCCTTAAGAATGCCCTCCACCTATTGTGAGAGAACACTGAAAATTGCCATGTATTAAATCAGAAAGAAACAGAGCCCAGGGAGGTCAAGGGTGGTGTGATTTGCTTTAGGTCAAACCACAAGTCAAGCAGAAATAGTTCAGGGTTTTCAGCCTCTGTAAGGCACTTCCCATTAGACTGTCATCATTCATCATGTTCCATTTACTTACAGATGGAGCTGTTTCCTTAGGGTATTTTCCAAGAAATTCACATGTAAATCCTGGTTGTGAAGTGGGACTCTATTGACTAAGATGTGAAATGTGAAAGCAATTGGAATGTTCAGAAGGTCAAACATTCTCGAAGTTGAGAGCAATTTTTGTTTCTGTGCTTTGATTTAGAGGATCAAGCTAGATGACTTGTCATGATGAGGAAGAATGTTGTGGTAGTTTAGAGTGTGGGCTCTGAAATGAGTACTTAGGTTCAAATTCTGGTTGTGTGACTCTTTAGCCACACAATCTTGGGCAAATTGCCTATGTGCCTCAGTTTACTCAACTATATAATGGAGATGCTATTACAGCCCCTATGTCATGGTACCATGATGATGCCAAAGCAGTGGCTGGAATGTAGTAAGTATTAAATAGAATTTACTTATTATCATCTTCATCATTGCCACTACCACCACCACTATTCAGATGGTATATTTCATATATAGTGTCTTTTCGAGCCTCGTTTTTACCTTTCCAGAGTTTACAAGTTAGAATAGAATTGATATTTGGAAGACTTTCCTGTTGGAAATAGCAAAATCCAATCAATTCCAATTCAAAACTACTTTAAGGCAAAGGGAGATTTCTTAGGGTTGCCTGTCATTAGAGACCTAAATACCTTTAGGATTCTCTCTTTTCCCCCTTAATCTCCATTTTTCTCTGTGGACAAGCTTTATTTTCTTAGCTTGACTTACCTCTCGAGCGATGGGCATGTTCTCTGGACGCTTTGCTCTCATGTACTTATAGTTTTGTGACCAAATTGGAAAATACACTTTCATACTTGCTTAATTTTGAAAAATGCCAGGGAAACACTCTGATTGGCTGGGTCCTATACATGCACATTGGACCAGAGCAGTGATTGGCCCCACCTGGGTGATATGCCCATTTTTGTAGAGGAGAACAGGCACTGTTTCTACTAAATAATTACAGTATAAAATAGAAATTATCAAATGGAAAAGGGCTTTAGAAGGCATCTCTTCAGTGCTGTCTAAAACTCAGATTTGCTAGAATTGTTCAATTTGGTCAGATGTCTATATTGTATAGTGACATAGTTCTTACCCTATTTTCTCCTCCACCCTAATTAACATGCCCATTACCTACATGTAAGGATGTGTGGTGATTCTCTAGGAGAAGATTGTAGAATGGTTTTGTGTTTTTGTAGGCAGGGCTGCATATGTATAATTGTAAAATACCGCTTTGGATTCCTGATTCACACCTTGACTGGGAACTGGGAAGAGGGTTGAGGTAGAGATTGAGTACCGCCTCCCTCACTATTCCCAGAATGAGAACCAGTAAGGTAGATTCTTCTAATATAATGACCTTCATGCAAACCAACTGGGAAAAGACAAATGAGGTTTAATGAAAAGGGTGAATTATACTTTGTAATCTAAAAATTGCTATTTTGCAGCTTAAATGTATAATTAAAAATTAGTATCAAGTATGGTATTTTCAGGTAGACTTTCTGAAGAATCAGCACCAACAAAGCTATAGGCCTTGGGAAAGTTTATCAAAGTTGTTTGTAAAGAGTTTTGTTAAGTGATTGTAATATGTATTTTCTTTAGTAGGTTAAACATTACCTTGGATGTCTTATTTAAACTTGAAATTTGCCTAGCAAAAGAATTTTAAAGAAAGTAATGCTAAGTGAAGCCAAAGATCAGGCTGGAAAGAACTTGAGACTTTATCTAGCATTTTTGGAGGTGAGTGAGGAAGTGCGGGGTCAGGAATCTTATGTTTCAGTGTTTAAAATTGCACTTAATCTACTTTTTAGTATGGTACTCTAACTTTATGTATGGGTGCCTGATAACTCCAAGTGCAGGATATTTAAATCAGCCTCTCCAAAGGATAAACCCTTAGGCTTCTACATGATTGGTCGAAGACTATCACCTTGCTAGTAGGGTTCGAGTGACCTTTTAAAAATAAGCACATTTAATCAGTCTTGCTTTCTATGTACTCTCTTTCAGAGTTAGGAAGTGTTTCTACTCCTTGAGCATTTCTGAGGCTTTGTAACATGCATCTTCTACTTCCAGGGCTTCTCTAGGGTCAGGTTAAATTTTAGATTCATTTGGGTGACAAGATAGTTATCACATACCCACTTACTTACTGTCTTCCACAATTTTGTATCCTTTCCTGTTATCTTTGCCTCTATAGGTATTTGATTTAAAGTGAACTTGATGGCCATTTTAGTGGTGATTAACTAGAAGTCGTTACCAGGTTTCCATTTAACAATATATTTTGATAATATTTTCATATATTTTATTATGTTTTTAAGATATAATATTATGTTTAATATCATGTTGAAATAGTTTCTAATGGCCACACAGAATTTTATAATTAGGATAAACTATAATTTATGTAGGTACTATATTCTTATATTCACTTAGATTGTTCTCATTTTTCATAATTATTGAAAACAATGTGATGAGTAGCCTTGTGACTATATCTTTGTGCATCTGATTTTGTCCTTGGGATAAAACATGACACTTCAAAGACATTTGGTACATGTGGGAGGGAGTAATTCATCTATGAGCTTTGATCGCTCAGGGAAAGTCAATCATTCTCCTTTGCCAATTGAAGAATTTGGATGAGAGTTGAGAACCATGGCTCTATAAGGCCATCATAACATCATTTTAGAATCATTTGTACTTATATTTGAAAATAAACCCTTTTAATGGGTGTGAGAAGTCAAAAATTTTTGGAAAATAAATAATGTTGTTGACATTTAGAGAGGCAACCTCAAAATCTTTTTATGCCAAACTCTAATGTACTCTAGAAAATTAGAAAGCCTTACTTAAGGAGGCAGAGGTTGTGGTCATGTTGATTAGGTGGGTACGATTAAGAAACAGATGTCTTGTAACTTATTCAAATTTTATTGGCATGAAATTAAGAAAGTATTCATTCATTTATCATTTGAACAAAATTTTTTTATTGAGCATGTACTATGTGACATGTACTGTTTGTTCTAGGATAAGGATTTTCAAGATTGAATAAAACAGGTCTGGTCCACGTTGGCGTAAAGTGTACTAGTTAATCAGAGAGAAATTGGGAAGTGGAAAGAATTCTAACAGATACATAAGGGTTTATTACTTATGGGTAAGATTTTAGCAGCATTATGTTATCACAATGTAACAATCGTTTGCTGAAAGCTACCGTGAGCCAATGACTGTGCTAAGTGCTCCAAAGTCTTGGGTAACCCTTAAAAAAATCTAAAAGAAGACTAGGAACTAGATGCTATTAGAATTTATTCTTTTAAAAGGGAAAACAAGCTTAACACATTTAAGACAATTTTCTGAGGCCCGTAATTAACAAGTGCCTTAGACAGGTTCACTCTGATTGACCCCAAGACATGCCTGAATCATGTGGGTGGCACTGCCCTCACCCCCAACCCCAGGGTGTAAGAAATCAGAAAGGATCCACACATACGAAATCTAGTAGAATAGATAGTTATACTTCACATCTCACACATGTTGATTATGCAGGCACCTGAAGCTGCTGGTTAATTGCAGTGAGACTTTATGATGTAGAGACAACCTTTTAAGTGAGACAGAAAGGGAAGAAGGCCAGCTTTTTACTGAATTTCTACTCAGGTAAAGGCATGTTGCTAATTCTTGAAACACTGCTAAAAGCTAAGAAGGATTATGACGATTTTTCAGATGAGGACATTGAGGCTTAGGGAGAAAATAAGGAAAAATTTTTTCTTTTATTTTCTTTTTGTTTCTCCAAATTCCCACATAGTGGCAGAGGTAGAATTTAGCCCCAGATGCATTTGGCTCCAAATTCATACTGCTTCCAACATGTTCAAATTGGTGATTCAGGAAACACCTGAAGATTCAAGGACCTTGGAAATAACAGAAAAAAAATCTGAAAGATTAGGTATACTATATGATAGAGTTGCTATTCTTTATTTTGTCAGATAAGGGCAAATGGATGTGTTTCAGCCCTTCATTATGCCTCCAGAAGCTTTTAAAATTCAGTCCCAGTTGTCATATTCATCAAGAAACTGCGAAAATAGGATTTAGCTCATTTTACTGTTAAGTACACAGCTGGCTCAATTGAGAGTATTTGTCAACGGGTCTTTGTGAGTTGAAAGTAGGGAGAGAAGACACTTTGAGAGAAGTTCTATTGTGGTACTTAGGAATTTCATTAATGCCTCGGATAGTGGAATGAGCTTGCTTATTAAATATCCCATTGACAGCAAGTTGGATGTGTTGGGTAATGCCTTAGAAACAGGATTGAAATTGAAAATGACCTTAACAATTGGAAGAAGTGGGAAGACAGAAAAAGGGTGAAATTCAATAGCTCGAAAAATTGATGGTTGAAAGAAAAGTCACATCCTGAGTTTTCTAGGCAATAACAGTAGAAATCAATGGAGGAATAACTGATTTTCATGCCTGTGTGAATGACTAGGTAATCTAAAAAATTATAGATTTGCCTTGAATGGCAACATATGACTGAGTCACATTTAACCAAGTCCTTCCAGCTATGATAATTAAGTTAAATTCTCTATTTTTTTTTTTCTTTTCTAGAGAGAGTTATGCTTTTAAAACCCAGCAGTGGGAGAATCTACTTTAAGACTGGACTTTATGGCAAACTTACGTTTGGGGGACCAAAGTTGTGAGCAAGTTTCTTTTCTATTGTTGGGTGACATACAATGTTAGTATGTGATAATCAAACAACAAATGATAACTCATACAGCACAGTGGTACACAGTGATGTGAACCAGGGCATTTGTGATAAGCTGAGTGATAGTTTCCATCATGACTCTCTTTCCCTTATATCCTACATCCATTTCTGTCCATTGAGATGGGTAGTAGGTTTCTCTTTCTGGCTGTCTTTCTCAAAACTCTGGGCATGTTCCTAAACTGCAGACATAATGAACCTCCCCCCATGTATAAAAAGATTTACTTGCTTGGATACCTATATATTTCAGAATTCTAGATGGGACGTATGAAGGCTCATTCTTATATAAAATTAGAGTGATGTATTAATGTAGCATGAAATGGGATCATCTTGTTCAACTCCTGCCTTTTGAACTCTTGATGTATTTTGCTATTTTTCATTCGATGTAGTACATGTTTTTCACTGTAACTCATTTTGGGGAGCGTTTCAGGTTTGAAGACTAATGGGTACTTAGAGCCGCCTGTCTATGTGTGTTCCAAACACAGATGCCTTTGGGAAATTGCTTGTGGAAAAAAGGGTCATTGTACTTAAAGGCTTTAAAATAGCGAAGTATGACAAGTTGAATGGGAACTTTAACCTCCTCGAAGTGTCAAAGTTTCCTGTAAGGCATGAACTGAAGTCCTTTGATGACTTCCTGGTTGTCTAATGTCCAAAGGTACATCCCCTCAGTTTCAGAAGTACACAAAACCTGTGTTTGTGTTTGACAGCCTAGGAAGCCCTATGAGGAAAGTGAAAAGAATGAATTAGGATTTTTTTGTGTGTTTAAAGGCGTAAGTGGTATGGTGATAAGAGCTGAACTGTGAGCCCAGAAAATTTGCAAGATTAGTACACCACATTCCCTTAACCTAGATTCACCAATTGTTACCATTTTCTTTCTTTCCTTCCTCCCTTCCTCCCCCATTTCTTTGTTTCATTCTGCCTGTCTCTCTCCTTTTCTTCACCTGCAACACACACATACACTGCACAATTACTTGTGTGTGTGCTAAAACATTTTAGAGTAAGTTACAGACATCTAGATACTTTGTCCGTAAATGCTTCAGCAACTATATCCTAAGAAAAAAGGCATTCTCCTATATAACCATCATATAATAATCATATTCAGGAAATCTGCCAGTGATAGAGAACTATTCCTAACACACAATATGTATTAAAATTTCTCAAATTGTCTCAATATTATCTTTTATATTTTCCCTCTAACCCGGGATCCTATCAAGGATCATACATGGTATTTATTCTTCATGTCTCTTTCATTTCCTTCAGTTAAAAGCACTTCCCTAGTGTATTGTTATCTTTCATGTTTATGACATTTTTGGAGAGACAAGGCTGGTCGTGGGCAGAATGTCTTTCTATTTGAGTGTGTCTAATTGCTTCCTTATGAGTTAATTGTGGCTGAGCAATTTTGACTGTAGTACTCCATGGATGACATTATCTCCTCTGTGCCTGACATCAGAAGGCTCACAAGGTCCATTTTCCCTGTTTTTGGTGATATTAATTTTGGCACTTGATAAGGTGGCGTCTGTCAGGTTTCTCCACAGCAAATATTCTTTTTTACAGGGGCTCTGGCTTTGAAGTCTGGGATACCTGATTTTGCATCTTAGCTGTGCCACTTCCTCGTCATATAGAATTTGTCAAATTATTCCATAACTCTTTTTTTTAGTTCTTTATTATAAAGTGGGGCTCCTCACACAGCTGTCATAAAGATTAGGCATTATGACACAGGTATATACTGTGTTATAATGGGAGATGTCTTTCTGGGAGAGCAGTGTGAAATTTAGAGCCATGCAGATCTGAGTTCAAATTCTGGTTCTGGCCTCCTAACACTTAAGCAAGTTACTTGATTCATTTTATTTTATTTTTCTCTTTTTTTGGTTAACCATTGCAATGTTAACGACTTAAATGAAAATTCAAAAATTGCTTTAGATTATTTTTCTTTCTTTCTTTAATTGTGGTAAAATACACATAACATAAAGTTAACATTTTAACCATTTTAAGCTGTACAGTTCAGGGCATCCCTAATGTTGTGCTACCATCACCACCATCACTACCATCCATCACCAAAACTCTTTTCAACTTATAAGACCCATCAAACAATAACTCCCCATTCTTTCCTCTCTCCAGTCCCTGGCAACCACCATTCTACTTCTGTCTCTATGATTTTGGCTACTCGAAGTACCTGATGTAGTGGAATCATACAATATTTGTGTTTTTGTGACTTGCTTATTTCACTTAGCATAATGTCCTCAAGGCTCATTCATATTATAGCAGGTATCAGAATTTTGTTCCTTTTTAAGGCTGAATAATATTTCATTGTATGTATATACTGCATTTTGGTTATCAGTTAATCTGTTGATGGATACTTGGGTTGCCTCTGCATTTTAGCTACTAATAGTGCTGCTATGAACATAACTGTGTACTTACTTACATTTTAACAGTCTTAGTTTCCTAATTAATATCAGGAAGATAATAATAACATCTATTCCAGAGGTCAGAAAACTTTCTCCAAAGGACCAGAGGATAAATATATTAGGCTTTTCAGGTCATATGGTCTGTATTGCAACTACTGAATTCTGCTGTTGTAATTTGAAAGCAGATATAGATAATATGTAAACAATTCAGCATGACCGTGTTCCAATTATACTTTATTTATGGACGCTGGAACTTGAATTTCATATAATTTTCATGTGTCATGAAATCTTTTTCTTTTTAAATTTTTTCTCCCAACCTTTTAAAAGTATAAAAACCATTATTAGCTCATAGGCTGTACCAAGGCAGGTGCAGGCAGCAAGCTGGATTTGGTCAACAGGCTGTAATTTGCCAACTGCTTATCTCTTTCATTGGGTGAGAATGCAATACTATGTGTTATGTAAAATGTCGAATGCCTGGCACTGGCGTTTAAGAAATTATCACAATTATTTGGTAATTTTTTTTTATTTTTATTGTCCTTAAAACTTGTGGGTGTTTTTTTGAAAATTAAAGTGTATAATATTTTGATTTTAGTGTAAACTGAAAAACTGGCCACCAACTATTTGCATCTGATTCCATCAAGAGGTTGTCCACTTTTTTCAACCTTTGAATCTGGGCTGTCCTGGGGACTTCTTTTAACTAATAAAATGTGACAGAAAGAATGTTGTACAATTTCCAACCCCAAATAAATGAGGTTTTGCAGCACCCATTCTTGTGCAGAACATCTTTCTGTGATTGTGTATATAAGCTTGAGCTACCCAGATGGACAAGGAGACAGTATACAGAGATAGTGCCCAGATGTCCCAGCCATCCCAGCTTTCCAGTTGAGGTGCTTAGATGTTTCAGTGAACCCAGCTGATATATGCAGCAGAGATGAGTTATTGCACTTTAGTCCAGCCCAAATTGCCAACCCAGATAATCATAAGAAATTAAATGATGATTGTTTAAGCAACTATGTTTTGGAATGGTATGTTATACAACAAAAACTGACTGATATAAGATGCTAGAATGTATCATAAAGAAAGGTATTGAAGTTTGCAATAAAGTCAGCCTGTTGAGCTGAGTCTCCTTGGTCTGCTTTAGGGAAGGTGTCCTGAAAACTAGAATAGCAATAAGAGGAAGATGTGAAGTGGGGAAAAAAGCCATAAGGACATTAGAAGTGAGCAGAGGTACTTGTTGAGACTGAAGAGAGCAACAGAAATAGACTTTATCACAAGTGTTTGCAAACTCCAAGGGCTAATTTTGTGGGCAACTAGTAAGAAAAACATGGGAGAGTAAGATGAACAGCTTTAAATTTGAGTTAGCATTCATCATATATTTCAAGCTGTGAAAGGCATTGATAATATTGATAGCCATATTTGACTAGATTTTAAAATTATGAGTACCCTTTGCATATGGGTCTTTTTTCCATTGCATTATAATTTTTAAAAACAACACTGGGGCATATGGGGACTGTGGTGAGATTGTGGTATCATGAAAGCAGCAGCATCAGATGTACAGAATGGGACAGAGTAAACCTTTGGAAGATAAGCACCCATTGTGGCTTCCACTACAGTTTGAAGGTGGTCCAACATCGCTAACTTCTGTTTACAGAAGTTACATGATATGGCTTCAGGCTGTAAGTGGGAAGGATATTGTGCAGTTTCAAAGTTCTTGGCTTTTCCCCTGCAGCTGAAGTAAGGCCAGCTCCTCATGGCCATCTCACTCTCAAATATGCCTACCACCAGCCTGTTTATTTCCATTGTTGAATCTCAGACATCTGTTTCTCCCTCGTTTAATGATTTACTATTTAGATTTATCCAGATCGACTCCCTTATTTTTACCTTGAGGTCTTTCCTTTTGAAATAGCAATGAAATATTGAGTCTGTCATCTTTCAGGATCAGATGTGGGGTTGGATTATGGTCTATACAGTACCAGTGAGTAGTAAGTGATATTGTTATTTATATAATCTGTTCATAAAATAAATATTGCACACTTGTTATCTACTGGGCACCCTTATGGATGTAAAAGATAGAGCAGTGAGCCTAGACACATTCTCTGACTTCCAGGGATTTACAGTTGAGTTGTTATTCATTCATGTAATACATATTAAATGACTTAATACTAGGTTTCAGTTTACTAACTGGAAGTTCAAAATAGGTGTTAGACTTGGAAAAGGGTGTAATACACTAAGTTTCACCAGAGACTGTTCTCTTCATCAAGACAAGAAAGGAATTTTACGACCAAAGCCTCGTTCAGAATCAGTCACATTGGCAAAACTGCAGAAATTGTTCTCAAAAGCTTTCCTTTTTGCTATTTTTGCCCTCTCTCGTGCTCTATAAGTGCCCCTGAACACCTCTTCTCCTGCCATGTCTGAAATGTAGAGAGATAGCCGGTCTAATTCTATCTATAGAGCCATTTTCCTGTGTTCCCCTCAGACTTTATGCAGCAATATAAATCTCAGATAATGTGTCCAGGTTAGCAGAGTTACTTAAAAGAGCAGACAGTCAGTGTGGCACATTTATTAACATCATATATAACAGGGCTGTAACTGTACAGTAACTTTCTATTTAGTCAAAAGATGGGGGAAAGTGCTGCTAAGGTTTATGGAGCTGGCTCTGGACTGGTGAGCTGAGTTCTGTACCCAAATAGTTCCTGTGTATCATAAGCTGGAAGCTAATACACCATCTTTAAACTGTACACTGTCTCTCCATTAGAAGAAATAGATCTATTATTTTCTGTCTTTGGAGTGGCACATTAATGACTCTTTCTACTGTAAAAATAAAACAAAGCAAAACAACCCACAACACACCAAAACAAATCATCAACTTCCTGACTTCTCTCAACAAAAGCTTTTTTGCCCACATGTGACATGAGACATGTCATTTAGAAAAGAGAAAATGCCTTTCCGGCTGATCAGGAGTGGGGGAGAAGTCAGCACTGAGGAAGCTGTAGATCATATATTGTCATTTCCATTCCACAACAGTAAGAGTCCTTGGCCCGTTAGCTCAAGTAATTAAAGTTGTAGGTTTCAATGAGGCAGTTAAGTACTTATTACAACACAGTGTTGTATGATAATTACCTGTTTACAAATCTGCCTCCCTCCCTGGAGTCTGAACCCTTTGATGGTATGCCCTGTGTCATATTAATCTTTGTGCCCCCAATGAACCCAAACCTTTACATGTTTTTAAAAAAAACTCTTTGTAACTTAACTTAGATATATTTTTGTTTTCTCTTTCTCACTCTAGTGATGACAGCTACTATGTCTGCCTAATGCACTGAAGAATGCTAATTCCACTGTGGAATATCTTACCTGTAGTAGGGGAAACATAAATATGTATTGACTCAAAGTAAATATATTTAATTTAAAATATATTTAATTTAATTTGTTGCCCCAGGGCAATAGCTGTGTTTGTCTAGGTAGTTTTCTTTCTTTCCTTTTTTTTATTTTTTATTTTTTATGTATTATACTTTAAGTTGTCCAGGTAGTTTTCACCTGGAAACCCTTTACAAAGAGAAGAACCAGAGCTATTTTCTTTGAAGCACCAAGAAAGTGGGGAACTGATTTTTGTTTCTGTAAACAGTAAGGAGCATCCCATTTCTGAAAATGCCCCAAAGTCCAAAACTTTTTGAGTGCTGACATGACATTCAAAGAAAATACTCATTGGAGCATTTCAAACTTTGGATATTCAAATTTGATATATTCAACTGGCAAGTAGTCCAGAATCTGAAAACATCTGAAATCTGAAACACTTCTGGTCTCAAGCATTTTGGATGAGGGATATTCAACCTGTAGTAATAAAAGCATGACTAATCAGGTAGGTGAGTTCTAAATGCCACTAGTAGATGACATTCACCGCCCCTGTGAGCTTTAAGCTCTCGGAAACACAAACCTATCCTCAAGTCCTCCCCTGGTTAAAGGTTTTAGAAAACTAGTTTCCCACACTGACTCAGTTGCCCCAGTGAGAAGCATGTCAGCAAACTCTGATCTGTGAAGCAGCAAAACATACAATGGACTAAAATAGGGAGAATTTACTCATATCAAAGATGAATTCTTGGTAATGTAAAAGTATTTACAAGAAATGTAATAATATTTCTAAGACATTCCCTTAAATAATTTCCATAGCATATTTATAATATTGCTTAATTTAACACAAAGTTTACATATAATTATCTTCAGCTTATCAAATATCTTTTAATATTTTTTGCAGTATAATCCTAAAATAATGGCTGATATGGTTTGGCTGTGTCCCCACCCAAATCTCGTTTCGAGTTGTAGTAATCCCGACATGTCAAGGGCAGGGCCCGGTGGAGATAATGGAACCACTGGGGTGGTTTCCCCCATAATGTTCTTGTGGTAGTGAATAAGTCTCATGAAATCTGATGCTCTTCTAAAGGGGAGTTCCCCTGCACACACTCTCTTGCTTGCCACCTTGTAAGGCGTCCCTTTGCTTCCCCTTTGCCTTCTTCCATGATTGTGAGGCCTTCCCAGCTATGTGGAACTGTGATTCAATTAAACCTCTTTCCTTTATAAATTACCCAGTCTCAGATATGTCTTTATTAGCAGCATGGGAACAGACTAATACAAAGGCCCTTTTCCCAAATAGTGAAAAAATAAAACCATAATTCAGAATCTGCCCACTGATCCAGTTACATGGCCTGGGACCTCCAATTGAAAAGTCAACATCATATTGGAGCTTAGCATCACTCAGCAAATGCTTTCTTCTTTTTTGCTAGAGCTTGAACACATTTCTAAGATAATCTATAATGTGTGATGTCGTACATTCTCTAATGTGCCTCAAAAGTGATGAAAATGTGACCAGTTGCGTCCGTTAAAATATACTAAAGTGGGTAACAGTTTTGGAAATGATTCTTAAAGTACTGGAAGAAAGAGAGTGAGTATGCAAATGTAAGATAGCAGCAGCCAGGGAGAGCATCTGTTTTCGTCGTCGTCTTAGGGAGTTACTGAGAATGGGTTTTAAGGTTAGACTTTGCTAGAGAAAAAAAAATTTAGTAATTTTACTCAGAATGCTTTTGTGCTGAAATTGTCTTTTCACTTGACACTCCTTTGCCTTATGCCTTGTTTTTTCCTTTTCCGTTTTTAGATTTGTGAGCAGGTGGTAAGCAGGTGATAGGTAGGTGTGCTACTTTCCAGGAACACGGCAAAGGCACACAGTGAGCTTTTCATGTTCAAGAATAACCGTGGAGTTCTCTATACTCAGTACGAAAAGGAGGCTCCCATGATACTAACTGATTCATTAGAAGCCTTATTTGAAAATCCTCTTATAGGGAAGGCTGAGGATTTTTTTTTTTAAATTGGCATTAATATAAAGTGGTTCATGCTTTGAGGTGGAAGTTATGCTTTATAAAGTCTCAAGTCCTTTCTAACTTGGACTTAGAGTTTAACTCAGTATTGGATACTGGAGGACAGTTCAGTCTGCAAACAAATATCTGGGTGGTTCCCCCTTGTTAACCACCAAATGGAGCCAGAGCTGATGCTGTAGGAGGTTAGAAGAACCTTTTTATTTTTTAGTTAGAGAAGTCAAGAGAAACAGCAGATATGAAAGGCAGAGATACGATCAGAGTTGGTTTAAGGAGCTTCTTCTGAAACCAGGGAAAGTTACAAATTGGTAGATTCTTTGAGAAGGGGAGGGGTGAGAAATTATTCCTGCATTCCTGCAGTGCCCCAGGGCAATAGCTGTGCTCAAGTGAGCTCTTTGGCACAGCTAGAGAGGATGGCATCATGGTTTTCAGCTCCTCAGCTTTGACAATGATTTCTTATTGTTGAAGTTTGAAGCACGAGCACAGATATTACCACCATCAAGGAACTGTGCAAGCATGCGCACGCAAGTACACAATCAGTGGCTGCTGTCAGTTGAAGACCGCAGGGTTTTCTCCAGAGTCTGTTCAATATAAGCACCTCCAGATTCTCATATATGATGAGACAAGTGAAGAATTCCATCATTCCTCCTTTTCCCCCCAACTGAAATGGAATGTTCCTCTAGTAAAGCAAATCTAATTAATGTAAAAGAAATAAAGACACGGAACAATTTTCACTGTAGTACTGTGAAGTGAAATTCATGGTTACTGCAAATACCTTTGTGAGTGTTCAATATAATGCCTAAAAGATGAGTAATCGACAGATTATTTTTGATTAATAGGTCCTAGTAGGTTCAGTTTCTTTGTCAAATTAAGACAAAGTTACTATTTTATCAAGTTGTAAGAATTCAAAGATTTGAAATTTGCTTGTCAATGTGATTATTACAATATTGACATATGCAAGATACTCAATAAACTGGAGCTATTCAACATATTTATCCATATTTATTTTATTCTATTTTTAGTTTAGGAGTTGATACATAGAGTTCTAGAAGAAAATCTGACAAACAAACTGGACAAACTCTGTCCTGCAACTCATTTTGTGTAAAATAGTAATTGTCAATATGAAACTTCAATGAACGAGGTGATGCGAATGATTCAGATGTTCTCTTTGCCAGTTATCTGTGTTTTCTCTTAGTTAGGGCTTTTTGTTTTGTTTGTGGAGAAATAGGATCTTGTCCTTTTGCTTTTTCCTAATGACCCTCATGCGTATGCCCTAAGTGTTATAATAATGCCTCCCCAAAACACTAAGTCCTTTTTTTCTGTCAGTTCGGAGCCCTGGGCCTCTGTTTTTGTAGGTGGAGTTGACCAAATTTGGATTTGGGTGTTGCCAAGATAAGAAGCCAAAATTTTGATCCTGTGTGTTTCTGCAAAGAATGATTGGGCCTGTACTATCCAGAGGTGATACTGGATACAGTATTAACTTTCCAGAAAACACCCTTAGCCTGGCATGCAGCACTCCGGGATTATCAATGCTGCTGGTTCCTTGTCCCTGTAACATGTTTTCGGTGCATCAGAATGCTGGAGTTGTTTAGAATACATGTGAGAGACGATGTATTGTAAGTGGTATAGTGAAGTGAAGCTTTTTTTTTAAAAGTATAAATTTCAGTCAAGAATTTCATTAAAGATCAGTACGGGAAATCCTGAAACCTGCTCAGATAACTCATCCAAATAGGTAATAAGTCTTCACACATGTTTTAAATAAATTTGGAATTTGTGAACACATTTTGGTAAAGAGATTCAAGCAATATAGATACATGAAAGTTATTTTTGAATATCATCAGAAAGCTCCGTCTTCTTTCCCAAGACAGCTACTGTTATCATTTTGTTACATACCTTTAGGATATTCTACTCCTGCGTATGTATGTATGTATATGTGTGTATGTCTGTAGAAATATATAATTTAATTTTGTGAGATTTCTACCTACAAATATGTCATACTTTATCACTTTATTTTATAAATCATAATTTCACTTAATACATTTAAAATTTCCCTACTCCACAGTATATGTGTTCTATAATTTAAGTGCACATCTACTGGTGGATATTTAGACCCTCTCTAGTATTTTCCTATTATGGACATTCAGAGGCAGCTTTGTGTAGCTATTAAGAATAGAGCCCGCACAAGGCACAGTGGCTTGTGTGCATAATCCCAGCACTTCGGGAGGCTGAGGCAGAAGGATCGCTTGAGCGCACGAGTTCAAGACCAGTCTGGGCAATTTAGTGAGACCTTGTCTCTACAAAAAATTTAAAAAGCAGCTGAGCATGGTGTCGCATGAATGTAGTCCCAACCATTTGGGAGGATGGTTTGAGCCTTGGAGTTCGAGGCTGCAGTAAGCCATGATTGTGCCACTGTGCTCTGGCCTGGGCAACAGAGCAAGAGCTTATCTCTACAATACAATACAATACAGTACAGTACAGTACAATACAATACAGTACAGTATAGTACAGTACAGTACAATACAATGCCGCCAGTTCCATTACTTACTGGCTGGGTTTCTTTGGGCAAATTACTTACCACTGTTAGTTTCTGGATGTAAAAAATGAGCCATTTTTGCATTGAAGTTAATAACATAAAGTGTTTAGAATTGTACCAGTCACACAGATTTTATACTAATAATTGCTATTTTCAATGCTGCAATGACTGTCTTAGCATGTATTTCCTTTTATACATACCTGGTTTTCTTTGTTTCTTTTCTTCCTCATTCTCTCTGTTCTTCCCTTCCTCCCTCCTTTCTTTCGTAGATACCAGAAGTGGAGTAACTGGTATGTTTATATAATTTTTAAATAATATTGCCAAAATGTACTCCAACAAATGCCGAGTCAAGTTTATATTTTCAACAGCAAAGTATGAAGGTAAACACTTCCTTATACATTCTCTGACACTTGTTATTATCAACCTGTATAATTTTTGCCCATCTTTTTTGATTAAAAATGCTCCCCCATCATAGTTTTAATTTACATTTCCCTGAGTACTAATGGGATTCTTTGTCTTTTCAATATATTTATTTGCTATTTTCAGTTCCTCTGAGTTATTTGTAGAATTTGCACATCCTTTCCTCCTATGTTTGTCTTTTGCTTATTGATTTTTGAAGTTATTTATATATTCTGGATGTTAATCCTTGGCTGGTTATAAATATTGTAAATATTTCCTCATTTATCACTTACCATTTAATTCTGTTTATAATCTTTTGTGTTTGGAGATTTTAAATGTTGAGATTCAAGTTTATTAATAATTCTTTTTCTGACATTCTGTTTTGTCTACTGTTTAAAATAGCCCATCCTACCTTAAGGTTTTGTGAGTGGGCAAGTGTGTGTGTGTGTGTCTGTGTGTGTACACCCATATAAAGAGCTGCATAAATACATGTATATGCATTTTCTATATTTTATTGTAATGCTTTCATACTTCATTTCAGTGTTCACTAAACAGATTTTGCTATGGCGTATTATGATACAAAATACTTGAAAAGGCACTGCAACCATGCAAGTAACTACTTATGCTCAAGTATAATATAAGCATCTGAGCACCTACTTGTTTTTATGCCAGGCTGATGTCACAGGCCTATATTTAATGTTCTACTCCTTATGGGCATTTGAGCTTGAACCTTTATTGTTAAGTTTAGCTTTTAATCTACCTCTAATATATTTGTTTTCTGAGGTAAACTATTTTCCTCAATACTGTGTTATTGAATATACAAATCTTTTAATATTTGGAAATTCGAGCTTAAGAATCTCTCTCTGTATCTGTACTTTTTAAAATTTTGCTTTAGTGTCACCACATATTGAAATAATTGAAATAGTTGACATTTGTCTTTAAAACTCTTCATAGTTGCAGAAATATGGCGTGATAGTAGATTAGTTGTATTGGAACTATCTAGAGAAGAATATCTTCAAGCTATAAAATGTTAGACTTAGGCGTATTTTGGAGATAATTTTTGGAAAGTTCAAACCCAGCAATTTCGGGTTTTACTCAGAAAATCAGACCTAGACAAAGACAAGATTAGATCTCTACTCTTCTGCTTTCCAATCTACTGTATTTCTTTCCATGCTGCTCACTCAGAGCCAGTTGATGTTGTTAAGTAGTAGTCTTATAATCCCTGGCCACTTATAGAAACTTGTGTATTCCAGCTCTAGAGGAACAAGGAAATTTGAGAAAAGACATCATGGAAATATGAGACTGACTTATGGAAATATGAGAAAAGACAGTGAAAGTTATGTATTCTTAAATAATTAAAACTTTTGTAATCTCTAAAGGAATCTTGCAATCTAGATACTTTAATATTCCCAAGTCCATTTGCCATGCATCTTTTAGAGGGACATAGTATAATGATTAAGAGGACAGAACTTGGGTTTGAATTCTCACAGTTATGGATTACGCAAAATCAGCTAATTTACCTACCTTCTTTGCTTTGGTTTTCTCCTGTCTAAATTGGGGGCAATAATAATTATTATGTCATTCATGAAGATTGAATAAGTTACTCTCTGTGAAACATTTACAATTCTGCCTATGTAATACATGATAAGCCATGATGTATCAGTATCAACTATTATTTTTGTATACTACTTGACATATAGTGTATTAGTCCATTCTCATGCTGCTAATAAAGATATAGCCAAGAATGGGTAATTTGTAAAGCAAAGAGATTTAATAGACTTCACAGTTCAGCATGGCTAGGGAGGTCTTAGGAAACTTACAGTCATGGTGCAAGGGGAAGCAAACACGTCCTTCTTCACATGGTGGTAGGAAGGAGAAGTGTAGAGCAAAGGAGGAAAAGCCCTTTAGAAAACCATTAGATCTCATGAGCACTCACTCACTGTCATGAGAACCGTAGCATGGGGTAACTGCCCCTGTGATTCAATTACCTTTCACCTGCTCCCTCCTATGACACATGGGGATTATGGGAACTATGATTCAAGCTGAGATTTGGGTGGGGACATAGCCAAATCATATTATATAGTAGTACAAAAAAGATTAATTATAGGAAGTCAGAATAAATGAATGAGATAGACTTGAACCTGACTGCTTATACTTGATAATTACAAAGAAAGGCAAAACAAACTTCATTTTACTCCAAATAAGTAAAATGTTTCATATCTACAGCCCTGCTAATTCCTACATCAAAAGTACGTAATATAGAAAGGCAAAAAAACATACGAAAACTCTCCTATCTTCAATTTTATTGAAATAAAATGTTCACATAGTGAAAAGTAGAATCTTAAGTGCATATGCAAAATACTTTAAGCATACATAACAAATGTATACATCTATACAGTTACATACATTTTAAAACAAATGCATATTACAAATGCATAAAACAAAAGCAAATATATACATCCCAGCAACTCCCATCCAAAGATAACAAATATTTCCAACAAGAAAGTTCTCTCGTATTCTCTTACAGTTAATCTGCCTCCCCTAAAGATAATCATTGTTCTGATTTTTCTCGTTGTTCTGATTTTTCTCATCATTAAGAAAAGGTTGATGTTATCTGTTCTTAACTTTCATAAAAATTAAATAATATTATATGTAAACTTTTGCATGTGGTTTTTCACTCTATTTTTTGATTAATTTTTATCATGTAACATATCAGTAGTTAATTTTTATTGTTGGGTATATTTAATTTTATAAATATATGACTATTTTCTTCTTGATGGCTATTTGGGCTGATGCCAGTTTTAACTACTATGAATAAAGCTGCTGTTTTCTTGTACAAGATATTTTGTGGGTGTACTTTTAAGTGGAATTGCTAGGTAATAGGTGGCTGTGTTTTTATTAAAAAAATCTGTGAAATTGTTTTCCAGTGTTGTTGCATAACTATATACTTCCACCAACAATGTATGAGAGCTCCAGTTGCTCTAAATCCTTATCAACATTTGGTATTATCAGTCTTCCCAATTTTAGCTTTTCAGTGGTTGTGACATGGTATCTGTCTCATTATGGTTTAAATTTTAAGTTCCCTGATGACTAATAATGTTTGACATCTTTTCATGTATTATTAGTGTTTGTGTAATTTTCATTTGTTAGTGATCAAATCTCTTTCCTTTTTTAAAAAATTGGGTTATCTGTCTCATTATTATTGAGTTGTTAGAGTCATATACATTTTGACTACAGGAGTTGCCCCCACCTACTTTCATGGCAGACATGTTGGTAACTAGAGATATATCACTGCATAACATGAATGGAGATGTGTTGTGGCTGGTAAGGGAAGAAAAATAACCATGCTTTGAAAGAGTTGTAAGAATTAGCTTGTGTGTACTGGCAGAAGCCAGGAGGATACCCTTAGTATTAGATATTTAGGATGTTTGACTAAAGAAGCCAGAGCATGAAACTGGATGCATTTAAATTTATTGACTCAGGGCATGCTCTCAGGACACAGACTTCAACACTTATACAAGGACCTCAGGGAATGAATAGGCAAGTCCACTGCTAGGGTGGCGGTCTCGAGCCTAGAAAAAGAAATGGCTAATTACCAGTGAAGTGAAAATATCTGAATTGTCCTAGAAAAAGGTAGAGGAAGGAATGAAGGGGTTGAGGAAATTAGCAATGCTGCAATTGTTACATAGTGTGAGGCCAAAAGATGAGAAAAGAATTATGACCTAAGGAGGGGCCTGAGGATCCACCATTCAAGAAGACCATTAGGAGTGCATTAGTGTGAAGTGCCCAAGACTAAGTTCAGTGATGGCTCTCCTCTGCGGAGGTTAGGGGATAAATGCTGTGAAGATTCAGGGACCTGCCAATGTAATGAAGTTTTTAGAGTTTCAGGAGGTGCTAGAATATCTCTTCCAATGTAAAAGGATCATTGTTATGCTTTGTATCCCCTGCCACAAAGAGGCCTTTTTGACTTCTGAAGGCAATAGATTCCAAACTTAGGAATGCGGCTCCAGCCCTTATAGTGGGTAATATGGAAGGTTTCAAGCTTTTTTTGTTTGTTTGTTTTTGAGATGGAGTCTCGCTCTTTCACCAACGCTGGAGTGCAGTGGGGTGATCTCAGGTCACTGCAACCTCCATCTCCCAGGTTGAAGCAATTTTTCTGCCTCAGCTTCCTGAGTAGCTGGGATTACAGGTGCTCATCACCACACCCAGCTAATTTTTATATTTTTAGTAGAGATGGGGTATGGCCATGTTGGGCAGGTTGGTCTCAAACTCCTGACCTTGGGTGATCCATCTGCCTTGGCCTCCTAAAGTGCTGGGATTACAGGCATGAACCACCGTGTCCTGCCATCTCAAGCTTTGAGTAGTGCCCAGAGCAAGAAAGAAAGAACACCACAGACCCAGGCTGCAGTACAAGCAGCTATACTACTTGGGCCATTTGATCCAGCATACCCCATGGTCTTGAAGGTGTTGGTGGTAATCAAAGATTCAGCATGGAATTTATGGCAGGACTCTGTAAGAGAGATACAATGTGAGCCTCTGGCAGAGCGGAGGAAAGGTGATGTCATTCTCAACAAATAATTATATGCCTTTTGAAGAACAGCTTCCTGAGAGACAAGTAACACTAGACCTTGGGGCACTAAGTGACCCATGTGTGGAATTAAGTTTGGTTCTGTTGGACATGCCAGGCCATAATTCAGAAAGGCCTAGCCACATTCACTCCTAAGACGGAAATGATAAATCTAGTATTCAGCTTGAGTAGGACCAAAGGGACACGTGTAATTTGTACTAATGCACCACTGTTTCCTCACATGTATGATTATATGGAGGGGTCTCATGATTCCAGTTGAAGAAAGAAGAAATACCTTGAGTTTGTTATATGGATGGGATGGCTCAGTATTTGGGTGCAACCTGAAAACAGATGGTAATTGCATTATAGCCACATTCAGAGATAAGAATTTGACGAGAACCCCCACACAGACCTGTGGGCCTCTTTTGTTCAGCTTCATGCTGTCTGGATTTATTTCCTCCCAAGTTACAGGCGTTTAATCTTACCCAAACTTCCTCATTATCAGTGAAAAACCTATGCTCTAATTTGATTTTACCCCCTGTATCCTGGTTCTGAAACTATTCCCAAAACAACAAGGAGAAATATGGTTTACTTCTTGCATTTCCTTTCTCTGAATGATTACAATACTTGTCTGCCTGTTGTTCAACTCCTGAAAGCAGTTGTTTCCTATAGTTTTTTCAGTTTGATGGTTATTATGGTGGAAAGGCAAGTCCCCAAATGGTCACTCCATTATCTCAGGAACAGAAGTTCCTCTCTCCTCTCTTTTAAACTGAGTTAATATAGAGACACAGGTGAAGAGTTCAGAACAGTTAATGGCAGTAGGGTCTTGAATTTAGTTCCAATTCACAGTGCATTGTTATATCTATACATCCAGGATGGCAAATTATTGCATCTTTAATTTGTTGTAATAATTCTGTTTGATTACAAACATTTTTCAGCCTTGTGGGGCAGGTCTGGACCCAATGAAAAAGTATGACATAATTAGGTTTCGAGGGCTGCAGGGTCATAGGAGGGGAATATCATGGCCCACATGGTTTATACTGTGGACCTTTTTTTAAACCAATGTTTTAAAATAAGCAGTAGAAAAGTGATTTGATAGAGCTGAAAAGTCCTGACTTCAGCAAATGGGTTGGGATTCCCCTTGTGGGTTTCATCTCCTATTTCTCTTTTCTTTTCTTTTTTAGTTTTGACCAGACAAATGGATGCCTCCCAGATGGAGATGGTTTGAGTTGAAGAGGCATATAGTGTGGGCAGGTGTGGGTTTCTTTACTATTCCTGGCAGGTTTTTGCTTCTTCCCTTTTGTATGCCACATCTCCCAAGTCCTCCTCGTTGGCATTTAATACTGGTTCTGAAGCAAGACAACATGGAAAGTCTGTATGCCTGACAAATGCCTGCAATTTCCTGTGGATCTATTTTACTGAGGGCTTCTGTCCCTGAAAAGGAAAACTGAAGATCCAAACAGCTCAATTAGCAATTGTTTTGAGCATTCACTTTTGGACCAAAAGATGTTTGGCTAATTTTACAGTTGGCTTTAGCTGGAGTCATTACTGAATGTCTCCTGCATATATTATGGCATATTCAAAATGTAAAAATTCTCATTTTGGTGGCAGCAACTCAAGTGGAAAACTGAAAATCCCCAAACAGAAAATTAGCAAACACTTGTTCTGTCATAGCTCAAGCATGTGGTGTTCTTTTCTACCCCTGAACAAAATTATCCTGGCCTCCTAACCAATGCATGAAGCTATTTTACAACATCTCAGGGGAAAGGCACTCGTTGCTACCCATGAGCTAATTATTTAATCATGAAAGACAAGCCTTTAAATAAGAGAGATAGAAATGTCTTCAGGAATAGTCACTGGGGACGTCAGGACTTAGAGAGATCTTTGCATAACTCAATATTCTGAATATCAGGGATGTTGGAGTGAGTATCAGAGGGGGTGTAGGTAAATGCAGCTTGATTGATACTCAACATAAAAAAGCAGTTTTCCCATCTCACCATCGTATTTTGTTGAGTAAGTGGATTATATTAATGTTGAGCCAAGGATATGAACCAGAGGAAACTTCTAAATATTAGATCTTTTTTTTTCTCCTTTTTACTACTTGATTTTTGTTGCATAGTGGATAATATTTTAAATATGATATTAACCCCTTTTGCCTTTTTTGCCCCCGCCACTCTTATCCTGTGGGTAGGATTAATGCTTAATGCAGAGAGAAGGAAGTGAGTTAATGCTTGTCTTTGAATTTAGAAACTGATTTTTAAAGCCCAGGGCAGAGACAATAAATATTTGAAAGTGAAGTGTGTGTCTGTCTGTATTGTCAAAACCTACTTTTTGTTGTCGTTGATTATTTCCTTTTGTTTTTGTTTGTTAAGCATCAAAATCTAAAGTTTATGCCCTAAGTAGCAGATTTGGAGCTAACTGATAAGAAGACTGTTTTATCTCTAGAAGGTAGATAAGGGCTGGAACTGGGAAGAGGGCACTCAAAATAAATGTGACCACAGCTAAGGCTTGAGGGAGTCCATGTTTCCTCCCCACTGCCAGCATCTCCAGTTATGGGGAAGGGATTGACAGAAACTTTGGCAAGTTTGGGGAGAGAATTTGTAAACAGAGAGAACCTGCCCTCAATCCTTGAGAGAAGCCTAGGAAAATGAAAAAGAATCCAGAATTTGTCTACTCTCAGAGATCGGGGCAGCCATTTGTGGAAAGGGTAATGTGCTATGTGTAGGAATGAGAGGGACTGGGGCAGTGCACTGAGTCTTTATCATGTCCCAGAGTGGAATGAGGGAGCATCCGAATGTTTCCATGGGGCAGGGGCAAGAAAGCAGCCTAGAGACGGCTAGCAGCCTTAAGAAGCCTCAATAGGAAAGAATCAGAGTGACCTCCAATAGGGACCTGATAACTGAGGTCCTAGCAGGACTGTTGACATCAGCACTTGCTGCAACAGGGGTGGCAGAAGACCGTGGAGGTCAAAGGATGGCCATGGGCATGCTACTTACCCTACTACTGTCCGATGCTCCATAAACCCCTGCCCCAACCCAGCCCTGACAGGGCTAAAAACCCTGAACTGCCTAATCTCAAACCTAATTTGAGGACATTTACTCAGAACAGACTGAGTGCAGCTGGAAATCACTAGATAAAATTGCTATTACTAGGTAGAAAAACAGATGTTTGAGACAGAAACTAAGTTCAGTGGTAAGAAAAATATAAGCAAAATTGGATTTTTAATATTTATATTTGTGACCTTTGAAATTCACAATCATTTCAATTGGGTTTACTATTCATATGAATATTCTTATTCATAGCTGAAATTGACACATCCCTCTAAAAACCTCCCTCTGGTCATTCTTTGCCCCCAGGTAGCAGTGAAATTTATTCCATACACTGAGGTCTTCCAAGATTCAATTTATTCCTTTAATGGTGCTTACGACTTGTCACCTTTTACTGCAGATACATATATTGTAAGTAATACATTATTTATGTATTATACAACATCATTCTTAGAGAGGTTAAGTTATTGATAAATGATGAACCCCAAGTCATGCCATCACATTTTCTTGGTTTCTAATACTCTGGTTATTCCCTTTCTGTTGTTCTCAATCCTGGCGTTATATTAGAATCACCTGGGATTCTCTTAAGAAATACCAAATGCACTGGCCCGATCTGGAATCAGGAGCCTAGAAAATAAATTCTTTTCTCCCTCTCTGCCTCCCTTCCTTCCTTCTTCAGTGCTCAATGTCCCTCCCCCTCTCTCTACTTTGCAGCCAGGGTTGAGAACAATCTTCTTAGACCATACTGCCTCTGACTTTTACCCTCTTTGTTCCTGTGACTGGCATGCAGGCTAAAGCCTACCCTGTCAGCTTTGTAGATAAGCTAGAAACAATATAGCCAGCAAATAATCCAATATTGTGTCATATTTGATGGAGGAGCATCTGGGTAATTGATTTTCAACTCTTTTGTTCCCTTATTATTTGAGGTCACCAAAGGCAGGTGAGAACAATGCTTTGGCATAATGAATACAAATATTGGTTGAGGGAATAATTAGGCTACAGACTCATCATGATTGTCACCCTGGAGGCCTCAAGGAAGGGGGCTGCTATTTGTCTATATTGACCCTAGTAGATGCACCAGAGGACTCTATTCCCCCAACATCCTTTCTGGCAGTTGATAATTAATAAAACTAATCATAACAGCCATTACCATTGCTGGGATTTTTTCTCCTGCTAATTGCAATTTTAGTGAAAGGGTCAAGAACTATATTGCTGGAAATGAACATCAACAGAGCCTATTGTTTAGCTCTGAATAGACAGTGAGTACTGGACTAGCTGGATCTCTCTGCACATTGAGCCTTTTGTACCATTAATAGGTCCTGTTTCTAACTTCCAGAGTTGATATCCAGGTGCATGTAGGGGCAATGTCAGTGAGGATGAGATGAGGTGGAGAGATGTTGAGCAGCAAAGGAGGAGGGAAGGGAATGAAAGCAAACAAATAGGCATCACTTGATGATGGAGCTTTTTCTGTCATATTCATGATATTTTGATTCGTGCCCCTGCCTTCCTTCCTCTACTATCCCGGAACTCTGCACCTGGGAAATAAATATAAAGCTCATTTGTTAGCACTTTGCTAACAGTCTCTTTTCTGGACCTTGGAGCCTGGGATTGCTTTTCTAGGAGTTGTGGGTCAGAATGTTGCTTGATTTTAGGTCCAACCCTGTCTGCCTTATGTATGAACTGTGTACCTTTGAGCAAATCATTACCCACCTGTAAATCTCAGTTTCCTCAGTTGTTGAGATGGGGTGATAAAAATGGCCCTCTGCCAGTTTTCACCAATGTGACTGACTGCCTCTATCTTCATGCCTCTGTCTTCATCTTTGCCATTGGAGCAAAGCCTTGTTCCCTGGGCCTGAGTGAGAGCCTAGCTGCTCTCAGGTGCGTGGTGTCAATTTCATTTTGATGTAGGTCTCAGCTTGTGCTGTCATGTTTGATAATCTTTCACACAAAAGCAGAGTTTTTTGTTTTTTATTTTTTGTTAAAACCATCTATATTTTGTGCAAATAAAGGATCTCAAACTTATTGGGGTTGTGGTGTCATTTATATCAACTTGCTCAACCTTTAAATAACTGGCTAAAATGATGATTACTGATGCTGCCGCTGGCGCCAAATATTTGTTGACATTTTATTGGGATAAAGCTGGAATTTCCAGGGTTATAGTATATTATTATGAATGGATATTATTTATGTTACCAGTGTGATGCTGGATGTTGTTTTTCTAACTATAAAACTGTAAACACACTGCAGAATGTAGTTTTATTTTAATATAACTGAATAGTCAGATTCTATTCTTTCGTCCTCAAGAAAATCCTTTGGAAGCAATTGTATGGATAAACAGCATGGCTTGAAAATTTGTAAGGTGAAAGCAATGTATTTAAATCAGCCAGCACATAGTGGGATGTTTACTAAGTGGTAGGTATAATGATGATGATTAAGCACAAGCATTTACTCAGTGTCAGCTCTGTGCCTGGGACTACATTAGGTGCTGGGAATACATGGTTGGATATAGTCCCTAACCCAGTTTGTTCAGGTCCTAGCTTTCTTCATTATATGACTTTTTGTTTATATGCTTACTGATAGGGAAAACTCTTCATTGTTTACAGCAGAATCAGTTGGCAGGCAGCCTGGTCTGAGGTTGAGTTAGATTCTGTCAATCTTACTGGCTTCTGATCCATCCTCCTCCTGTCCCAGGGTACCCACACCTCATACAATTTACTGTGCTTCTCAGCTATAATGCCACCGTATGGTGCCACTTAAAACTTAGGCTCCAAAATTACCTCTTTTACCTTAATATTTCCCAATGTATTTTCCTATATTGATATCAATGGAAAATAATACTAGCGAGAAAATTAGTTTTAAAGATGTTACTAAAGTGTCAGAAGGGGGAGATTGCCCAATTTCTATATTCATTCCTTCCCTTATATTATTCAACAATCTTTTATTGATCCTCACAGATAGTAGTGACACAAGATAAGGAAGTCATAGTAATCCCTGGCTTCAGGGAATTTACATTGAAAAATTTTGGAAATTTTTCTATTTTTTTGGGCTAAGTAAGAGAACAACAAAAAATCAACATTTCCCATTTTATTACTTTCTTCTCTCTCCAGGCTAACTCATTTCTGGATATTCCAAACATGGTAATTTCATGAAAAAATAAAGTTATATATTTTTATATGTCTAACCTAACAAGGTAACCTCAAATCTATAAAGGGTCTGGAATTAGTATTACATGTATTTAAATTTACTCAAAATATCCTTATGAAAGACGTCCTTTTTTTTCATGCCTTTTAAATGCCTAGAAAATTTTTAATCTTAATGTGTGGACCTACTCAGCTATATATATGCAACTCAAAATTATCGATGTTAACTAAAAAGACCAAAATTTCAGGTCCAAAGGGGAGGGTATATTTAAGTCCTCAGATGAGAGAATGATAGAAGTGGAAGAAAATTTGGAGGAACTCTTATAGTGAAGAGCCTGGGATTTGAAGTCACGCACTAGGATCAAATCCTTTTCCATCACTAAATTGTTCTGTTATCTTAAGCAATTCACTTGGGCTTTTTGAACTTCAAACTTGTGAAATGAGATTATAATACCTCAGAGGGTTGTAGTCAGTATTAAAAATGAGAATATAAAACATTTAGTACAATGCTAAGGCATGTGGGAAGCACCTGATAAATGTTCACATTCTCATTTTGTGGACGAGGATACTGAGAGTAAGAGAGGATATTTACTTGTCTGAGATCACACAGAAAGCTGATAGCCCTAGTTCAATACTCCTTCCAGTCTATACCAAGACCCACTGAGGTAATTTCACATTTATTTTTTTAATACATTGTGTTATGTATATTTAAAGTACACAACATGATGTTATGGGATACATATAGTAGTAAAAATGGTTACTATAGGGAATGAAATTAACATATAAATTACATTAATCATCTCACACAGCTACCCACTTTTTGTGGCAAGAACAACTGCAATCTACTCATTTAACAAAAATCCTGAATATAGTATGCTATCATTAACTACAAATACATTGTCATTAACTGTCCTCATGCTGTACATTAGATCGCTATATTTGTTCATCCTATGTATCTACTACTTTGTATCTTTTGACCTACATCTCCCATTTTCTTCACTCACCCCATCCTGTCCCTGGTGCTATGGTTTGAGTATTTGTCTCCTCTGAAACATAGGTTGAAACTTAATCCCCAGTGTGTCAGTATTTAGAGGTGGGGCTTTAAGAGATGATTGGATCTGAGGGCTCTGCCCTCATAATCTGTTCATTAATTAATGAACTAATGGGTTAATGGATTAATGGATTATCATGGGAGTGAGACCAGTGGCTTCATAAGAAGAGGAAGAGAGATCTGAGTTAGCACACTCAGCTCCCTTGCCTTGTGATGCCTGGGGACTTTGCGGAGAGTCCCCACCAGCAAGAAGGCCTTCACCATATGTGAACCCTTAACTTTGGACTTCTTAACCTCCATAATTGTAAGAAATAAATTCATTTTCTTCATAAATTACTAAGTTTCAGGTATTCTGTGAAAAGCAACAGAAAATCGACTAAGACACTGTAACTACCGTTTTATTCTCTATCTGTTGATAGAGACAAACTTGACTTTGTAATTTTTTTTTGATTCCACATAAAAGTGAGATCATGCAATGTTTTCTTGCTGTGTCTGGTTTATTTTACTTAGTATAATGTCCTCCAGTTCATCTATGTTGTGACAAATGTCAGGAAAGTCTCCTTTTTTAAGGCAGAGGCATCGTTTCTTTATCAATTTGTCTATCAATGGACACTTAGGTTGTTTTCATATCTTGGCTCTTGTGAATGATGCAATGACCACGGGACAGCAGTTATCTTCAAGAGGTGGTGATTTCATTTCCTTTGGGTGTATAGCCAGAAAAGGAATCCCTGAGTCATATGGTACCTCTGTTTTTAATTTCTTTAGGAACCTCCATACCATTTTCCATAATGGTTGTACCAATCTACATTCCCATTAACAGTGTACAAGGGTTCCCCTTTTTGCACACCCTTGCCAACAGTTGTTGTCTCTTGTCTTTTTGTTAACAGCCATTCTAACAGATGTGAGGTGATACTGTGGTTTTGATGTGCATTTCTCTGATGATGAGTGATGTTGAACATCTTTTCATGTACTTGCTGGTCAATTTTATATCATCTTGTGAGAAATAGGTCTTTTGCCCATTTTTTAACTGGGTTATATGTTTTTTTGCTATTGAGTTATATGAGTTCTTTATAAATTTTGAATGTTAGCCCCTTCGTGAATATATCGTTTGCAAACATTTTTTCCCAAGCTGTAGATTGTCTTTCATCTTGTCAGTTGTTTGCTTTGCTGGTACATAAGCTCTTTAGCTTTATGAAGTTTGTTTTATTTATTTATTTATTTACTTTATTTTATTAACATGAACTTTTAGTGTAATAATAAGAAAACCATTGCCAAGGCCAATGTCAAGAACCCTTTCCCCCTATGTTTTCTTCTAGAAGTTTTATGGTTTGAGGTCTTAGTTTCAGGCTTTCATCCATTTTGAGTTGATTTTTGTGTATGTTGTAAGATAATGGTCTAATTTTCTTCTTTTGAATGTAATGCCAGCTTTTCCAGGATTAAATTTTTAAGAGCCTATCTTTTGCCTATTCTGTCTTCTTGGTGCACTTGCCAAAAATTAGTTGACCATATATATTTAGATTTATTTCTGGGCTTTCTATTCTGTCTCATTCATCTATGCATCTGTTTTTATTCCAGTAACCTATCACTATATTTCTGAAGTTGAGTGCTGCCCTTGGACTCCCAACCCTGCATGAGGATTCTTGGAACTTTCAGGTCTGCCCGGAACCTAGACAGAGTTCCCTTCATGCTTGTGCATCTGGGTGTTCATGCATGTGCATGAGTGCCCCTGTGTCTGTGTTCACAGATACCCACAACTCGATCCATTTCCTCAATCCTCCTAGAGTAAAGCACGGATACTTCATTTTGCATTCTTTTGATAGAATTAAAACCCTCTGTTTAAGGAAAGAAGAAACAGGCAAAACAAATTTAGACTTGGCACTTTTGCCATCAGTTGCATTTAGCAGCTTAATAAATACTCTCTGCATGGAACATACAGAAGGATGTCTCAGGATCTGAGAGACTTGTAGGAGTGCCACACACGCAGTAGGTTCTTCTCAAAGTTGACTATGGAACAGAACCACATAAAGGGCTTGTTAAATAACAGATTGCTGGGCCCTATCCCCAGAATTTCTGATTTGGCAGGTCTGTAGCTGGACCCTAGAATTTGCATTTCTAATAAGTTCCCTGTTGCTACTGATGCTGTTTGGCTGGTGATCACACTCTCAGAACCACTGCTTAGATCTTTAGCAAGGAGTGCTTCCCAGCCTGAAGAATGATTATTCTGGGCAAAGAAAGCCTGCAGATTTAGTGTTTTCAGAATGAGTTCAGCTGTGCCGAAAGTGCCAACAAAGAGGAGAAATACTTCTTTATAAATGGGGTCGTGTTCTGGGATAAATCATATGATGACTTACTCTCTGAGACAAGTGCCACATTTAGTGAAAACATGAGTTATTTGTCAGATATGGGAAACTCAAATTTCATTTTCAAAGGGCAGATTTTCTTTAGACAGATGGAAAGAGCTTGAACTTTAGCCTTCTGTGCTCAAATTATGGTCTACAATTTATTTGCTTTAAAGTCTTGAGCAAAACTAGTTAATTTCTATAAACTCATCTAAAAATGAAGATATTAATACCTATTCTTGAAAGATTCTTGTGAGGGCCTGATGTAGTGGTTGGCTAACAGTAGAAACTGAATGAAAAGTAAATATTTGTGTTATTATTCAGGTCACTTTCCTGTCATTTTCCTTTAGAGTGCTAAATGAGAGGATGAGTCCATACTTGTCTACGGGCTAAACCCCCAAATATCTTTTCCCTTCAGTCTATCATTGCAATTAAAATTCACACAATTCCACTTAAAAGCCTTTATTGATTTAATGCCAAGTTAAACAAGATTGGTGGTTCCATACATCATTCAATTCAATGTGTACATGTTGCAGGCTAACAGATGAAAAAGAGTTAATTATATGGAAAAATGATTTGATTTTTCAAAGACATGAAAACCAGTATTCATGTGACCAGTTGTTGACATTTTTGAGGGTCACAAAAGATAAAGCAAACAAACAAAAACCAGCATATTCATAGAGAGTTAGAAAATCTGATGAAAGAAATTCATCAGATTTTCTATATAATTGTATATACAATTATATACAAAAACATTTCTTATAATTTATGAACAATTTATGGGATTTTCAAGAGCACTTTACCCATGTGGATTTTATGTCTAGCGTAGTGACTGTAGTGCCTCAATTCTATGTAAGAAACAACTCTCCCAACTTCACTAATTTTATAATTTTCCATTTAAAACACGTTTTCATAAGTTGATGACAATTGTGTGTAGATATTGTGCTGGGTAAATGCTCACTTATTGGTAAATGCCAGTTGTGTTGGGTAAATGCTCACATAATTTAAATGGTCAGTCCTGTCTTTGATTTTTAAGACTTTATTATTCTTGAAGTAGTGTCAGGGTTAGTGCCAAGGAACAACACTGAACTTAATTTCTTATTCCTAATTAGGTAACTCCTTGTGGATGATTATAAGTTCATTGGTTAATTGATCCTATTTGACAGTCAGACAATGTGACTACTCTCAAGGAAGTTATCTGTGGACTGAAGTAGGTTGCAGCAATAGAGAATCAGGTAACAAGAATGTTGCCGACCTAATTAACCTCTAGAGGGAGTTTCAGACATCATTTCCAGTCCGCTCCCCACCCTAATACCTTGCCATTCAAAGATGAGCAAGTTGCCAGTGTGTAAAGGAGTAGAATGGCATTCTCAAGGACACATGATTGAACAAAAGTTTCAAGAGAAAAGCTTTAAGTGGAGAAACAAAAGGGCTTTATCTAAAACATGCATGTGGCTCCCTCTTCCCTGAGTCTGCTGTAGTTGGGTAGTTTACTATTTTCTTCAGTAGGACGGGATATGGAATAAGTCTTTTAGGCTCATTCTTTTGAGGTCTTACCGGACATTATTTAGTTTCATTTTGTGTACTCCTTTTACTCTCTGTGTACTAAGATCCAGGAAGTCCAAATCAGTGTGTGACTCTGGAGTAGAGGCGGATGTTTGAAGGTATTTTAAATTACCTAGAGTATACAACATGTGACACAGCATGTGATAAGCTAAATAGAAGACCAGCTGGTAGTATGGGTCCAAGATCCATCCAGTAATAATGAACATACATTTGGGCCTATACCACTCTTGTGATTGCTGGTAGCATAATAGCAATTCTTTCCATAGTCCAATAATGTCCTCCTATCTGTGTGTCCTCTCATCAGGGCTAAGGATCATCAATAAAAATATCATCTCACTGTTACATGGTGCATTTGCTAACATTAAAAAATGCTTAAAGACTAGGAGTGTTGGCTCATACCTGTAATCCCAGTGCTTCGGGAGGCAGAGGCAGGAGAATTGCTGGAGCCCAGGAGTTCCAGGCTGCAGTGAGCTATGATTATGCAACTGCACTCTAGACTGGGAGGCAGAGTGAGACTCCATCTCAAAATGCTTTAAAATGTGTTTGAATGTCTCATAAAATATATTAATATGTAATGTTTTTACTTACATAGTAGAATTTCAGGTGAAACAAAGCACTATTGATATTTCTTGCCATTCAGCCACTTTGGGTTCTGCTTATCCCTAGGCTCTGGAGCAAAATAACGTCTTCTGGTTCACTGTAGACTGTGTGTGTGTGTGTGTGTGTGTGTGTGTGTGTGTACTATGTGCTTCTACTGTTATTAGTGTTATGGACTAAAATGGTCATGGCAGTGATTTCTAAGTCATAGGATTATAAGTGACCTACTTCTTCTCTCTCTTTGTATATCTTCCTCTTTTTTAAAAATACATTTTTGGCCAGGCAGGGTGGCTCACGCCTGTAATCCCAGCACTTTGGGAGGCCGAGGTGGGCGAATCACGAGGTCAAGAGATCGAGACCATCCTGGCCAACATGATGAAACCCCATCTCTACTAAAAATACAAAAAAGTAGCTGGGTATGGTGGCATGCACCTGTACTCCCAGCTACTTGGGAGGCTGAGACAGAATCACTTGAACCTGGGAGGCGGAGGTTGCAGTGAGCTGAGATAGTGCCGCTGAACTGCAACCTGGTGACAGAGCAAGACTCTGTCTCAAAAAAAATACATTTTCACAATTATAATTTATTACTTTAAAACAAAGCAAAAATAATTTAAGGAGATTCATCATTTAATCCCTAAAGCAACCCTATTATATGAGTGACAGTGATATTAATCTCTCTGTGTTTCAGTTTCTAATAGGATTAAATAATTTGACCGTAGGATCTTATCTGGCGAAACCAGGACTCAAAGCCTGGCTTTCCAACTCACTCCAAAATGCCAAACAGGCCTAATTGTGATTTTGTTTGTTTGTTTGTTTGTTTGTTTGTTTTTTAAGCAACAGCTGAGTCTCCTTAATGTTCACTTTCCTTCAGGACCCCACAGTCACAGTGCCATTCTATGATGTTTCCCTCCAGTGCCTCACCAAGATTGGACTTTGTGGATGTCTGTTAGTCAAATACTCAGGAGAAACAGCCTAAGAGAAAGGGGCACCATAGGGACTATGAAAGGACTGACCTTTTCTGCCTATCTTTTCAAAAAGGTTACATTCCTTATATTTTAAAGCTGGATTTCATTGGGTACATTCACAAGGACCAGGAAGACTTATTAGAATTCAGTGCCTGCTGTCTTCAGAAAGACAATTTACATATGGCACCAGCTCAGACATGCTTCTTCTAATTCATTTGAAGGGCACTGAAGGAGATCAACAGGGTTTAATATTCACCTACAGTCTCACTTGTTAACATGGGTTTATGGTCTCATTTTGGCCTGGCTACCTTCCAGAAGGATTTACCAGAGTTCTTGCGAAGAGGCCAATGTTTGGCTGAGGGGAAGGTGAGCCCAAAGCCAAAAATTGGGTTTCTACTGGCCCAAGAATGTAGCTGACAAGGCAGAAATGGCCAACATCTAGGCTAGGGGCCACTGCTCCTGCCCCGATGGCTGTGGCAATCATTGCTAATTGATTTGTTGGTCTAGTTTGCATATAATCTCAGGACTCTTGATCCCATCACTCTAGGAAATTACAAGCAATGGACCATACTTGTCATGCAACAAGTTAAAACCTATTTGCTACCCCTGGAAATAGAGTGGGCATGGAATAGGAAAGTGCTTGGCTAAGACAGTCTATGTATATGTATTTGCAGCACCACCACCATGTTTTATTTCATTTTATCATTTCAAGTTTACAACATTTTTCTTTGATTGTGTTTCAGTTTCTCTGGATGCTCTTTAAATTGTCTCATGAGGAAGTGAACACAACATGTCATTCCGAGAATGATCTGATTAGAGTAGAGCCGAGAAAGCAGGATGCTCACCTTAGAAAGTTCTTTATCTATTGATGTAGTAATATTTATTACCTCCTAGAACATGTGTTACTGTTGATCTATGTTTACCCTACCCTATAGAAGAGTATTTAAAAAATGTTCTTTGAACACACACATAGGATACATCTATCCTTATTAAATTTTATTATAAGATTTGGTCCATTAGCTCAACATTTGGCAGACATTTGATGGAGAATTCCTTTGTAAAACACGTTTTCTCTTTCTGAAAGCTTTTCTCACCTACAGATGTGATTAGCAATGTCCTGTATCTTCATTTATGAAAGATCCATGATATTTAGCATCTCTACATCTCTGTAGAAGAAGAGAGTACAACAGGTGCTTCTCCTTCTCTGAGTAATTTCCACCCATTCTTCAGTTCTCATATACCTTTCCCCTGGAAGACTTTCTTGACTTCCACCTCTGCTTATTTACCAGGATGTGTGACCTTGATAGATTAGGTGACTCATTTGTGATTTGAAAGGTCAAGCATTAGACACTATCCAAAGTCTCACACAAAAACCATAGAACTGCTTGGGTCTAAAAAACAAAACCCAAAACCCTGTCATAACTGTCAGAATTCTTTATTGTTTAAATCCAAAGCAGATTAAATAATGACTGAAAGAGGTGTTTTTATATGAAAATTATTTGCCCCTATGGCAAATTGAACCCAAGTTTTTCTTTCTCACTCTCCTTCCCTTTTGCCTTCATTGACTTTGCTAACTGCTAGAAGCAATACACACACACACACAAACACACACACACACACACATATATATATATATATATAAAAAATCATCTCAGCTGCTAAATCAAGATAGAGAAGATCAGTACTTTCCTTCCCAGGGGATGCATCAACCATCATTAAAGATGCAGACAGCAAAACAGCAATTTGAGCCTCAGAGAGCAGGTTGGAAAAGAATAATTTACAGTTGTGTTTCTGCTGCTGGCATTACACTAAATCACACCAAGTCCCTTCATTTGTTAGGCATGCTTTCAGTCTTGAATCAGAACAAGCCTATCAGGGTATATGTTGCCTCCATTTTCGAAAATAACATTTTATTTTTCAGAAATCTAGGGCCAAGAAAAAAATGAGTTTCCTACTCTGATGGAAATGCCTTATCTGTACTTGGACCATGGGCAGAGGAAAAGCAGGGGGGTTGAATGTGAAGGCAGGACTTATGGCTGCAGAGTGGGAGAACAAAAGTCTCTTTTCCTCCTTTTCATTTGCAGAAAGCCTCAATCAATACCCCAATTGTAACTGCACCAAGGGGCATAGGAGCAGAGAATCCAATACAAATGCATTAAAACCTTTTAAATTTGACAGACAGAGTGCAAAGGCAGATGTATTCTTGACATTGAATTTCGTATATCAGAACAATGATTTCAAATCTCTTGTACAGAAGGGATCCTGGAATAGAAGAGGTTTGTGTCAGTTTAGTGTTGTCCTTTGTCTTCCCAGAATTTTATGTTGTTTTTTTTAAAAAAATGATAGCTTAGGATTTGGTTGAAATTGTCAATAATAATGTTGCTTTGGAAGTTCTATGGGTCTTCAATATAGATACATAGAATGTGGAAACCAACTAGACCACCATTACCCATTTTAAAAATGAGGACTTTGAGATTTAGACTGGAGAATACCTGGCCAGCTGAGGGCAGAGCTGGGGCTAGCAAAGTTCTGCTGGGTCTTTGTCCCAATTCAACCTCCGGGTAAATCTTTTTCCATCTGGCCATGTCTATATGAGGTCATCAGCTGTGTGTCATCACTGCCATAGATATTCCACAATTTGAGGGCAGGAGCTCCAGGAGGCAGGATAGCCTGTCCTAAGCAGGACATGGTATCTCTCACAGGCTCACACTCTCTTGATTCATGGATTTATTCTGAATTGAACATGTTTTTTTTAGACAAAAGACCTCATGGTTTTAGAAAGTTAAAAAAGGAAAAAGAAAAACAGACTTGGAGAGCAGAATAACATATGGAAACAATGAGTGAACATTTTGCTTTGATGATGTCAAGGGCACTTTTAAGTGCTCAAAGTTATTTTACTGTGAACAACAAGATACTTTTTATCTTTTGACATTTATGCCAGTCCTATCTCTTTCCCCTTTTAGTCATGTGGATTGATTTTTAGTCTGTTATTCAGTGCAAGTATGAGTTAGTGAGATCACCTGCCACCCCTAAGATTAACAGATGCCTGTTTTCAAGAGAAGAAAGTAAATTTTTCAATAATCCGTTTAGTTCATTTATCTCTCTCCCCACCACTCATTCTTTGCCAGATTCTGTGATATACAACGTTGCTGTCCTTGTATATTAAGATACTGTTGATTGGCCTAATTTGAGAATCCAGTTCATAACTTTAGCCTCAGCAGGACTATCTACAAATGAACTAAGCTCTCCTATTTTTTTACTTTTTCTGTATTCAATTTTGAGTGACCATCCTTGGTCTATGGTTGCCAGTCAAGGAGAACGAACCAGAAACACAAACCAGAGGAGAGCCATAAACCAGAGGAGATCAAACAGGCCGGAAGAGATCCACCGCCATCTAATCTGAGAGTTGTGGTTTCTGAGATAAAGGTTAAGGCAGCTAAGAACTGGCACACGGCTCTGTCAACTGCTCCACTGTGGACCAGTGATCCTCCTCCTCTGTTGTCACAGTCTTCACATTCCCTCCTCTGCTCCCCTGTCGACTTTAGTGCTATGAAACAAAATTTCCCTAACACCAGGGAACTGCAGGAATCCCTCTGAAGCTAGAATCCAAAGGAAGGAAGAGCTCAAACAGAGTCCTGCAGAACACCTGGCAGTCGCCTCAGCGCCTCTGTGCTGTCCTTTTCTGTTATTTGAAGTGAGAGTGCCACTCTGTTGAAACAGGTACAGGGAGTCTCTGAGATATCAGTTTCTGCCAAACTCCCTTGTTAGGGTTCCATGATTTCCAGGGCAGAGTCTCAGCAGAGCCTTCTAAAGACACAGCCACATCCTCCACCAGGATTTGAAAAATCATGCCACATTCTTACTATTTCAGACTTCGGCAACCTAAATTTAGTTAATGAATCCGGTATTAATGTAAACGGCAACATAGAGAGCTCTGTCTTTCTAAAGTTGTTTTGGGACCTCCAGGACTGACAAGACACAGTACAAATCCAGTTTCTGTCCTGAAAATCAAGAACTTTTTTTTTTGTATGTAAAATTACTTTGTAAATTCTCCCTTGGCAATTTTCATGACAAGAAAGAATCATTTTTATAGGAAAATGAGTAAAATGCTTATGCAAAGTTATCTTTAAAATGTCAGGATTTAAAAAATATCAAAGATAAGAAAGTAGTTTGAGAGAAGGAGAAACTTATAAAACTTACAAAGCTTGCAGAATATTAAAATGGTTTTGTCACAAGTTATAATAGAATTTTGTTTTCCTAAGTCTTACTGTTGAGGGTCTGGTTTTGGATGTAAGGGACTCCTGTCATTGATAAATATAATGGGACATGTGATATTTACTGAAATTCATTTTATCTGTGCCTTTAGGATCACAAATAGCAGCAGCTATTTTAGATTATATTAGGAAACAGATCAACTATTTCATTCCTTTTTTTTCTGCATCTTCACATGGGCATGGCCATACATGTAATGTACACACACACACACACAAACACACACTCATGCCTATCCATTCCAAGCAAATGTTTGAAGGAAAACATTACCTTGAAAATGAACAAAAAGGAAAGTATATACATTGCTAATGTGATTTTGAATCTAGCCAAAGCAAGACCAGGCAATAGTCAAGTGTTCTTCAGAATATGTTATCGTCAATTAATTTTCTTCTGTGATTATTCATTTCATAACTGCAAAAAATCAGCAGTGTCATCCCAGAATTGTACAAATATAATTGAGTCTGTTCATAGAGAAGATCTATAAGCCATAGTAGCAGCTGTTGCCCACATTTAGCAATTATAGGCTTATTATTTAGTATTTATTATAAACACCAGTAGTAGCAGGGTGCTATAAAATGCATGTTTTTACCTACTATATTTTCTTTGAAGTTGCTGTTAAATGGGCAAGAAAAAGTAGGCAGACAGAAAAAAAAGAGAAATACTTTTGGGAGAGTGCTAAAATAGTTTTGCAAGGTTCAATAATACATTATTCAGTACAGTTGATTCTGGTCATGTTGGAAATGTCTTGAGGATAACATATCTCGGTGGATGGGAAGGATACATTTACAGGAAATAATGAGTCTTAAGTCTGTATGATGAAGTAAAAACAGGCCTCAAAGTCAGACACATTATGGATTTGAATGTATTGACTCATAATTTGCAGGACTCCATAGGTGCAGAGTAACTTAAATTCTTGATATTATAGAAGTTTTGAGAAACTTTTCTTCACCACTTAGTTTGACATAGCATGTGGGGGATGTTTCTCAGATCCTGCTTCAATGCACAAGGTGATGCAAACTTTACTCCACTCATAAATACTTTATGCCTAGGCACAGCACAATATAGTAAGAGGAATTGATTTTGTACTATCAGAACCTCTAAACATATCTCAGATTCCTCTCCTGTTCCCAACTCAGAATCGCACATTTCTAATCTTGGGGGTTGGGAGCTGGGGACTGAAGAGGGGGCTTGGTTAGCTAGTCTTTTCTCTTCTAAGACTTCATGGAAATGTATCTAGTCCTGATTTGCCATCTTCTCTAGCTCCTTCTATTCTTCCAACTCCCAAAGATTCTCCTTGCCTAATAATTCCTCCATAGAATTCTGGCTTCTCTACTTCCTAGATGTGTAATCTCAGTCAACTTCTCTAAAACTCTGCTGTCTCACTGGGGAAATTGCTAGAGTAACATAACTCAGCATTGTAGATATTCTTTTAAAATAAATACTAACTTACACATTGTAGTTATTCGTGTCATTTATACACAAAACAGTAGGGTAGGTGCTATAAAGAAAGATGACTTGTACCCTCAAGTAACTTAAAATCTGGAAGAGAAAGGAAGACACAGTAACAAAACTATAATATAAGAGAGAATAAATTATAAGTGCAGTATTACCCTGAAGATTCCAAGACAACTTAATGAATTCAGCAAAGTTTCAGGATTTAAAATCAACACAAAAATCAGTTGCATTTCTATGTACTAACAATGAACAGTCTGAAAAGGAAATTAAGAAAATTTCATTTACAATAAAGTTTTAAAAATATTTAGGAATAAATTTAACCAAGGAGGGAAAGGGCTTATACACCCAAAATAAAATGAATATTGCTGAAAGAATTTAAAGAAGACACAAATGCATTGAAAGGCATTCTGTGTTTATGGATTAGAAAACTTTATATTGTAAAAAAGGATGAGTTCGTGTACTTTGTAGGGACACGGATGCAGCTGGAAACCATCATTCTCAGCAAACTATCGCAAGAACAGAAAACCGAACACTGCGTGTTCTCACTCATAGGTGGGAATTGAACAATGCGATCACTTGGACACGGGAAGAGGAACATCACACACTGGGGCCTATTATGGGAAGGTGGGAGGGGGGAGGGATGGCATTGGGAGTTATACGTGATGTAAATGATGAGTTGATGGGTGCTGACGAGTTGATGGGTGCAGCACACCAACACAGCACAAGTATACATATGTAACAAACCTGCACGTTGTGCACATGTACCCTAGAACTTAAAGTATTAAAAAAAAAGATATAAATTATTCCCCTCCAAAGAGATATGTAGATTCATCCCTATCAAAATTACAATGACATATTTTTTACAGAAATAGAAAAATCTATCCTAAAATTCATACGGAATCTCAAAAGACTCCTGAATAGCCAGAACAATCTTGAAAAAAAAAAAACAAATTTGGAGGATTCATACTTCTTGACTTCCAAACTTAGTACAAAGCTACAGTAATAAAAGTAGTGTGGAATTGGTGCAAAGAGAGACATATAGACCAACTGAATAGAATAAAGAACCCAGAAATAAACCCTCACATATGTGATCAAATGAATTTCAACAGGGTGCTAAGCTCATTCAATGGGGGGAAAGGTCAGTCTTTTCAACAAATGGCACTAAAAAAACTGGTTATCCACATGCAAAAGAATGAACTTGTAGCCTTATCTTTTGCCGTATGCAAAAATAAACTCAAAATGAATCAAACTCCTAAATATAAATGCTAAAGCTATACAACTCTTGGAGGAAAAACATGGGTGACAATCCTTATGACACTGGATCTGGCAATGATTTCTTGGATATGACACTTAAAGCTCAGGAAAGAAAAGAAAAAATAGATAAATTGGATCTCATCAAAATTAAAAATTTTGTGCTTCCAAGGACATCAACAGGGTTAAAAGCTAATGCACAGAATGGAAGAAAATATTTGAAAATCATATATCTGATAAGGGGTTAATATTCAGATTGTATAAAGAACCTTACAACTCAACAACAAGAAAAATAACTTTGTTTAAAAGTGAGCAAAGGACTTCAGTAGAAATTTCTCCCAAAAAGATGTACAGACAGACAATAAACATATGAAAAGATGCTCTATGTCACTAATTTTTAGGAACATGCAAATAAAAACCACAATGAGATCCACTTCACACCCACTAGAATGGTTATATAAAAAAGGAACAAACAAGAAACAGAAATTAAAAAGTGGTGGTGAGGATAGGGAAAAATTGTAACACTTGTTTACTGCTGTTGGAAATGTGCAATGGTGTAGTCACTGTAGAAAACAGAATGGTGGTTCCTCAAAAAATTAAACATAAAATTTCCATGTTATACAGCAATATATACCTAAAAGTATGGAAAACAAGAACTCAAACAGATATTTTTATACTCATGTTCATAGCAGCATTATTTCCAATAACTGAAAAGTAGAAATATCCCCAACGTCACTGAGGGATGAATGGATAAATTAAATATGGTGTATGCATACAATGGAGTATTAGCTGCAAAACGAATGAAACCTAACTTGCTACAACATGGATGAACCTTAACAACATTATGCTGAGTGAAATAAGCCAGACGAATATTGTATGATTCAATTGAAATAAGGACGAATATTGTATGATTTCGTATTGTATGATTTTTGAAATAAGATGAATATTGTATGATTTTTGAAATAAGTCAGACACAAAGGACAAATATTGTATGATTCAATTATATGAGGTACCTATTGTGGTCAAATTCATAGAGACAGAAGGAGTGGTAGGCGGTAAGGGCTGGGAGAGGGACAAATGGAAAATTATTATTTAAGGGGTACAGTGTTTCAGTTTGATATGGTGAAAAAGTTCTGGAAAGGGCTGGTGGTAATGATTGTACAATATGAATGTATTTAATGCCACTGAACTGTACACTTAAATGGTGAAAATGATAAATTTTGTGTTTTATATATTTTTACCATAATAAAAGTACAGTATTAAAGAGGTAAGCAAAGTTATGTGCAAACAAATGAGACAGTAATATTGACTAGGGGTGTCGGCAATACTTCTCAGAGGAAGCATGGCTTGAACAGAATTTTGAAAGATTACAGGAGAAATGGATTTGAGCAGGTGACATTCCAAAAACATTTTTAAATAAATGATGAAAACCTTTAATGTAATGGAGGCCATATTTATTCTGCTCCTCAAATTGATTGCTGGGATGTGGTTTATGAAATTAAAATATTTATGAATATATATTTAATTTCCATCCATCTCTTCCAAGAACCATAATGCAAACTTTAATCAGCATTTTCCCTAACATTTGAAAGGCAATTATAAGGCTATATTAACATTCATCTTACACGGGTTCTTTAGAAAGCTCGATTGTTTAGCATGGCTCTTAAATCATTAAGCAAATGCACTGTGTGATATCATAAACAGAGTTGATCTTAATTCACTACTTTTTTTTTTTCTCAGTATAGCTGATACCGATCAGCATAATTGGAGTCCAGAGCTTTCAACGCCGAGTGTAATTGTGCAGTAGCTTCTTTAATGTAAGGGGAGAGGAGGCCACATTCAACAAATATTTACTGAATATTTAAGTACTAAGATATTGTGTTAGGCATTGGAGATTTTGTAGGAAATAAACAGCACCAACTATTCACCATATAATTTGCCTTCATTGCAATAGAGGATTTAATGGGAAGAAAGCTTGGTGGAAGTGGGCAAATGAGAGATGGCACTGAATGCAAGCCTAAAAAATTTGGACTTCAGGGAAGCATTGGGACCTTACTTGTGGCTTTAATATAAAACATGAATTTTCAGGTAACACATGCTTAGAGGAAGACAAGTTAGGACACGATCAAGTTATACTAAATGAGGAGTGATGAAGACCTGCACTAAGGAAATGGTAGTGGAGCACAGAAAGGAAGAGAGCTGACAGATGAAATCAATCATGAATGTCAAAGGGATAGAGGGGGTAGATTAAAGATAAAAATGACTCCAGTGATTTTCGCCTGGATGCCTGGGAAGAATCAGGAATCTAGTCTTTAGGTACAGCTTCCTCTTTGGAAGGTCAACGAGATCCCAAAAGAAACCATTTATAATAATGGGCGAAGAGAAAGCAACATGAAATCCTTTCTTAAATTTTGGCAGTCTGCAGTGAAGATGCCTTCTAGCATTTTATTTATAGAGTTCTATAATGTAACTACTAGTTACTGTAGTGAAAGGTCATTTCTTTGACTCTTTCCACATATGTTGTTACTTCTCTTATTATACTGCTGAAAATGTCTTAAGAGTTTAAATAAAAATTATATTTGATAAAGATAATTTGGTTTCATTCAAGGTGTTTGATGACTGACTTGACCTGTGAAGTGAGATCATATTCTTTGCAAGATGACCGATCAATCAGAGAATTGTGTCTGGCTCTCGTATGCTAATTAGGTAATTTCTTTCATCCAACTCTGGGAAAATGTTTTAGATAAGCAAATAGTGAATTCAGACCAGCTCTGTTTATGATATCACATAGTGTGCTTGCTTAATGATTTAACAGCAATGCTAAACAATCGAGCCTTTTAAAGAAGTTGTATAAGATGAATGTTAATATGATTTTATAATTGCCTTTCAAATGTTAGGGAAAATGCTGATTAAATTTGCATTATGGTTCCTGGTAGAGATGGGTGAAATTAAATATATATTTATAGATTCCTACAATCAACTTGAGCAGCAGAATAAACATGGCCTCCATTACTTTAAAGGTTTTCATCATTTATAAAAATGTCCTTGGATTGTCACCTGCTCAAATCCATTTCTCCTGTTCTTTTACAGTAAATCTCCAAGGTTAGTGGCTAATAATGATGCTACCAGCTCTGTGGGTAGTGGGTACATGTGAATTACTGGGACTTGTTACTTAAGCACCTCTGACTTAGTTAAGAACGAGTTAGTTCTTAGTAATAGCTTATTATTTAAGGTTTTCTGACCATCACTATTCAGTGTTTAGTGACTTAGTAAAAATGAGCACCATAGTGGGAGTCAAGGGACTTAATTCTGATGTTGGTTTTGGCTTTGTTTGCTCTTCAGGAAGTTACAAAATTCATGTGGTTCTCAGTTTTCCTATTTGGCAAAATGAAAGAATAGATGACCTCTCTGACAGGGCACAAATTGTGAATACAATGACTACAAACAGATGTGGCATGGCTAACAGTGAGATCTGTGGTGGCGACTTAAAAAAAAACCTGTCAGGTAACTTCACATTGAACATACTTGGCCTCAGAGTTCTGCTTTTAAACTATTAGACTGCGGCCTTCCTGATTTCAGAGACTGTATTTATTTTTTGTCTTTGTATTCCCAGTGTCTGTCTCATAATGTATACTCATCCAATTTTCATTCAACAGTAATTTATTGAGCATTCTTTTTTCTCTCGATGGTAGAGCCAGTGTTTAAGAGCCCAGGCTCTGGAATGAGACTATGTGATTACTCGATATGGATGCTAGCTTGTTACCTACTAGATGTGTGATATTGTACTGGTTAACTTCTCTATGCCTCAGTATCCTCATCTGTGATGTGAAGGTAATAAAGCTCTTATTATGAGGTTATTATGTGATTAAATGGCATTATTTCTGTAAAGCTTTTGATACAGTATCTGGCATAGAGTAATTGCCTAATCTTTTTTTTGGGCCATTTATGATGATGATAAGGAGGAAGAGGTAGACTGAAGAAGAGGGGGAGACTTCTTGGGGGTAAAGCAAATATTTATTGAATAAAACTCTTAACTATCTCCATCTGTACTAGTGTTGTCTTGACTAGCGATCCTCCCGAACGTTGTGTTGACTTTGTCACTTGACACGCATCTAGGCTCATGCTTTCTTGATTTGGTACATGGGTAGGCAAATGTAATCAGATAGTCTCATTCCAGAGCCTGGGCTCTTAAACACTGGTGCTACCATCGAGGGAAAAAAGAATGCTCAATAAATTATTGTTGAATGAAAATCGGATGAGTATACATTATGAGAAAGAAACTAGGAATACAAAGACAAATCTTCGTGGTTCAACTCTGATCTCTTTTGTCTCCCTTGGCTTTTATATTTGTTTGCATTCTTTAAAAAGTCAGAATCGTACATGCCCATGGCTTAAAGAGGCAAATAGCTTTGCTATTCTTGTTATTAAAAACAATAATCCTTTAAGCCCATCTTTCATTTCCTGTTCCCCAGAGGCAACCAATTTCAACTGTTTTAGCTGATTCTTTTAGCACTTTCGTATCTTTAAATAACTTATTTTATTGCAATTTCTTGATATTCTACTTTTAGGTATAGTCTATGGGTTTAACTCTCTTTGACCATTGCCACATCACAGGTACATGCACATCTCTTATCTCTGCATCCTCCTCAGTATGTACTATCAAAATTGTGATATTCAGTGTTTACACTGAACCATCACTATTCAGTATTTACAATTGATATGGTTTGGCTGTGTCCTCACCCAAATCTCACCTTGAGTTGTAATAATCCCACGTGTCAAGGGTGGGGCCAGGTGGAGATAATTGAATCATGGGGGCAGTTTCCCCCATACTGTTCTCATGGTAGTGAATAAGTCTCAGGAGATCTGATGGTTATATAAACTGGAATTCCCTGCACAAACTGTCTTGCCTGCTGCCATGTAAGATGTGACTTTGCTTCTTATTCACCTTCCATCATGATTGTGAGGCCTCTCCAGCCGTGTGGAACTCTGAGTCCATTAAACCTCCATTTTTTAAAAAATAAATTACCCAGTCTCAAGTATGTCTTTATTAGCAGTGTGAGAACAGACTAATACAACAATGCTATGAATATGTAAGTTAAATTTACAGTTGAGACATATACATGATTTATTTTCCTTTCCTACTTAACTTTTTTTTTCCTTGAACTTAGTAATTGTCTTTTTTGGTTACCTTGTTTCATCCAGTCGTTTTCTATGACTGTATAGTTAACTCATCCCATACACTTCTCCCATGGAGAGAATCTCCTCTGAATATGTTCAAATTAGTTTTAGTCTTATTTCTGGAAAGGTTTTTTTTCCCAGACCTTCAGACCAATCTGCTCCCCAGCTGTCACATTGGGATCTGCCCTCTTCTGTTAATTCCACGTATTCCTTTTGCTGGTTTACTTTCTCAGTTTGGTGAAGTGTGGCCTCCAGTAATTTCCTGAAGAATGCAGCACAGAAAGCACATTTTTGAGAATGTGCATGTCCAGAAATATCCTCATAATATCCACACTTAGTTAATAATATGGATAGATATGTAATTCTAAGTTGGAAATTATTTTTTCTTGAGTTCAAAGAATTACTTCATTCTTTGTTTTAGCTCCCAGTGTTTCTGTTGGGAAGTCCAATGTTATTCTAATTATTGACTCTTCATAGGAAAGCTTTCTTCTCTCTCCTCTGGAAGATGTCAGGATGTCTTCTTTATTCTCAATGTTCTGAAACTTGATGATACTATGTCTTAGAATGGGTATATTTTCATTTACTATGTTGGTCACATAATAGCCCATTTACTCTGTCGACTTAGTGCCCTTAGTTCTGGGAAATTTTATTTAATAATCCATCTCTTTCTCTTTTTGCTTCTTTCTGGAACATCTATTATTCTGAAATTGAACCTATTGAATGGGTTCTCTAGTTTTTAACATATTTTTCTCCTATTTTCCATTTCCTTGTCTTCTTGCTTCTTTTTTATTTTCCAATTATTCCATTGAGTTGTTTGCAATTCAGCTATATTATTTTTATTTCAAAAGACTTTATTTTTAAATGTTCTTGCATTTTATATCACCCATTTCTTGATTTATCAATGCAATATCTGCCCTTATAGACTCATGAGTTAAATGCTAGGGTTTTGTTTAGTAGTTTGTCTGGTCCCCCTTTCCTTCATTACTTAGTCTTCTTTAAAGTTCTTTTTTTTCCTCCTGTCTGTTTTGATTGGTTATTTTAGGGTCATTCCATTAAGTCAGTGATCATCCACTGTCTGCTCATATTGAAGAGTAGGACACGGCAGGGCACAGTGGCTCACAGGTGGAGTCCCAGTACTTTGGGAAGCTGAGGTGGGAGGATAATTTGAGCCCAGAAGTTTGAGGTTATAGTGAACTACGATGGAATTACTGCACTTCCACCTGAGCAACAAAAAGAGATCCTGTCTCTAAAAAGAATTCAGAAATTAATTAGATAGCTCTATATGTATAAGTGAGGTTTGTCAAATCTGGATTTCAATATAGGGCTATTTGTCTGAAGTATTTTTTTGGAGTAACTTCTTATTTCCATATTTCTAGTTCTTTTCTTTTGGGCTGGACACATTCCTCAGCAAATGATATTCTAGTCTTCTGTTTAGTGGGAATATGGCTGGCTTCCAGAATTATAGAAGAAGCAGATGCAGAAAAAAAGCTGGGGTCACGAAATTCATATGAATGCTTTTACTCTTTCATACTCCCATTTCACTGTGGTAGTCCTGACTTTACCACACCTAAGGACTCTGAGCCTAGACACCACATAATTTAATATTTTCAGAGAATAAACCTTAATTTTGTGTTGAGATAGGAGAGGAGATCTTGGGATATAATTGATGTTTAAACATATTTTCAACCAAATCTTCCTTTTGTTAGCTCCATTTTTATCCCCATGTCCAAGGATACCTAGTGCTGCTAATTTCTGAGCCTTTGTGGAGGATTCTGAGGTACAAAATACCTTTCTTGTTTTCCTGCTGTAGGCTAAATTCCCACTGTGGGCGAAATCAGTTTTCTATCACCCATTGGCTTTTCAGCTTCTACATTATGAAATTGTATTGCTGTTGTCTCTTCTTTCATTTTATGTGTTCTTGTAGGTTTATGCCTCTTAAATATCTTTTTATTGTTGTTTTAATGATATTTCAGGAGTGAGCAGAGATTATTGCTTGAGTTCAGTCGGTTGTTTTACCTGGAAAACCTAGTATATATTCTTCACTTACTGTTGGATTCAATCTATGAGTCTCTTCATGGTAGACTCAACTTGCATAATTCTCTTCTAAGACATCAGACCCTTATAAACTTTTGCTGACTTGTCTTTTTCAGCTTTGTATATTGTAGCATTAGGATTTTTTTAACATCTACTGTGTGCCTCAGACCAAATGCGTACATAGAATCTGTCTTCATTTATCGCATGCATTTACTCCAGAGTTTCCTCCAGCGGGTGAATGGCAGAGACAGGGTCTGTATGTCAAAACTGGCTAAAGAAAAATCATCATTGGATCATGTTTTCTTTTCATAAATTTTGCACAAATGAAAAGTCACTGTTCATCTGACTGAATTCAGCTCTATCAATTTGGGCTCTTTCCAGGTTTAGAGAATATACAATTTAAATCACTTTCAGTATTTATTGGTTCACAACATTGAAAAGTTTAGAGTAGCTCTGCTGTCAGTCTTGGTTTGGTTCAGAGCTCAGATGACATCAGATTGTATTTTATTTTCAGCTTCTTCTATTGTGTTTATTGTTAGAATCCTCATGGTCATTTCAAGAAGCTTTGGGATTATGCCCTTTTAGGTTTCAGTCCTGCCTAAGGGAGGTTTCTTGGAAAGCATGCCTTGGAGGCTCCATCCAGAGCACAGAAGTTAGCACTGACTGGCCTCAGATTGGATTAAGTGCCTCCCATAACCTGTCTTTAATGGTCTGAGCCCTGGTCACCCTTGTTGCCCTCTGGTAAGAGACCCTGACCTTTTGCTGCCCTGGAATGTAGCCCAGGGTCCCATGCGATATCATCCTTCTTGTCAGAGTTGATTGAACCAGATGTGCATGCTTGCTCAAAGATGAGCCAATACGACAATCTTCCTCTCTTTGAATATGGAATTAGGGCACAGAGCAATTGAATAAGTAGCTGTGGGAGTTGAACAAGTACTCACATAGAGACCCTTGAACTGAGAGAACATTTTGTGTTGATCTGTGCCAGTGATCTAGCTAAGAATGATGAGTCTGCAGAGACAGAGATAAATGAGGTAGACACACACCAAGAAGGAGAAACCAGAAGGCTATAGAGGGGTGGAGGAGGGAAAAGAAAAAGAAAGAAACTTTGGTATCTGACAGCTTTTCAGATAGTGATTTTTTGTGTGTCTCAGATGTGCTTCCTTCCCTTCTATAAGATGCCTCTGTATCCCTGTAGAAAATTTCTCTTAAGTTTGGGTTTTGAAATGATTGATTTCTAAGACAGAAATCCAGAAGAGTAAACAATGACAATGTTAAAAATAATTAAAAGTATTTACCATATATTTATATTATATATATATAAAAATTATACCTAAAAAGTAAACCTAATGTCTTAAACATAGTATGCTCTCTACACGTTATTATAATTATTATTATTTAGTGATAGTAATTATATGACTGCATTTAACTATCCCGACAACCCTATGTGATATTGCTGCTATTATGCCTATTTTATAGTTCAGAAGCCAAGGTATGGGGAGGTTAATAAAGTTGTTCCCTTTCAGAGAGTAACAAATCTGAGTGTTGAACTGAAGAAAGCTATTTTTAGGTCTGAATGCTAGTGTCAATGAACTACCAACTTCAACAATGACGTTCTTATTCATTGGTATTCACTGTACCTTAGACACAGGCTCACTTGATCTTATTTGACTCTCCTAATGTACACAGGCTAGCAATACTGTCCCTCTATTGAGATAAAAAGACTGAGTTTTAAAGTATTTAGGTCATTTTCCCAAGCTGTCCAGCTTACATGTCAGAGCTAAGAGTTCAACCCAAGTTGCATTTTTTCCTATTCTACTCTGTGCTACGATTATGCTGCGTTGATATTTTTTATTTTCTGGATGAGCATCTAAGTGATATAGCATTTACAACACTTTAAATCCTTATTAATAGAAAATCCTGGGTGGTTCTCTGCTTAACAAAACGAAGAGAGTAGAAAATTAATGAGAGACCATAGAACAGGAGTTGACGTTCCAGGCTTTTGAGAAGCTGTTGTACCTGTTTCTGACAGAAGATTGGAGGCAAAAAGAGGCAGAGTTCCCTGATTTCAGGGGTTTGGTGTCAGGAACAGAGACACTGACATTCTGCAGGTCATCTTTGTTATCCAAATTAGATTCCAGAGAGAACCAGGGTGGAGGAGTTTTGTGAGTGAGCACACACATTAGACAGGCCTGAGTTTCAATACTGGTTTTACTACTAATCAGCTGCATGACCTTGAGCTTATTTCTTCACCAGCCTGAGCTTACTTTTTCTTCATAAAATAGAGGTAACAAAATGTGCTGAGCTCATATGGTTGCTGTGATAATAGAATTAGGCACTTAAGACTGTGCTTAGCACTTAGCAAGGGGTCAATAATTGTTAGCTATTGTTAATAATATTATTCAGATGCAAACAATAGGGATTTTGTTGACTCTTAGGATCTCAAACGTCTACATCTTTTCTAGAAATCAGATCCCAGTCTCCAAATGAAGAAGGGCTTATTCTTTTCCTCTACTTGTACATTTCATGTTTCTCTCTCCCCGCAGCCTCTACTCTCCGCCATACTACATGTATATCTTAGCTCCAAGTTCTCTGCTTTGACCTTTTCTTTTCTTCCTTTTTTTTCCTGTTTTTTGCTTGTTTGTTTGTTTGTTTGTTTTGTTTTTTGTTTTTTTGAGAGGGAGTCTCGCTCTGTCGCCCAGGCTGGAGTGCAGTGGCGCAATCTCTGCTCACTGCAAGCTCCACCTCCTGGGTTCATGTCATTCTCCTGCCTCAGACTCCCAAGTAACTGGGACTACAGGCACCTACCACTATGCCTGGCTAATTTTTTTTTTTTTTTTTTGTAGTTTTAGTAGAGACGGGTTTTCACCATATTAGCTAGGATGGTCTCAGTCTCCTGACCTCGTGATCCGCCCGCCTCGGCCTTCCAAAGTGGACCTTTTCTTCATAAGTTAATTTTATTCTTTGAGGTTAGCTTTGGCTGCATGTTGGAATCTTCATCTGAAATTAAAGTTTGATTGCAACCATTATCAATATCATGGACCCCAAATCACCTTTGAGCAATTACACACCCACAGGAATACAACTGATGATACCGCGGCTTTGCCGAATTTGTCATAAGACTGATACTGGACAGGTATTTGTCTTATAGGCCAAGGAAGTCAGGTGGGAGTGAGTGAGGAGAGTATCAGGTTGAAGAATACCATTTTTTCCCATGCTTGAACTCAAAGTATATTTTTCCTGCATAAGGCAAGGGGATTTTTTTCTAGGCACCAGGTTAGCATTCTATCTTGTAGTGGATGTCACAGAAACATGGAATGTGAGAACTAAGAAGGGGGACCTATAAGATCATTGTCCCTGGAATCCTAGTGTTCTTTGGATGTGCCCTAAGAGCAAGACATGGCTTAGGGAGTGGGTTCTCAGTCTGTTTATTCCTTACAGCCTCCACTTTTTTAATCTATTAGGATTCAGTAGAAAGGCTTTAAAAAAAAATGCAGCTAATTACTAAATAAAATGTTACATAACCCCTAGCTGCTTAACATTTTTCAGAGAATTGAGGTCAGAAAGATAAAATTAGCTATTTTTAATTTATACAACAAATATTAATAGAGAATCTTTTGAATTCTAGACATTGAGGTAGATTCTAGAGTAATACACTCCAAGTAGAACAGATTTGTATTAAGGCACTGGCTTACAGCGTTACTGCTGACCTTGTCTATCCCCTCTGAACAGCAGGACTTTGCTTGTCAATATAAATTGGGTTTATTTGGTCACCTTTCTTTTTCTTTTTCTTTTCTTTTCTTTTTTTTTTTTTTCCTGAAAAGGAGTCCTTGCTCTTGTCGCCTAGGCTGGAGTAGAGTGGTGCAATCTTGGCTCACTGCAACCTCCGCCTCCCGGGTTCAAGCGATTCTCCTGCCTCAGCCTCCTGAGTAGCTGGTACTACTTAGCCAGGTGCATGCCACCACACCTGGCTAAGTTTTGTACTTTTTTAGTAGAGATGGGGTTTTGCCACGCTGGACAGTCTGGTCTCAAACTCCTGACCTCAGGTGATCCACCCGCCGTGGCCTCCCAAAGTGTTGAAATTACAGGCGTGAGACACCGTACCCTGCCTCTTGTCACTTTTCTTAAGAATATTTATTGAGGTTTTATTTGATCAAGGTCTAATCAGAATTCCTTGTTTTTGTTTACTTGCATCTTATTCTCTGGTTTCTTAGGAAAAGTATTAGCAATTAGAGGTAGAGATAGTAGTTGTTTTATAGGGTTTTAGTGGGTGTGGGGAATTTGTATTTACAATTTAGCAGGAGGATGTGACTCAGTGGAACTCAGAAGTAGCTATACCCTTGTGGCGAAGATAACTAAGGTTAAAGTTGACCTCACCCAGGTGGAGGATTCTCATGCTTGCCCAAACTATTCTTAACATTACTGTATTATAGAATTTACTGTTTAAAGTTAGTTAAGAACAAATAGAAACAGCTGTATAATTACTCCATGACCACAAATATGATTTTGCATTGACCTGCTGTGTTCTGATGAAGTCCTCTCTCAGCTGTAGCTGAGGAGAAACTCCTTGTCCTACTTCCAATTTAAATCCTTTTCCTTTATCAGCCTGATCCTGGGAGTCCTTTTCTTTGTCCCTGTTTTGCATCTTACTGTTGGTTAGTGACAATTCTCACTGGACTTGATCATTTTCTTTCTAATAGTGTAGTTAATCTGGTTGCAGATGGTTCTTTGTCTCTGTGTAATTATTCAAAGTTTGAATTTTAAAAGTATGAATTATTTATTAACTAGCCCTACTTGCTTCTTTTCCCATCCTATGTGATACTGGACCTCAAAGGGTACAACCTTCCTCTAGTTCATTGAGCCTTCTTGCTACAGCTGCTTTGGAAGGTCTGGGACTGTAAGGGCAAATGGTGAGTAGAAAGAAGGTAAAGAGGGGAGGATTATATCATGGCAGACTGTCTTGGCTTTTGGCCAGTGAAGAGAAACCTAGGGACTAACAAAGTTTTTCTTCCTATTACTAACCACATACCATCACTCCATGATTACTTCTTGTGCCCACTCTGGCATGCCATTTCTGTGACAGCAGCTTGGTAACTTGCTTGACTATTACACACACACTAATGTGTGGGCTACAGAAGATATCTTAATTTTTTTAATAGAAATGAAGTCTAAATAGGTGTTGCTTCATTCGTAGTGTGAAAACTCTCCATTCCTTACTGTTACAGCCCAGATAAAAATCGAAGCTTTACTTCTCATCACACAATACATATAGTTTGAAGCTACACACTATTATCGTCTTGTCTATTTCAGATACATTTGACCTTCATTTATACAAAGGAAATAACTTGGTTTCAAAAGTCACAATGACAGCTGAACATTAAAACAATTTCAAGGCTTTGTGATGTGGAGAGTCAAAAGGAGAGATACTGGAGGCAGAATTTGTGGGTGACTGACAATAGCACTGAGGTCACAGGGAGCGATTTTACAAAGTAATTCTAGAGTTATGGGAACTGCTTTGCTTAGAATCAGTCAAGTAAAAGTCCATGAAACGTTAATTACCTGGGTTCAGAGGGACAGGAGATTACTGCTCATACTTCACTTCTTTGTAAACAAAAGCTGTGTATTTTCCCCATAATAATTCTTTTAGAAGATATTGACAAATATGTCATTTCTGCTTTTATCCATTATATCAAAGATAAGTTACTAAAGACAGTTTAAAAGGAAAAAAAGCTGAAATTTGATATTCTCTAATACATTGCATGGCTCTGTCTGTATATCCATATCTATATCTGAATCCATATATTTATTTATCTGTATTTATCTCAAAGAGAAGGAACTAGCATAGACAGAATGAGATAATCCAGATTGACTTAGCTGGGCCTTTCATTCTTGCTGGTTTAGTACCAAAAGTTACCTTTTGCCACAAAACATCTTGATCATGGAGTTGAACATCTTCCATCACTTGAAGAAATATTAGATTTTTTATTTTAATTTGGGAGACAGTTTGGTAGAGTAAAACGAACCTGCATCTTTAGGGTGTGGTGGAGTAAAACAGACCTGCCTCTTTAGGGTCACCTATCCTGGGCTGAAACCCTAGATCATTCCCTTCACTGACTGTACGACCTTGGGAAAGCTGCTTTCCTGAGCCTGGTTTCTCCCGTGTAAGATGGGGACAGTACTGACGTTGTAAGCTGGTTGTAAACTTCAGAAGAAAGTCAGGACGTTTCAGAAAAGAACAAGGGAACTGACAGAACAGAGTAAACAGCCCCTAGGAGATGTTGCAGTGAGTCTGATGATTAGGTAAAGGGCTTAGGTGTTACTTTCTCTTATTTTTAACCAAATTGGTTTTCCTATTCTTTGTCATTGCTGGCTTTCCCAGCCACCTGCCTACCATCAGAACTGCTGCACTCTTTACTGTGGCTTAGCAATTTTTTTTTTTTTTTTGAGACTGAGTCTTGCTCTGTCGCCCAGACTGGAGTGCAGTGGTGCGATCTCAGTTCACTGCAAGCTCTGCCTTCCAGGTTCACACCATTCTCCTGCCTCAGCCTCCCAAGTAGCTGGGACTACAGGCGCCTGCCACCATGCCTGGCTGATTTTTTGTATTTGTAGCAGAGACGGGGTTTCACCGTGTAAGCCAGGATGGTCTCAATCTCCTGACCTCGTGATCCGCCTGCCTTGGCCGTGGCTTTGCATTTTAAGGACATGCTGTATTTTCTCAGATGGTTGGAGGTTAATTTAAGACAAAGTAGGTTTAAGAGCTCAGCAAATAACAGGATGCTGAAGAAGACAATGTAGTTAGAAAAGCAAACATTAAATGACAAGAAAACAGAACACTAGAAATCTTCAGCCTGAATCAAAGCTTAGGCAGGGCAACTGTGAAAATATACCAGCTGATAGCAGAATGCAAAGATGCTGGAGTTGCTGGTCAGAATATTTTAAATATCTGTTTAAAAGTTTAATTAAATGGGAGACAAGACTGTCCTTTGTGTCAACATTTGAAAACTGAAATTTGCTTTCGCCTTTCCTTTTGGAACAATACCTGCCCATTCTATATAAAATTAACTCAATCATTATTAAAATGCTGTCTCATCTAGGATAAAGCAATTGCTCTAATAAGCCTAGGATGAGAAAGTTACCAGGAATATGGTCTTTATTTGAAAGAGTGATGTGTTCTTTTTTTTTTTTTTTTTTGAGACAGAGTCTTGCTCTGTGTCCCAGCTGAAGTGCAGTGGCATGATCTCTGCTCACTGCAACCTCTGCCTCCTGAGTTCAAGTCATTCTCTGCCTCAGCCTCCCAAGTAGCTGGGATTACAGGGGCCCACCACCATGCCCAGCTAATTTTTTTGTATTTTTAGTAGAGATGGCATTTCATCATCTTGGCCAGGCTGGTCTTGAACTTCTGACCTCGTGATCCACCTGCCTCAGCCTCCCAAAGTGTTGGGCTTACAGGAGTGAGCCACCGCTCCCAGCCGATGTGCTCTTATTCTGAGAAGATAAGACATGGTTTCTGTGACCCTGTGACAGCAAATGAACATTCAGAATAACTCTCTTAAGAGGCAGGTCAAATAAGAGTCCAACTTCTTTCCTTCACTGTGTAAATATATCCAAACTTTGCTTGTATATTTGTCATCTTTCACATTGGACTTTGTTGATGGTTCCACCTATATCCCCAGGATTTGTTGGATAAAGGAAGGGGATTGTGTCACTGTAAGAGTAGACCTCTCTTCTCCAAAACACCTGTGTTTGCTGTAGTCTCCCTCTTATCTGTGGTTTCCCTTTCTGAGATTTCAGTTACCTGCCATCTATTGCAGTCAGAAAATATTAAATAGAAAATTCCAAAAATAAACAATTCATGAGTTTTAAATTGCATATCCCATTTTGAGTAGTGAGATGAAATCTCTCCCCATCCTGCTCTGTCCCACAGAGGACCTGAATCATCACCTTGTCTAGCATCTCCATGCTGTAGATGCTATCCATTCATTAGTCATTGTCACTGCTCGTGACATCCAATCATTGACATTGTTATGACTCCAGGATCCAGGATCACCTGAAGGAGATGCTCCTTCTCCTGATGTGCCATCAGAAGGTCAGTAGTAGCCCAATGCTATGTCATGATGCTTGCATCATTCACATCATTTCATCTCATCACGTAGGCATTTTATCATCTCATATTATCTCAAGAAGAAGCATGGGTACTGTGCAGTACAATAAGATATTTTGAGAGAGAAAGACCATATTCACATAACTTTTATTACAGTATATTATTATAACTGTTCTATTTTATTGTTGTTGTTGTTAATCTCTTCCTATACCTAATTTATAAATCAAACTATATCATAGGTATGTATGTGCAAGCATGCCTTGCAGATATTGCCAGTTCTGTTCCTAATCACTGCAATAAAGTGAATATTCCAATAAAACCACTCACAGATTTTTTTCTTTGGTTTCCCAATGCATGTAAAAGTTATGTTTGCAATATACTTTATTAAGTGTGCAGTAGCATTACATTTTAAAAGGGGATACTTTAATTAAAAAGACTTTTTGCTAAAAATGCTAACCATTATCTGAGCCTTCAGCAAGTCCTATCTTTTGGCTGCTGGAGGGGCTTTCCTCCATCTTGATGACTGCTGCCTGACTGGGGTGCTGTTTGCTGAAGGATGATATGGCTGTGGCAATTTCTTAAAATAAGACAACAGTGAATTTTGCCACAGAAAACTTCCTTTCACACAAGATTTCTCTGTAGCATGTAGTGCTGTTTGATAGCATTTTATCCACAGAAGAACTTGTTTCAAAATTAGAGTCAATCCTTTCAAACTCTGCCACTGCTTTAGCAACTAAGTTATGTAAAGTTTTAAATATTTTGTTGTCATTCCAACACTGTTCATGGCGTCGTCACCAGGAGTAAATTCCCTCTCAAGAAAGCACTTTCTTTGCTCACCCAAAAGAAACAAGTCCTCATTCATTCAAATTTTATCATGAGATTGCAGCAATTCAGTCATATCTTCAGGGTCCACTTCTAATTCTAGTTATCTTGCTATTTCTACCACATCTGCAGTGACTTCCTCCACTGTAGTCTTGATCCCCTCAAAATAACCCATGAGGGTTGGAATTAACATCTTCCAAGCTACTGTTAATATTAATATTTTGACCTTTTCCCATGAATCACAAATGTTCTTAATGGCATCTAAAATGGTTAATCTTTTTCAGAAGGCTTCCAATTTACTTTGCTCAGATTTATCAGAGGTATCACTACTTATGGCAGGTATAGCCTTAGGAAATGTGTTTATTAAATAATAAGACATAAAAGTTGAAATACTCTTTGATCCATGGTTTGCAGAATAGATGCCATGTTAACAAGCATGAGAACAACATTAATCTCCTTGTACATCTTCATCAGAGCTCTTAGGTGACTAGGTGCATTGCCAATGAGCAGTAATGATTCAATATTTGGCTTAAAATATTCAATAAACTGTGCTGTAAGCAATGTGCTGCCATTCAGGCTTTGTTGCCCTATTTATAGATCACAGAGCGGATTTAGCATAATTCTTAAGGGTCTTAGGATTTTCAGAATGGTAAATGAGCACCGGCTTCAACTTAGAGTCACATACGGCACTGACATCTGATGAGAGAGTTAGCCTATCCTCTGAATCTTTGAAGACAGGGATTGACTTCTCCTCTCTGGCTATGAAAGTCCTAGATGGCATCTTCTTCCAATAGAGTGCTTCCTTTCCATTAAAAATCTATTGTTTAAGCAAAAAAGAAAACTTCAGGCCAATATCCCTGATTAACATTGATGTTAAACTCAATAAAATACTGGCAAACCGAATCCAGCAGCACATCAAAAAGCTTATCCATCACAGTCACATCAGCTTCATCCCTGGGATGCAAGGCTGGTTCAGCATACACAAATCAATAAACATAATCCATCACATAAACAGAACTAATGACAAAAGCCACATAATGATCTCAATAGATGCAGAAAAGTCATTTGATAAAATTTAACATCCTTCATGTTAAAAGCTCTCAATAAACTAGGTATTGATAGAACATAACTCAAAATAATAAGAGTCATTTATGACAAATAGACAAACAATATCATACTGACTGTGCAGAAATTGGAAGTATTTCCTTTGAAAAACCAGCACAAGACAAGGATGCCCTCTCTCACCACTCCTGTTCAACATAGTATTGGAAGTTCTGGCCAGAGTAATCAGGTAAGAGAAAGAAATAAAGGGTACTCAAATAGGAAGAGAGGAAGTCACACTGTCTCTGTTTGCAGACAACATAATCCTATATCTAGAAAACCCCATCATCTCAGCCTGAAACCTCCCTAAGATACAAAATCGATGTGCAAAAATCACAAGCATTCCTATACACCAATAATAGACAAGGAGAGAGCCAAATTATGAATGAACTTCCATTCACAATTGCTACAAAGAGAATAAAATGCCTAGGCATACAACTAAGAAGGGATGTGAGGGACTTCTTCAAGGAGAACTACAAACCACTGCTCAAGAAAATCAGAGAGGACGCAAACAAATGGCAAAACATTTCATCCTCATGGATAGGAAGAATTAATATTGTGAAAATGGCCATACTGCTAAAAGTAATTTATAGGTTCAATGCTATTCTCATTAAACTACCATTGGCATTCTTCACAAAATTAGAAAAAACACTTTAAAATTCATATAGAACCAAAAAAGAGCCCATATAGCCAAGAAAATCCTAACCAAAAAGAACAAAGCTGGAGGCATCACACTACCTATCTTCAAACTATACTACAAAGCTACAGTAACCAAAACAGCATGGTACCGGTATCAGAACAGACAAGTAGACCAATGGAACAGAATAGAGATCTCAGAAATAAGGCCACACATCTACAACCATCTGATCTTTGACAAACCTGACAAAAACAAGGAAGGGGAAAGGATTTCCTATTTAATAAATAGTGCTGGGAAAACTGGTTAGCCATATGCAGAAAACAGAAACTGGACCCCTTCCTCACACCTTATACAAAAATTAACTCAAGCTAGATTAAAAACTTAAATGTAAAACCCAAAACCATAAAAACCCTAGAAGAAACTCTAGGCAATACCATTCAGGACATAGGCATGGGCAAAGATTTTATGATGAAATTGACAAAAGCACCTGCAACAAAAGCAAAAATTGACAAATGGTATCTAATTAAATGAAAGAGTTTCTGCACAGCAAAAGAAACTGTCATTAGAGTGAACAAGAAACCTACAGAATGGGAGAAAAATTTTACAGCTTGCCCATCTGAGAAAGGTCTACTATCCAGAATTTACAAGAAACTTAACCAAATTTACAAGATAAAAACAACCCCATCAAAAACTGGGCAAAGGACATGAACAGATACTTCTTAAAAGAAGACGTTTATGCAGACAACAAACATGAAAAAAAGCTCGACATCACTGATCATTAGAGAAATGCAAATCAGAACCACAATGAGATACCATCTCATGCCAGTCAGAATGGTGATTATTAAAAAGTCAAGAAACAACAGATGGTGGCAATGCTGTGGAGAAATAGAAACACTTTTACATTGTTGGTGGGAATGTAAATTAGTTCAACCATTGTGGAAGGCAGTGTGGTGATTCCTCAAGGGTCTAGAATCAGAAATACCATTTGACCCAGCAACCCCATTACCGGATATATATCCAAGGGAATATAAATCATTCTGTTTTGAAGATACGTGCACACATGTGTTTACTGCAACACTATTCACAATGGCAAAGACATGGAATCAACTCAAGTGTCCATCAGTGATAGACTGGATAAAGAAAATGTGGTACATATACACCATGGAATACTATCCAGCCATAAAAATGAATGAGATCATGTCCTTTTCAGGGACATAGATGAAGCTGGGAACTATCATCCTCAGCAAACTAACACAGGAACTGAAAACCAAACACCACATGTTCTCACTCATAAGTGGGAGCTGAACAGTGAGAACACATGGACACAGGGAGGGGAACAACATACACCTGTCGGGGAGTGAGGGGAGGAAGAGCATCAGAAAAAGTAGCTAATGCATGCAGGGCTTAACACTTAAGTGGATGAGTTGATAGGTGCAGCAAACCACCATGGTGCACGTTTACTTATGTAACAAACCCGCACTTTCTGCACATGTACTCTGGAACTTAAGAAAACAAACAAAATCTGTTGTTTAGTATAGCCACCTTCATTAATAATCTTAGCTAGATCTTCTGGACAATTTGCTGCAGGTTCTGCATCAACACTTGCTGTTTCACCTGACACTTTTATGTTACACAGACAACTTCTTTCCTTTGACTTCATGAAACAATTTCTGCTAGCATCACACTTTTCTTCTGCAGCTTCCTCACCTCTCAGCCCTCATAGAACTGAAGAGAGTTAGGGTCTTGCTCTGGATTAGGATTTTGCTGAAGGGAATGTTGTGGCTTTTTTGATCTTCTATCCAGATTACTAGAACTTTCTCCATCTCAGCAATAAGACTGTTTCACTTTCTTATCATTCGTGTATTCACTGGAGTAGCACTTTTAATTTCTTTCAAGAACCTTTTCTTTGCATTCACAACTTGGTTACCATTTGGCACAAGAGGCCTAGCCTTCAGCCTGTCTCAGCTTTCAACATGCCTTCCTCACTAAGCTTCATTATTTTTAGCTTTGGATTTAATGTGAGAGACGTGTAACTTTTCCTTTTACTTGGACACTTAGAGGCCATTGTGGACTATTAATTGGCCTAATTTCAATATTTTGTGTTTCAGGAATTAAGGAAGGCCTGAAGAGAGGGAGAGAGACTGGGAAAGAGCTTATTGGTGGAACAGTCAGAACATACACAGTGTTTATCAGTTAATTTCATAATCTTATATGTGAGTAGTTTATGGTGCCCCCCTATATTGCAACATCAAAGATCACTGTTCACAGAATACCATGACAGATACAATAATGATGAAAAAATTAGAAACATTACAAGTATTTCCAAAATGTGAGACAGAGATATGAAGTGAATACATGCTGTTGGAAAAATGGTGCCAATAGACTTGCTGGATGCAGGGTTACCACAAAACTTCAATGTGTAAAAGTATTATCTGTGAAGTGCAATAGCATAAAGAACAGTAAAACAAGGTCTGACTTATCGAAAAATACATAGCATTCATAGAGTTTAGTACTATTGGCAGTTTCAGGCAACCACTGGGGGTTTTGGAACATATGCTCCATGAATAGGGGGATGACTGTAGTTTCTTCAGTGAGAGCCAAATAGCTCTGCATCCAGCTTTGTTGCTGTCATTGTCTCTGTTACAAGAACAAATTAATTTTGTGCCACTGTCTATTTCCATTATAATCTTTGTCATTTGAACAGATTCATTATGGACCATTTTCGGTTCTTGTCAAAACTGAAGATTGCACAATTAGGATAAGAGTGGAACTTTCATCAGGATTCAGTGAAAAATTATCAACTTTCATGACAACCATGACAATGACACATTGTGAGAGGGGACCAAATCTCAGCCCTGGTGTACCGGGTTTATGTGGATGGGCATGTGGGTGGGTGCGTGGCAGGGGGTAGGGGCAGCATCATGGGAGAGAAGGGTAGACACATAGAGTGCAGAGGGAATTTGCAAGTTTTCTTATAGGTAGAGCTTATCAATTATAGCCTAGTTTTTAGAATTAGGAACTTTTATTCATGACGATTAGCATTAATTTGTTTTCTTTTAGTGGTAGTATCATATGGGAAAAGGGATGCAGGCATATCTTGTTTGGAATACCAGCTTTGACTTAAGAACTTTGTGCCTCAGTTTCCTTATATAAACAATAAGAATAATAAAACCTCTTTCACAGGCTCATTGTGAGCAAGAAGTGAGTTGTGAAAGTAAAGCATTTGAAAAAGTACCAGGCATAGGATATACATTTATACTGCATTAGTTGCTTTGAATCTTTGGTCTTCCAATTGCCCTCATCTGTAAATTAGGGATAATAACTCCTTTTTAGGGTTGTTGTAAAGAAGAGTGGTAATGAATATAGAAGAACAGGTACTGGCTCACAATGAGTTTAGTAAGTGTATGTATTAACTTCTCTCCAGATAGAATGTGGGTCTAGGAATCATTAAAGGAGGGTGATGTTTACACATAGCTCCCATACTTGATTCATTGACACTCTGCCCCCTCTACTTGCACAGATATCACCAAGGCCCTCCACTATTAAGCTTCCTTGGCCATTTCTCAGTTCTGGGATGGCTTCTATGCTTTTCCTTTTTAAATCTTTGTCACAAACCCTGAACAATCATCTTTGCTCCCCTCCCCTCCTGTCTTCCTTGGGCTTCTCTTCTGCAAGCCTGACTGCAGACAGACTTAGTCATCATAGAGCCTCTTTCTTGCTTCTCCAAAGATACTATTTTCTTTTAAATGATTTACTAATGATCCTTGGAAGGAGGCAAGAAAAACACATGTGGTAAAGTCTCATGGATTTAGGAATATGACATGATACACAGAGTCCTGACTTCTGGTCAGTAATTTCGAATTCCTTGTTTTATTACTTGAAGGCCTATGTTGGCCTTCTGCTCTTTAGTTTTATTTCTGCTACTGGAGTTTAGACAACTAGGCCTCTGGATACTCAGTCACCCAGATCATTGGTGATCACAAGTAGCCAAGTCCTGTCAAGGGCTACTTGTGCCCCGAAGATCATATGCATTTTTGAGACTTGGGTGATACTCAACGATGGCTGGTCCTTAAGTTCCTTTCTCTAGAAACCACACAAGTGATGCTCTCTTTAGTACTTGCTGTCTTGCCACTGGGGAACTTCTTTTTCTTTCTATTCTCTATCTACCTGGAGGCAAAGTATCTTGCAATGTTCAACTAGGGTCACATAATGCTATCCCTCAATACTTTAGTCTTATCAATACATGTGGTACTTGGTACCCATCTTGGTGCCTGCCCTGATCACCCCTTTTACCAAATCCCAGCTAAATACTGGCTCTGAAATCCTATAAAATTGAGCACTTGTTCATAATAATTTGTTACATAATGATAGCAAATAATTACACTGTGTAGTACTTTTATTTTTTTCCTAAACAATGTTGTAATTTTGAGTTTATTTTATCTTTTAGTAACTTATCAAACAGGTAGAGTGTTTTTTTTTTTTTTTTTTTTTTGCCTTTGACAAAAAAAGAAACCAAGCCTCATGGAACACGTGTGTGTATGCATTTGGGGTGTGGGTATGTAAATGACCTAGGTAAGATACCATAGCTGATCTGTGGTCAAGCTGGGACTAAAATGTAAAGATGTACCCCCTCAAATCTGCACTTTGTTAGCAAGATCATCTTACCTTTTCATACCCTATTGTGTTCTTTCTATTGTAATCTACGAATATAATCAGTTTCAAATACCCCCTCTTCACATGTACACACACTTACAGGTGGAAAGTTCTTATTAGTGATCTTTAGATTACCATTATAATTAATGTAAGTACTGTTGTGTTCTATTAATGAAAAGTACGTTCAATATTAAACTGGCATTATCCATAATATGCATGCATGCTTAATTTTATATGGTAGGTAAATGTTAGATTTGTCATTATGCTCATGAAATATAAACTTCTCTGAAGTAGAGGAAGCTTTTCAGAGCTGTAATAGCAGTTCTTGTTATCTTGCTAGTTGATTAGAAACTGCAAATTAGAACAAACTGGCCAGAGCATTCTTAGAGTATAGGAGCTGCATCTGCAGAATTTTTTAAAAACAGAATAAACTGAAATAAAACACTGAATTCTTTGCTGAGACACAGTATTTTGAGAGCCTGAAGAATTCAGAGTACCCGGACCACAGACAGACACCAAGAACACTAGCCTAATGGAAACCTTGACATTGCCTTCCTTTGTGAGAGCGCACGCGGGCTCTCCCTGAGGTTGTCACAACAGCAGTACTGGATGTATACCTGTGGGCAAATGCAAATTAAGAATTTCCCCTGTTGAAAAAAGAGGAAGAGACTCACTCACTGGCCTTTTAGAATTACTTTAGAAAATTGGTAATCTTAAATTCTTTTTCCTTCTTTTTGAAACGTATGGAAATCTTTAAAAAAGTTAAATAAGCCTCTCCTCCAAGCTTACAACCCAGGAATGTGTTTCTCAAGGCCCCAGGATCCATCTCTTCAAAATGTAATCATCAAGGAAGATAGTACCCCTATCTCCGAGTTTCTGTGGAAAGGTAGGAGCCTAACTTTAGCTGATGCCTCACTTCAAGTTTCAAAACTACCTCTTGTTACAAACCTATGAGACGTTTATATTTCCTTTTGACAAAGCCAATTAGCTAATGCAGATGGTCACTCTAACCACCAAGTGAATGTAAGATAACTGTGTGTGACAGGTGATCTTGTCAAGTCTTACCTGAGGACTAGTGATTACTTATCTCAAGAACAGGTATTTAATGGGTTATACCTACTTGACTATATAAAGGGGTGAGATTTCCTGTTTTTGCAATCTTTCAGCCAATTCCCTGTGATGTGTATCACATTCTAGTTTAAGCTTATTCAGAAAGAATTTGTTTTCCTTTCCCTACTTGGTATAGAGTTTTACTGGGTTGGAGAAAATTTCACTTTTAATTACATTTCCCAACAATGTGTACAACTTGAATGAGAAAAAATTTGTAAAGAGATCACTTGTATGTTGATGACAGAGAGTATAATTTTGTGTTACATGGCTACAGCTAAGTATTAGTTCCTTAAGGGTTGTTTCTATGTCTTCTGTCCATGTTTCTGTATGCCAAAAAGCACTGAAAATATTATGATATGGAACCCTTGGTTAAATTTGTGTGTGTGACCACCACAAAGCCCTAGATAAATATTTAAATTGTTTCATCTACTATGGTCAAGTTGCTACAAGTCTTACAGCATGAAATTTTGCTGTACAGATTTTGATTAATAGCAGAACGTAGAGCATTGAGCAAGTTGCTATCATTGAAAGTGGATATTGGGAATTAACCAGACTTTATGTCCTCTTCCTCATGCTCATGAAGCCTGGAAAATTATGTTCAGACCTCACCACTTCATTCTGTCTTGATACAAAATTTGAAGACTCATCTGGGTTCAATAATGTAGTCGTACGATGATTTCTCTAAGGAAGGAGGGAAAACCAACCAACGAACTTTAGTTTTCTTTTTCCCAATATTGCCATTTTATCTTTTCCCATGCATTAACATCATTTCTTCTTCTGTGGATATTTTTCTGAGCAGAGAGGTACCTCTGGTCTTGCCCCTTAGTAGACCCATTGACCCATCTTCCATCACTTAATGCTAAAAGGGGTAGCAGGGAAAGCTGAGACTGCGCACTTTTTTTTGGAGATGGAGTCTCACTCTGTAGCCAGACTGGAGTGCTGTGGCATGATCTCAGCTCACTGCAACCTCCGCCCCCTGGGTTCAAGTGATTCTCATGCCTCAGCCTCCCCAGTAGCTGGGATTATAGGCATGCGCCACCACACTCAGCTAATTTTTGTATTTTTAGTAGAGATGGGGTTTTCACCATGCTGGCCAGGCTGGTCTCGATCTCCTGACCTTATGATCTGCCCGCCTTGGCCTCCCAAAGCGCTGGGATTACAGGCATGAGCCACCGTGTCTGGCCAACTGTGCACCTTTTTGAATTGCTGACTAATTATCTAGTAGACACTATAAGAGCATATCAAGGGAAAATCTACAACCACATCCAGACCTGAGAGTCAGGGCTAATGTCCCCAAGCCCTGGTATTGAGAATATAGGACTTGCATAACCTGAATTATGGAAGTGAGTCCCCCATAGGATGATGCAGTAGGTATGATGAAGTGGAGTAAAATGGTTGTTGGCAGTGGTTGCTCTGACTGACATAGAGGAAATAGTAAACTAGGGGCTTTGAAAATGTTTTATACTTCTAGTCTCTGGCATTTTGTCCATGCCGTGAAATGTAGCTCTAATTGGATTTCACATAACCAAGGAAAAAATGAAATCAAACATAATAGAACACATGCAGGTCAACACATTGCATTCAGGACAATGGGGCTAATAGGGGACCAAACCCATATGGAGAATTTGCAATGAGATGGCACTGGTGAAATCTGGGCACAATAATACCCTGATTAGTGAGCACAGCTGCTCAGCATCTAGAATAGTCTGCGTCAGTCTCCATTTCAAACTTATTGTTGCCTTCCTTAAAGTCTGGGTGTGTCTCATCATTGAGTTCCTCAGTCTCGTTTAAAAGTAGCAAAAGGGCAAATCTAATATCTATACATTCTCCAATGATCAGCTCATATTTGAGTTGTTTTTTGTTTTGAAGGGCTTATGCAGCATCTCATCAATTTTCTGATTGTGCTGATTTTTCTTCTCCTTTCTGCCTATGCAGCTCTCTCGATGATATTGCAAACATTGAGGTAAATTCATAACAGGACTTGCTCTACCCATATTTATTTTTGAGAGTTATAGAGAAAGCAGAAATACAGGGTGTCAACTAGGATTAGCTTAGACGGATGTGGCTCCAAATCCTAGTTACAACCCTTAATATCTGCTTGAACTTGGGCAAGCTACTGAAGCTGCCTGTGCCGGTTTCTCACAAGTGATACATGGTTAATGGAGGTAATGCATTATGTCCTGGTCCTTCGGAGTCACTGCACAATTGTTAGGTGCACTGGATTCTGGAAAAGAAGGTGTAGGATAAAAGTAAAAAAAAAAATTGAGATGGGTTGAACTTTGTATGTTTTAAAACAATGATCCCCCAGAGTGAAAATGCTTCCTGGGAATATATCGGAATATAAGGGAAAGGGGTATGTGTAGTTCTTTAAACGTTTAAAAAATTCCTGTTTAAAAAATGTGAAATGCTAGGAGAAAATTTCTACAGCATCTTATTTTTATTTTTATTTTTTTGAGGAAAAAAAGCTTTATTGAGGTGTAATTGATATACAAAACTTCACATACTGTATACAATTTGATGAGTTTGGACATATATGTATATATCTATGAAACATTACAACAATTAATAAACATATCCATCACCTTCAAAAGTTTGCTTGTGCCCTCCCCTCTTTTGTGGTAAGAACATGTAATGTGAGATCTGCCCTTGCAGCAAACATTTTCGTCGTATAATACAGTATAGTTAACTATGGGCACTACATTGTATAGCAGATCTGTGGCACTTGTTCTTCTGGCATATCTGAAGCTTTATGCCCATTGAACAATAACTTCCTATTTCACTCTTTCCCAAGCCACAGCATCATTTTAACTATTGGAGTATAACCAGATGATAAATAAAAATGAAAAAATGGGAAAGAAGGTAAAACTAATCATAGAAAACAAAAGATAAATAGGAAATACAAAATCCAATGATAGAAATAAATCAAAATATAGAGAAAATAATTGTAAATAGTCCAAAGTTTCCAGTTAATGCAGAGTTTGCTGTGTTGAATTAAAACAAAAAATGGAACAATTGGTGGCTTATAAGAGACAGACCCCAAATATTAGTATTAAAATGGGAAAAATTTGGAAATGAAAGAATGGAAAAAAGACACACCAAATATTAACCAAAAGAATGTATATGTTCTTAACAATATGTATATACATATATGTTATATATACATATGCATATTCTAAATATAGGTTTAAAAACTTAATTACTATAAACAATTCATGGATCAGGGAATACAGCATATGGACATCAGAAAATACATAAAATTTGACTGTAAATGAAAATAACACAAATCAAACAGCTATATCAATACAGTAAGTCTTCAGTGATTGATTATATTGGAAAACAACAAAGACCAGAAATTACAAAGCTAAGTTTGCAACTCAAAGTTAGAAAAAGAAAAATAGGCCAGGTGCGGTGGCTCATGCCTGTAATCCCAACACTTTGGGAGGCCAAGGTGGGCGGATCACGAAGTCAGGAGTTTGAGACCAGCCCGGCCAACATAGTGAAAACCGGTCTCTACTAAAAATACAAAAAGTTAGCCGTCTGGGAGTGGGCATGGTGGTGGGTGCCTGTAAACCCAGCTATTCGGGAGGTTGGGGCAGGAGAATCGTGTGAATCCGGGAGGCGGAGGTTGCAGTGAGCCGAGATTGTGCTATTGCCCTCCAGCCTGGGCGATAGAGTGAGACTCTGTCTTAAAAAAAAAAAAAAAAAAAAAAAGAGAGAAAAAAAGAAAAATAATGTGGAAGGGAGTAATGAATACAATAGCAGATATTAGTGACTAAGGAAACGGTGCACAACAGAGAAAATCAAGGCCAAAATTGGGTTATTTGAAAAGTATAATAAAATAGATACATTTTAGACAAGATTATGGAGAACAAAAGGGAGAAAGCTCACATGAAAATATTAGAAACAAAAAATTGGACATACTACAGATGTAGCACTGATTGAAAAATAACACAGTCTGTTAAACAACTATAACAATACATCGGAATGTAAGCAAATGAACAATTTCCTGGAAAGCTATACCTTACTAATACTCAAAAAGAAATAGAAAACTTGGAGATACACACACATACACACACACACATAATAAATTAAAAGAATGGTTAAAAGACTGTCTAAAAAATAAAAAGGGCAAAATAATATTGCCCAGATGGCTTTTTTTTTTTTTTTTTTTGAGACGAAGTGTCACTCTGTGGCCCAGGCTGGAGTGCAGTGGCATGATCTCGGCTCACTGCAAGCTCCATCCCCCAGGTTCACGCCATTCTCCTGCCTCAGCCTCCCGAGTAACTGGGACTACAGGCGCCCCCTACCACGCCCGACTAATTTTTTGCATTTCTAGTAGAGACAGGGTTTCACCATGTTAGCCAGGATGGTCTCGATCTTCTGACCTTGTGATCCGCCCTCTTCAGCCTCCCAAAGTGCTGGGATTACAAGCGTGAGCCACCGCGCCCGGCCCCCAGATGGTTTTTTACAGGTGGAGTTGTATAAAACATTTCAGAAAACATTTCAAAAACAGCTAATTCCAACTTTATGCAAACTATTCTGGAGAACAGAAAAAAGAAGATCTTTCAGTTCATTTTAACCATCAAGTATAATCTTGGTATTTAAATCAGATAGGAGAAAAAAATTCGAGATCAATCTCACTAAGAAGTCAGGATTGAATAGTCTTTTTTAAAAAAGCAAGCTGAACCTAGACATGTTTAAGAAAAGTATGCAGTATAAACCATTTGGGTTTATTTCAAGAATATATTAGAAAATTTGTTAATGCAATTTATCACATTAATAGATAACAGAGACAAAACATATTAGATGTAGACAAACAAGTCAAACAATAAAAATGACCCCAAACCTCCTAGAAAACTAGCAATAGTCACAGGAAGTTCCTAAACTGAAGACATGTAACAGAAACAGAGAGCAAATATGATGCTTAATGGGAAAATGTTAGATGTATTTCTTCTAAAGACTGGAATAAACCAATGTTGTATCTATCAAAATTTATTTTTTGGTATGTTAGGCTCCAATCTGTATAATAAGACACAAAAATGCTATAAAAGCTATAAGTATTGTTGAAAAGAAACAAAATTGTTATGATTTTTCAGATTCTATTGTTGTTCCTTATAAAATGCAAGAGAAGCTGAAGAAGAGGTAATAGGATTAATAAGAGTTCAATACAGTGACTGGATATAAGATGAATATGAAAAAATCTTTAATACTTTTTATATTAGCCACAAACAGCAAACATAATATACAAGTTATTTACAACAACATCTAAATAAAAATGTATTATATTTTATGGAGAAAATTATATATCTTTACTAAAAACTAAAAGAAGAGACTAATTGTAATAAAAAGGTATGATTATAATGGAAATTTCAAACCATAAATATCCTAATTTTCTAAAAATCAATCAACAAATTCATATCATTTTCATTCAAGGTCTCTATAGGATCTTGACAAGCTGATTCTAAGGTTTATAGGGAAGAACAAGTGACCAAGAATGGCCAGGTCAATTTCGAAAAAGAAAATCAAAAGGGGGGACCTCACTTATGAGATATCAAGATTCATTATGTTTTTTATATTTAAGAATGTGTTATTAATACAGAGATAAAAATATGGAACACAACTGTACAGTAAGAAGCTTGTACAAAGACACATACATATGGAAACTGGACATATTAAAGACGTAATGGTGCAGATCAAAGGCGAAAGGAGGGATTACTGAAGAAATGGTTTGGGAACAATTAGTCACCCTGATGAAAAAAAGTGAAACTGGAGCCATTTCCTATGATGTGTTCTATGATCAATTCTATTTGGATTAAAATAATGAATGCATGCCGGGCTTAAGATCTAAGTCATGGGTTCACAGGTGCAGCAAACCACCATGGCACACGTTTACCTCTATAAAAACCTGCACATCCTGCACATGTACCCCAGAACTTAAAATTTTAAAAAAACTACATAAAAAAAAACTGTTTTTAAAAGACAATGTTGCATAATATCAGCATGACTTTGGTATACAGAAGTATTTCTTTAGAAAATGAAAACCCATGCTGTAAATGAAAATATTAATAAACTACAGTAAATGTTTAAATCTCTTTGCATCAAAAGTTACCACTAAGAGAGTTAGAAAGTATGTGTCATAGAATGAGAGAAGATTTTTGAAACAAATGAAGATATTAGGTTATTGTGCAGCATACCCAGAGAACTCCTTAAAACAAGAGGATAAATACAAACAATAGAGTTTACAGCAAAGAATATGATCAGGCAAATCACTGAAGAGAACACTTAAGAGACCAGCCAGAATGAAAAATGCTTAATATCAATAATAATCAGGAAAGTGCAAATTATAACTACAATGAGGTATCATTTAGTACCAGTGAGACAGACAAAAGGAAATTTAATAGTTTCAAGTGTTGCAAGGAAGTGGAACCATGGGCATTCTCATACAGGGCTGGGAGAAGTGTGATTTGATACAATGACTTGGGAGAGCAATTGACAATAGCTGGAAAAGGCATGCCTACCCTGTGACCTGTGTATTAAAGTGTTCATTGAAGCATGGCTTATAATGGTGCAAACATTGGAGACAACATAAATGTCCATTAAAAAGAGAAAGGATAAATCAATTCCAGTATATTCATACAACAGAATCCTTTAGAGTAGCTAAAATTAATGAACTAGAGATAAATGTATCTGTATAAACAAATCACAAAAACATAAAGCTAAGTGAAAAAAGCAAATTGCAAAAAGAAAAAAGAAATACTGTGTTAGTTCTGGTCCTCTATAATGTGGGCACCAAGACAAGAGTAGATGTGCAAGAGATTTATTGGGGGGCAGGGGCAAAGAAATGCCTGTGAGGGGAAGAGATGAGAAGGCGAGGAGATCTCGCAGAATATGATGCAGGGCTAACCTCTGTGGGGAAGCCAGACTGATAGTTCCGGAACCAAATTTATTCATGAAAGGAATCCTGTATGTTGTAGGATGGGCCTTCCTTAGTAACCTTTTGTCCTTAGTTGTCGATCAGGAGCAGCCTGTGGGAAGCATAGCACAAGGCAGGGGTGAAGCCAGAGAATAGCAACTATGGCAGACAGACAATTATGCTCACTAGAGCCAGTGACCCCATGGCCACCACAAAGACCTATGGAACAACGATGATTATACAAAGTTAAAACCCACAATATAGTTCTAAGTATTGTTTGTGGATGCATACCTATACAGGAGAAACAACAGAACATTACTTGGAATAAAGGCGAAATTCACAACAATGGTTGACAATGAGACCTGGGGAAGAGAAGAATGAAACCAGGCAAGGGTGCACAGGAGCTTTATTTTATAAATTTCTATTTTCAAAAATCTAGATTTTTAAATCATAATCAGCATAATTGTGATTATGCTGATATTACTACATTAAAGTAATTTTTATTTTCCTAATATATCCTAATAGTAATTTTATAACACATTTTATAATTAAATAAATAATTTTAATAATTAAATAATTTTTTAAAAAAGCAATGTAATGGGCTACAAAAATGGTTCGGGAATCTCGTAATGGAAAAGTAGATGTCCAAGATATATGTATAAAATTTTTTTATAATGACAACAATAATCTGTATGTATATAATTTTTTTAGAATGACAACAATAATCTATATGACAACTGGAAATGCCCCAAAGCACAGACAGGACTCTTCATGTCTTATGGGGAAGGAAAAACAATGCCATGACTGTTATTTTTCTGTCTGCTTCATTGGATAATTTGGTTGCTGCTGTTAGCACTTTACAGAGATAGCTAAGAGTTTAGTCTCATTAATAATAGAAAAAGAATTTAATTTGTAACAATGCTTAGGTATCTAAACTTCAGCCCATTATATCATAGGCGATATAGGGTATTATATATTGCAGTGGGAGTAATAGAGGAAATCCTTTAATATGTGCCAAGGACTGCCGTAAACACTTTACATTTCCTAACTTATTTATTCCTCGCAACTACCTTATGAAGTAAATCATATTCTATTTCTACATTCTCATTTTACGTTTTCGGCTGTTAGATGGATGTTCTGTAACTGCCAATTCAGCCAAGTTGTTTGGTAGTGTTATTATATGTCTTTGAAAATAAAGACACAAGACACAAAGAGTTTAAGAAAGTTGCCCAAGTTTGTACAGCTAGCAGACCCCTTACAGTGGTTTCAAGGTCTTGTATGATCCTGTCCCCTGCCTACCTCAACTTAATATAATGTCACCTACCTCCTGTATAAACACTCCAGTGACACAAGCCTTTTTCAGTTCCAGAAACATATCAAGCTTTTTTTTTTTTTCCTTAGACACAGTCATGCTCTGTCGCCCAGGCTGGAGTGCAGTGGTGCCATCTCGGCTCACTGCAAGCTCCGCCTCCTGGGTTTGCGCCATTCTCCTGCCTCAGGCTCCTGAGTAGCTGGGACTACAGGCGCCCGCCACCATGTCCGGCTAATTTTTTGTATTTTCAGTAGAGATGGTGTTTCACCGTGTTAGCCAGGATGGTCTCGATCTCCTGACCTCGTGGTCCACCCACCTCGGCCTCCCAAAGTGTTGGGATTACAGGCATGAGCCATCGCACCTGGCCAAGCTCTTTTTTTTAAATTATTATACTTTAAGTTCTGGGGGTACATGTGCAGAATGTGCAGTTTTGTTACACAGGTATACACGTGTCATGGTGAGTTGCTGTACCCATCAAAATGTCACCTACATTAGCTATTTCTTCTAATGCTATCCCTCCCCTAGGCCCTCACCCCGCAACAGGCCCCACTGCATGATGTTCCCCTCCCTGTGTTCATGTGTTCTCATTGTTCAATTCCCACTTATGAGTGAGAACATGCAGTGCTTGGTTTTCTGTTCCTGTGTTAGTTTGCTGAGAATGATGGTTTCCAGCTTCATCCATGCCCCTGCAAAGGACATGAACTCATCCTTTTTATGGCTACATAGTATTCCATGGTATGGAAAAAAGCTCATCATCACTGGTCATTGGAGAAATGCAAATCAAAACTACAATGAGATACCATCTCATGCCAGTTAGAATGGCGATCATTAAAAAGTCAACAAACAACAGATGCTGGAGAAGATGTGGAGAAATGGAAACACTTTTACACTGTCGGTGGGAGTGTAAATTAGTTCAACCATTGTGGAAGACAGTGTGGCGATTCCTCAAGGATCTAGAACCAAAAATACCATGTGACCCAGCGATCCCATTACTCGGCATTCTACTCTAAAGACACATGCACATGTATGTTTATTGCAGCACTCTTCACAATAGCAAAGATTTCACAATAGCAAAGACCAACCAAAATGCCCATCAATGATAGACTGGATAATGAAAATGTGGTACATATATCAAGATCTTTCTTATCTCATGGTATTCACACACGATTCCCTGACCTGGAATGGTATTTTTTCACTAATCACTTTGACAAAGTGTATGTTCAATAGCTTCTTCTTATTGAGTTGTAAGAATTTTTCGTATTTTATGTACCAGTCCTTTTCATTTTTGGAACAACATATTTTGAAGAGCAAAGTTTTTAATATCTGTAAACATATGTCTGTTGTAGGAGTTATATCTAGAATTCATCAAAGAAGGTATACAGGTGGCAAACAAGAACATGAAAAGATGGTCAGCATCATTTGTCATTATAGAAATGCAATCAAAAAGCATATGTAGATGCTAACATACTCCCTCTAGTATAGAATCCCTTTTGATATATCCTTTGCTTTGTGGGTTATTTAGAAATCTGCTCTCTTGTTTATAAAAATTGGAGTTTTCTAAATGTATTTTTGTTTCAGATTTTTAATTTAATTGTACTATATAGTTCAAGAACATACTTTGTATGATTTGAATTATTTCAGATTGACTTATTTTAGAATTCAGAATACAGTTGATCATGGTAAATGTTATATGTGCATCAAAAATTATGTGTTTTTAGTTGTTAGAGTGTTCTGTAAATGCCAGTTAGGTCAAGTTGTTTGATAGTATTTTTCAAATCTTTTACATCTTTAATGATTTGCTGCCTACATATTCTATCAATAATTGAGAAGAGTATTGAAATCTCCCACTCTAATTATGGATTTGACTGTTTCTCCTTAGAGTTCTATCTGTTTTTGCATCAAGAACATTGAAGCTCTGTTATTAGAGGCATAAACCTTTAGGATTGCTATGTCTTCTCAATGAATTGGCCTCTTTATCATTATGAAATGAAACTCTTTGTATTTGATTATATTCTTTTTATTAGTGTTAGCATGGTTTATCTTTTTCCACCTTTTTTCTTCTAACATGTTTGTGCCTTGCAGAAAGCATATAGTTTGCTCTTTCTTAAAAAAATCTAATCTGACAATCTCTATTCTTTAATTAAGATGTTTAGACCACTTACATTTAATGTGATTATTGATATGGTTGAGCTTAAGTCACTGTATTACTTATTTGCTTTTATTTCCCCCATCTGTTCTTTGTTCTTTTTTTCCATTATTTTTCTGCTTTCTTTTGAATTAATTAAATTTTGTATTACCCATTTTATCCTTTGTTAGTTTATTTAGGTGTTGCTTTTGAGTTTATGATATATATCTTTAATTTACCACAATGTACTTTCAAGTAATATAGCAATTTGTATATACCATAAGAACCTTATAAACTGTACTTTCATTTCTTCCTCCCAGTCTTTGTGTGACATTTGTCATGCATTTTATATCTACATATGTTATAAACCCTTTTTACATTATTATCTTCCTTTAATTTGGTAATTTATAGAGCTTTTATATATATATAAAATTTTGTTAATATTTAACCACATTTTTACCAGTTTCAGTGCTCTTCATGCCTTCATTTGACATAGGTTTTTGGTGACATTTTCTTTCTGCTTTGGGATTTTAAAAATCATATTTTTATAGTATAGGTCTCCTGGTGATGGACTTTTTAGCTTTCATATCTATAAATTATTTTTATTTTTCCATCATTTATGAAACATATTTTTGGGGGGAATAGTGTACAGGTTTTTAAAAAAATTATAGTAATGTAAAGGTGTTGTTTTGCTCTCTAATTATGGGCTATATTTTCCTGCTCGTTTGTATGCCTGTTAATTTTTTGATTGGATGATGGGCATAGTGAATTTTACCTTGTTAAGTGCTGGATACTTTTGTATTCATACAAATATTCTTGAGTTTTGTTCTGAGGTGTAGTTAATTGACCATAAAATAGTTTGATCCCTTGAAGACTTTCTGTTAAGTTTTGTGAGGCAGGACGAGAGCAGAGCAGCCTTTGTTCTAGAACTAATTTTTTCATTACTGAGCTAATACCCTTTTGAATACTCTACTCCATGCCTAGTTGGTTACAATTGTTTTTTTTTACTTTATGGCTTATGAGAACTGAAAGTATTTCTGGATCTGTGTGTCCTGTAGAGTTGGCAGCCTCTGCCTCTTTTAGGTGTTTCTTTTTTTGAGGCAGAATTTTTATTGAAATATTTCTCCTATTATATACATATTTTTAACTTTTATTTTAAGTTCAGGGGTACAAGTACAGGTTTGTTACATAGGTAAACTTGGGTCATGGGAGTTTGTTATACAAATTATTTTATCACCCAGGTATTAAGCCTACTATCCATTAGTTATTTTTCCTGATCCTCTCCCTCCTCCTTCTCTCCTCCCTCCGAAAAGCCCCAGAGTGTCTGTTCCCATCTTTGTGTTCATGTGTTCTCATCATTTATCTCCCATTTATGAGAATATGTGGTATTTGATTTTCTGTTCCTGTGTTAGTTTGCTAAGGATAATGGCCTCCAGCTCCATCCATGTCCCTGCAAAGGACATGATCTAGTTCCTTTTTATGGCTGCATAGCATTCCGTGGTATATATGTACCACATTTTCTTTATTCAGTCTATCATTGATGAGCATTTAGGTTGATTCCATGTCTTTGCTATTGTGAATAGTGCTGCAATGAACACATGTGTGCATGTGTCTTTAAAATAGAATGATTTATATTTCTTTGGGCATGAATCCAGTAATGGAATTGCTGGGTTGAACTGTATTTCTGTCCTTAGGACTTTGATGAATGATCACATTGTCTTTCACCAACAGTGTGTAAGTGGTCCTTTTTCCCTACAACCTCACCAGCATCTGTTATTTTTTGACCTTTTAGTAATAGCCATTTTGACTGGTATGAGATGGTAACTCACTGTGGCTTTGATTCGCATTTCTCTAATAATCACTGATATTGAGGGTTTTTTCATATGATTGTTGGACACATGTATGTGTTCTTTTGAAAAGCATTTGTTCACGTCCTTTGCCCACTTTTTAATGGGGTTGTTTGCTTTTCTCTTCCTGCAAATTTGTTTACGTTTTTTGTAGATGCTGGATATAGACTTTTGTCAGATGTATAGTTTGAAAAATGTTCTCCCATTCTGTAGATTGTCTGTTTCCTTTGCTGATGGTTTCTTTTGCTGTGAAGAAGCTCTTTAGTTTAATTAGATCTCATTTGTCAATTTTTGCTTTTGTTACAGTTGCTTTTGGTCTCTTTTTTATGAAATCTCTCTGTGCCTATGTCCTAGATGGTATTGCCTCGGTAGGTTATCTTTCAGGGTTTTTATAGGTTTTGTGTTTTACATTTAAATCTTTAATCTGTCTTTTGTTAATGTTTGTATGTGGTATAAGGATGGGGTCCAGTTTCAGTCTTCTGCATAGGCTAGCCAGTTATCCCAGCACCATTTATTGAGTAGAGAATCATCTCCCATTACTTGTTTTTGTCGAAGATCAGATAGTTGTAGGTGTGTGGTCTTATTTCTGGGTTCTCTATTCTGTTCCACTGGTCCATGTGTCTGTTTTTTTACCAGTACCATGCTGTTTTGGTTACTGTAGCCAGTACAGTTTTGAGTCAGGTAGCGTGATGCCTCCAGGTTTTTTCTTTTTCCCTAAAATTGTCATGGCCATTCAGGCTCTTTTTTTGGTTCCATGTGAATTTTAATATAGGTTTTTCTAATTCTGTGAAGATGTCATTGGTAGTTTGATAGGAATAGCATTGACTCTATAAATTGCTTTGGGCCGTATGGCCATTTTAACAATATTGATTTTTCCTATTCACGAGCATGGAATGTTTTTTCCCTTTGTATCATCTCTGATTTCTTTGAGCAGTGTTTTGTAGTTCTCCTTGTAGAGGTCTTTCACCTCCATAGTTAGCTGTATTCTCATGTATTTTATTCTTTTTTTGACAACTGTGAATGGGAGTATATTCCTGATTTGGCTTTCAGCTCTCAGTTGTTGGTGTATAGGAATGCTACTGACTTTTGCACAATGATTTTTGTATCCTGAGACTTTGCTAAATTGTTTATCAGCTTAAGAAGGTTTTGGACTGTGATGATGGATTTTCTAGATATAGGATTATGTCGTCAGCAAACAGGGATAGTTTGACTTCCTCTCTTACTATTTGGATACCCTTTCTTTCTTTCTTCTGCCTGTTGCCCTGGTCAGGACTTCCAGTACTATGCTGAATAGAACTGGTGAGAGAGGAGATTCTTGCTTTGTGCTGGATTTCAAGGGGAATGATTCCAACTTTTGTCCATTCAGTACGATGTTGCCTGTGGGGGTTGTCATATATGGCTCTTATTATTTTAAGGTATGTTCCTTCAATACCTAGTTTATTGGGAATTTTTAACATGAATGGATGTTGAATTTTATCAAAAGCTTTTTCTACATGTATTGAGATAATCATGTCTTTAGTTCTGTTTGGGTGTTTCTTTAGCTGGCCCTGAGTAACTTCCTCAAATGTATGTGCTGGTTAGTGCTCAGATGAAGACTTGAGGGGAGCCTTCTGCAAGTCTCTGAAGCCCTCTCCATATGCAGTTCTCTCTTTCCTGGTGCTCGGCTCCATGAACTCCAGCTTTTTTGGCCACTTCAATCTCCCAACTCTCTATCCTCATCTCAGTAGGATCACTGGGCCCTTACCTGGTTTTCCGCTTCCTGTATTGAGGCCTGAAAACTCTCTCAAGGCAATAAGCTGGCAATAAACTTATTTATTTCCCCCTCTCAGGGATCGCTTTCCTGTGCTGCCTCAGGTTTAATGTCTAAAAAATTATTTTGCTATTTTCCTTCAGAGTCCTCACATAATTTGAAAGTTTATAGTCATTATGGGCTTCTCTGTTCTCTGTCTGTCTCTTCTACTAAACAGTAAGCCCAGAGTAGAAGTCATCTGTTGGATTCACTTTTATAACCTTAGTACCTAATACAGTGCTTGGCACTTGGTATAATTCTAAGTATTTTTTGAATACCTAATTGCTTGTCATGCAGGGACAACATATCTTTTGTTATTATGTCAGTGTATTCTGTGTCAGTGTATTCTTCTTTGTGTTTATTTTGAAATTATCTTGTTGGAATATTGCTGGAATAAAAGTAATATTAGAATACAGGTCAGTTAACTCAAAGTATTTTTATATACTTAGTTAACAATTTACTGAAGTAGAGATATGAAGTTTTCCAATATGATGCATTGCAACTTGTTTGCATTTCTACCTATCATCACAGTTGTGTGTGTGTGCGTGTGTGTGTGTGTGTGTGCAGAGCATGACTCATTTAGACTTACTTGATATAATCAAACCTAGTCCCCTGCTCTTTGTCACAGATATAACCACAATTATGAATAGTGTAGATATCCAGATTTTATCTATGATTTTACATGTAAAATTTCATTTTATACTTTTCAAAACTGTATTGCTACAATACATATTTATGCCTCATAACTTGTATAATTGTTATTTTATTAATATGAAATATTTCTCAGTGCATCTTTTAACACTTTTTTTGCCTTAATTGACTCCTATTTGTGTTGCTAAAGAAGTATTTTGGGGGTAATTACCTGTTTTTATATTTTTTTATGTTTGCAATCCCTTCATTTCAAAATTCCTGCACCTTCAGTTTTGTTAATCCACTTAATAGGTGATTTTAATCCTTTTAATTTCATCATGATTCCTGATATGTTTGGATTTGTTCTTGTCATCTAATTTTTTATTTTTCAATTTTCTCCACTTTATTAATAAACTGTTGCTGTATATCTAATTACTTCCAAACTTAGTGGTTTAGAACAACAATATTCTCTTGATTATCTCTCATATTTTCTATATTTCAGGAGTTCAGATTGGGCAGAGAAAAACTTTTCTTTGTTCTATGATGTTTTAGTTCTCAGCTGGAAGACCCAAAGGCCGAAAGCTGGAATCAGTTGTGCACATGTACCCTTGAACATAAAGTATAATAAAAATAAAAATTAAAAAAAAGAAAGCTCATTCACTCATAAGTCAGGTAGCCGATGCTAATGTTGACTAAGGATCTAGCTGGGGCTGTTTGTCTCAATCATGGTCTCCACATGGTCCCTCTGTGTGGCTTGGGATTCCTTACAATACGGTGACTGGGTTCAAAGGACCAGCACACTGAGAGGAGAGCCAAGTAGAAACTATTTTTGTTTTATAACCTGGACTCAGAAGTCATGTACACGATATCAAGCAAATGCTATTAGTTGAGGCATTTGTATAGTTCTGTGCAGGTTCAGAGTCAGGGAACATAGACCTCATCCCTCAATTTAAATGTGTCAACAACACAGTTTAAGAAGAATATATAGGAAGTTTATATAAAAGTGTGATTACCTTTGGAAAATGCAATCTACCACATCTGGTTTATAATTTTACTAAAAAAAAAAAAACTTGTTAAATTGATACAATTTGCTTTGTTCGATTTTCCTGTATTACTGGCTTCAAAGTTATTAATTTTTTTTAGCCTACCAATGATTGCTTTTAAATTTTAATTTACATTCATGTATATTTTATCTACCTGTAAACTTATATTTTGCTAACGAAGTTTACAGTTTATTTATATATAGTTCTAGCAAATAAGGCAAAAAGTAGCCTACTTTTACTTCTTTCCACTATTCTGCACTCAGCCAAAATTTATATTGCAGGTAGCTGAAATTTTAGCTTATGTTTGTTATTAAAATCAGTTTTTTTTAAAGTAACCAGCATTTACCTTATTTTCTAATTTCCTTTTGCTTCCTGAGAGGCAGTAGAGTGGAATACTTAATCTCACTGAGGGATCAGAAAGCCTAAGTTGGCTAGAATTTTTGCTCTACTATTTAACAGTTGTGTGACTTTGAACAAATTACTTGTCTGAGCTTCAAGCACTTTGTCTTTAAAATAGGAGAAGTTCTAAAATATTACCTTCCTCATAAATAGAAAAAAAATAAATGAGATGGTATACACAAATCACTTAGCACAATGCCTGATACTTGGTGAACTTTCAGTATTGTTTAAAATACTGTCAGTGGTTTCTAAATATTTAAATATAAAAACTTGTATTTTATTTTATTATGAATATCTTCTTCTAGAGAACCGTCTGATTCTTCCAGTTATTCTTTAATTACTCTTGTCTTTCTCTCTGGGTATTACATGAAAAATACATTAGGTACATGGTTTGGGTTTGTTGTGTAAGCACTAACATTTCTAAATATCAATTCATATTTTGAGTACTCCTATGCCAGTTAAATGAGGATATGTTCCATGCAAGTAGAAAGGAATTTTTTTTAACAAAAAAATCATGAGATTGAATCTGACATTGATAATCTGAACCCATAGCCATCATATATCCTTGCTATAAGACTAAGCTATCTTGACTGACCAATGTGTTCTTGTTTTAACCTAAATAGAGCATTATATGTAGGAATCAGGGAATAGGCTGTGAATTGGTGATGCTTGATTCCTATCACTTGGCTATGTCTCAGGGAAAGTAATTAGTACCAACATGGCTCATCTGTAGAAGGTCTCTGTCTTGGTTGGCTGATCCCATGGAGATATTCAAACTATGTGGGACTTGATTGCTTAGACCCACAGATTACCCATGGGGTATACATGTAGTCTCAGTGGAGCATGTGGCTTGGGAAAGAGAGACAAAAGTACATGTGCCTCTCTAGTCTACAACCTTGTGTCTCTAGAGGAAGAAATTATGACTACCCAACACATGCTAGGATTTTTAAAAATATCTGGGAACCATTATGGATATATATAGTCATGTATCACATAGTGACATTGCTGTCAATAACAGACCACATTGATGATAAAGTGGTCCCATAAAATTAGAATGGAGCTGAAAACTCATTGCCCAGTGAAAAGCTGTAGGGGTGGAAGATAATGACATTGATGATCCTGACCATGTGTAGATCTAGGCTAATATGTGTATTTACGTTTAGTTTTTAACAAAAATTCTAAAAAGTAAAAATAAATAATTTTAAAACTAGAAAAAAGTTGATAGAATAAGAGTGTAAAGAACAAAAATATTTTGGTACGACCGCACAATATGTTCTTGTTTAAAGCTAAATGTTATTATAAAACAGTCAAAAAGTTTCAAAAAAATTAAAAAGTTTACACAGTAAAAATGTTACCCATAAGCTAAGGTTAATTTATTATTGAAGAAAAATATTTTTAATAAGTTCAGTGTATCCTAAATGAACAGTGTTTATAAAGTATCTAATAGTGTACACTAATGCCCTAGGCCTTCACATTCACTCACTATTCACTCACTGACTCACCCAGAGCAACTTCCGTCCTGCAAGCTTCATTCATTGTAAGTGCCCTGTAAAGATGCACATTTTTAAATCTTTTATACTGTATTTTCTTTTAAAAATACGTATTTTTTTCCTTTTCAGATACAGGGTCTTTGTTTGTTGCCCAGGCTGTTCTGTAACTCCTGGACTCAAACAAGCCTTCTGCCTCAGACTCCCCAATAGCAGGGACTACGGGCACACACCACCATGCCAGACATTTAATATATTTTTACTGTACCTTTTTAATGTTTAGATATGTTTATATACAGAAATATTTACCACTGTTTTGTAATTGCCTGCAATATTCAATACAGTAACATGCTATACAGGTTTGTAATCTAGGAGCAATAGGCTATAGCATCTAGGTTTGTGTAAGTACATTCTGTGATGTTCACGCAGCAAAAAAATTGCCTAATGGCCGTTTATCAGAATGTATCCCCATCATTAAGCAATGCATGGCTATTTTATAAATTGTCATTCATGGTTGTATTTGTTCTCTGACAATGTGATAAAAATCATAATATTTTAATCAAAATAGAAAATAAAAGCGATAAATCCTACAAGGGATCTGGCATAGCTCAAATAACGATGACATTTATCTCAACAAAATCCCTGTTGGGGTTTTTGATCTCCCTCTGGAATGAATTTGTGTACTTATGTTGACATTTGCACAGGTTAGCATAGCATGGTACATCAGTTATGAATTTCATTCAACTGTAAGCAGTGGACTTGAAAAATAATGATTTGAAAAACTAGGAATTTTATTTTTCTAGCATAAAATAGGTTTGGTACTCATTGGTGTTATGGCAGTTCCTCTCTGTCCTCAGAGTACTGTCTCTTATCTGTCCCTTCAGTCTCAAGATAGATGATTTGTGCTGGTTTTATATCTGAATTTCACATAAGAAAAAGGTTTCGAGCACTGGAAATAGACATTCACTAAGGCAGCTGGACATGTTTTGAAGAGTTTAAAAGTCTCCCCAACAACCTCTGCTTGTATCTTATTGGCCAGAATTCTGTCACATGGCCATTGCTATCTGCAAGACAGTCTGGGAAATGTAGTTTCTTCTTCTTTCCCCCCACCCTCCTTTTAAATCTATCTAGACTCCTGACAAAATTTGGGTTCAGTCAGTCAGGAAGACAAGAGAATGGATTTGGGTAGGTAACTGGCAATCTCCACCATATTTAGTCAATTAAAAAAACAAAATGAAACAAAACAGAACTTTAATCATTCTGCAAAACAGTTTAGTGATGGTTAGTTTTGATTTGTTTGTTAGTGATTATGATTATCTGATACAAATCATATACAAATATAAATAATATTAAAATAGAACTTTTTTCTCTCCCTGAATTCTTTTTAACTATCAATTAGTGTCCAAGAACCTCAGCTCTTTTCTTTCTATTCTACTCTCATAATCTTTCCTCTCACTGTCAGCTCTACTGACAACTCAATCCCTCACCTAGTTGGGAACCCTTGGATAAAGTTGGGTAACAATTGCCAGAGGTTCAAGTTTAGAAGAATCAGAAATGTTGTAAGGTATAGTGATGATTCAGTTATAGATAATAGCACATGTGCCTGATAGTGATGGGTAAAATCTAAGGATTTCGGGGGTACATCAGTACGCTGCCTTGGTAGTGGCAATCATAGTACAGATATACCAATGCAAAGCGGCATGATGATTCATTATATCTCTGGCAATACATTTTTGGACTATTATATAGGTGACCTTTGTACCTGAGTAGCAAATTTTCAGACATGTTCTCATTTTGTAAAATAACTTATGGGCTAAGTCAAATTGTCCCCTCTAGGTAGTGGCACCAGTCTGAATGGTCATGGCAGGGACAGAAGTTTGCATTCGGGGAAATGAGAACTTCATTAGGAACTCTACTTTCATGTGGATTTGTAAGGGTTTATATGCACCCTGAGAAGACTGCCTGGATCATCTGGATGAAAGAATCATTGGTTCCTTGAGGCATATGGGAAAAGAGGAAGACACAACACACACACACACACACACACACACACACACACACACAAAATAAGTCTTTTAGGAGAAAACCCATTGCTTGTGATACATCTACTCTGAAGAAGTTTCTGGTACAAAGAACAAGAATAGTATAGTGGTTAAACATGTGACCCCTTGATAAAGGCTGTCTGAGTATGAACCCTGACTCCAAAACCAACTTGCCATGTCTTTGGGGGAAAATTATTTAACGTTTCTGTACCCCACCTTTCTCATCATTAGAATGGAAATAATATTAGCTACCTCAGAGGCCTCTTGTGGGGTAACAAAGGTAAACCACTTATAATAGAGTTATGCATGTCCTAGGTACTCAATAAATATTAGCAATGATTCTTAACACTTGAAAGTCTGAGTGGTGATGTGGAGAGTGAGTGCAGAGTGGTTGAGGCATGTCCTCATACTTGTGATTATTTTTTGCTTGTTTATTTCTCAGTATGTCCTTAAAGAGAGCTGGTGGGTATACAAGTTGTTAGAGGAGATGGTCTAATGCAATTGAAAGACATAGCTTAAGGCTTTCAGAGATCTGGATATGGGCTTTAGGAAGTCACCTTATCTTTTACAGCCTGAGTTTCCGTTTTTTCCTGACACAAATATTAATCCTCATTCTTCCTACCCCACGAGATTTTCATAAGATGGAATGCTTTATAAATTATAAAGTGCTATAGCTGTCTCACATTCTTTTTGGGTGCAACTGTGTATAAATTATAAATAAAAAGCAACTATGAAAATATAAGGAATTATTACTGTTGCATATTCTGGATGTGCCATTCTGATATATGTATCCACTTAACAATGGGTTGTGTGTGTGTGTGTGTGCGTGCTGGTGAAAGGAGGCACCTAGCTCCAAATGTATGTTTGCGAGAATGAAATGTGCATACATTGAAAAATGTAATGCCTTATGACAAGTTGATTGTCTCCTGGAAGAAAAAGGAAAACTTTTAAGTTGTCCTGAATACCAAATTATCTGACAGTCAGATTCTACTAGAACATACAAGCACAGCTAGCTGAAAGCACAAAACCATTTATCAGTCAGTCTTGAGAGACAGTGACCAATATGAGTGTGTAGATTGCTTGGAAAAGCAGTTCTATGAACACTGAATGGTCTTGGGAAAATCTTTTTAGGTTTATGGGAATTATCATTTAAACTGAAATGCCCTTTCCAGGTAAACTGGAGGTAACCTTGTCATGGTGCTACAGCCTTGACTGTTTTGGGACGATATTTGAGTTGTCTTTCCTTGTGTTTTGGGTTTAAGAGGTAAAGAGGCATTGACCTGTCTTATTTGGTTTGGTTTGATGACAGATGGGATTGTTTCATTATTTTCTTAGTGAAGACCAAATTGTCAGACTCTGCAAAGCCTGCCTTGTTTGGTCTTTGCTTCCTTTTCCAGGCTTATCTCTTCTTGCTCTATGCTAGCAATTTGCACCCCAGCCATTCTGAACAGTTTGCAGTTCCCTGAACAATCATATTCTCTTCCCTCTTGGAACATGCTGTTTCAGTGCTTGAAATATTCATGCCTTAAAGTCTATCTCTTCACTCCCCTCCAGCAAGTCTCCTCTACCTCCCTAAGATAGGATCACCAGTCCCTCTATGTAGACTCCCAAGGTGGCCATTATGAGGTAGGTGTCACAATTTGGGTCATTTGTTTACCTTTTTGTCTCTTTTAGTAAGTTAGGAGCAACTTGAAGGCAGGGAATTGGGTAAACTGAATTTCAGTTTTAAGTGTGCTGTGGTCTATGTGACCGTTTTCAAGACTGCCTCTTTCACGTGTGTTTTTTTTCATTTAAGGTAACCTTGCAGAATATAATAAAGATAAGAAAGAGATAAAAAGTTGAAAGTAAATTGCAAGCAAAATGAACATAAATGTAAAAGTATTTTTTAAACAAAAGTGCTATGGAAATAAGGCATTCACAATCTTTAATATATTTTTGATACAAAAATTGTACATTTGTATTCCACCCCAGGAAATACAAGAGGTTTGGAGGCCAGGAGTTCTGTTGAAATAGAAGATATTTTAGATTCCTTAGAGATCAGAAATGAAACCAACCACATGCTTCTGGATCTTGGACTTAGTTAGATGAACTCAGCATAGCTGCCATGGTAAATACCCTCATAAATGTGGCAGGCACTGAGTTACTCTGTTCAAAAATTGTGGTGCCTGTTTTGGGAGAATCACTCTAATTAGGAACTCAGAAATAGCTTTGATGCAGTAAGTATTGTGATAATGAAGTCTTGTGTGTGAAAACATTTTGTTGAAGTTTGAGAATGTTCTCAAAATAACATCCCTTTTTCTAGTCTATATCAGTTGAGAATTAAAACAAAAGAGTAAGGCAGATGAGAAACTGCCTTAAATTATCACCTGTATTATTCATAACACTGATAATGGAGAGTGGTTAATAACTACAGTCATGTGTTGCTTAAAAACAGGGAAACACTCTGAGAAATGCATCATTAGGTGGTCGCATCATTATGTGAACATCATAGAGTATACTTATACAAACCTGCATGGTACAGTCTAATACACACCTAGGTCATATGGTACAGCCTATTGCTCCTTAGCTACAAACCTGTACAGCATGTTACCGCACTGAATACTTAGGCAATTTTAACACAATGGTAAATATTTGCATATTTAAACATACAAAGGGTACAGTATAAATATGGCATAATCTCATGGGGACACTGTTATATGTGTGGTCTGCCATTGACTGAAATATTGTTATGCAGTGTGTGGGTGAGAGACAAGTGAGCTTCCTAATACTGAACTGCGGAATCACTCAGATATCTGACCTAGTCACTGGTAGAGATGGACCCTGTGAAACTAGCAAAAACATTGACATTCTGCTTGGGATGGATGACACTTGATGTCACGGAGAAGAGGAAGATGAGTTTATATATGTCCAGATACTTTTCCCCAACTCATTAATCAGATTAAGTGGCTTTACTTCTAGAGAAGACTGATTCAGACATAGGTTGATGCCAGGAGTTTTTTGATGGTCAAATTGTGGAAAAAAGAAACTAAACAGGAGTAGGAAAGAAGCATTACCTATTTAACATGAATCTATCAACCAATTTGTGATGCCTGGAGTAGATGTCCGATTTTTGCCATTTCTAAAGAATCGTTCATTCTGAGTGATTAGTTTACCATGAGCTGCTTTGTGATTCCATCACCTATCTTGGATCTCAAGACTCTGTGAAAGAAAAGGAAAATCTTATGTAATAGGAATAAAGAGGCTTTTGCTGCTGCCCCTGGGCTCAGTTTTCCATAATAGAAGACTAAGCTCATAATTGCTAAAGCCATCTGGTGATTGGTAATACTATGCATTGACTTTGTCCCGTACACTTTGCATACCGCACAACAATCCAGAGATCATTGGCATTATTCTCATTATTTTTTCTAAGTAAAAACCAAGGATCAGAGAAGTAAAGCAACTTGCTCAAAATCATAAAGACAGTAAGTGGGATTCAAAGTCAGGCTGGTCTAAGTCTAAAGCTCATTCTGTTTCCTCTTTACTGTAAAAATGAAACAAAATAAAATCAGAAAAAAGAGAACTTGGGTTCTTCTTACATCTGTTCTCTGACCCTGGATGGTTACAAATAGTGTGATTCCATTTAAAGCCAAGTAGACTTACAGTTTTATTCTTGGCTCCCATTTTAATTCCCTGGAAGTATGTTGGTTTCTGCATCCATCTACTCTTGTATACATTTGTTTATAGGTAGTGTAGATGGCTTATAGAAGTTTAAACATCTATGTACCTCAGTAATGACAGCTCTACCCATTATCCACTGACTTAGAAAAATCTTTTCCAATGAGTAGGATGTATACTAAAGAGAAAATTAGGATGGTACATGGACAACATTTTAATCAAAGTGGTTATTTTAATGTGTTAGAAGAAAATTAACTTCGGGGTCTATTCACAGACTTCACTTAACACAAGACCAAAGTACACATTTAAATATAAAAATAAATCTGTTAGTATATTACATAAATATTAGAAGTGTTATGCAAATATGTAAAAAATTGGAAGAATGGATGTATCTGAAATTTGGTAAACACTGTCCTAGAGTTATGAAGACAGTTTATTTTGTCTATTATAATTTTGGGAAAGAGAATTCTATTTCCTTCCCTTTTGTCCTATGTAGAAAGAGAATAGTACTTAGAAAAAGGTATCTACTTAGTAATGGTCAATACACAAAAGCATGCCAATTATTTATTTCTCCTTAGAAATTATTCCAGGCGTGAACAAAGGCAGTGAACATGGGTTTTAGGAGAGGGGTATGAGAAGCATGGCAGAAATAAAGTTGACATGATTTCTCAACTGTTTTATTGCTAGAATTTCTCATGGAAAGAGCATTGCCTTGGTTTGCAAGAATACTTTGAAAAGTGATCTAGATGGCAAGACATCTCTTCACCTCTGCTCTCCAGCTTCCATCCCATCTTCAATGCTCTAAGTGCCTGCGGGAATCAAAGCTGAGATAGGGACTGAACAGTCATTTCTCTACATGAGATGCAGGGGAAAATTCTATTATTTTTCTCTTAAAGGTTGGAGTGGGTTGCAAGAAGTCAGAAAGTGAGTTAAGTCTGGGGTAGTCAGGATTAGTACAAAAAATTTTTGAGGTTCCTTCAAGTACCTGTTAAAGTGGCATGCATTGTTCCACAAACACCTCATAACCTCTCATTTATCTTTTGAAAGAAATACTGGGCATATTTTACTATGCATGTGTGTGTGTGTGTGTGTGTGTGTGTGTGTGTGTCAACCAGAGTAGTTGAGTTTGTCAGAGTCAAAATGTTTCAAGACACAGGTAGCCTCTAATGCTGCTGAAGCTCAGAGGCAGATGTGAAGAAAGAAGGTCTGTTATAGAAATGAGAATACCATAGTAGCAATCAATTTTCCTTTGACTTGGGTATGTCTGATACTTCTCCTACTGGTCCTTAGGGAAGATGCTTGCCCCAGGTCTGAGCTCAACAATTTCATCTTTTTGGTCATAGTAGTTGACTCAAAGAGGTGATCTAGATCAGTTTAATGAGACTCAACCTTGGAACTTTTGCTGAAAAAGAGATACTTTCTTCTGTGCCTTTTTTTTTTTTTTTTTTTTTTTTTAAGCTTCAAACGTATTTTTTGTATTAGAGCAACTTGAATCCCAGATGGGAAGAGAGACTTCGCAAGAAGGACACTAGCAGAGGAAAGCATAGCCTGAGAAAGACGACAACACAGAGAGGAGAGAAAGACTTAATTTTAATGAAAAGATTCAACTCCTGAATCCAATCATGGCTGGAGACATAATTTCCGTGGAGTTTTCAGTTTATGAGCTAGTAAATTCATTGTATTGCTTAAGCCAGTTTGAGCTGGTCTCTGCCACTTGCTCCCAAAAGATTCTTGCCTAATATGTTCGTGAACATAGGCAATGGATTGGCATATAGGAGATAAATCTGAGAGAAGCGGTAGAGGGAAAGTTGACATGATTTCATAAGTTGAAGTGGAGCTTTAGAAAGGAAAAATATAATATGGCTTTGGGGTTGATATCCTGAGCAGTAGAAGACTGCTTTCTCTGTGCTGGATTTCTTCCCTCGTCCCTCCAGATGCACTCTCTTCCCTTGTCACCTCACTCTTGCCCCAGGAGCCTGGCCTGTGCCAGTTACAAAGACAAGCTCCTGTGTCTCCTGGTTGCTGGTAGAGTATGACCAACAGGGAGAAATCAGAATACATACCTCTAGTTCTTACTTTGAGGTCATGTATGACTGGCTGTCTCTGTGAATGAAGGTTATGGCTGTTCCCAAGGTAGTCTGATCTTCGTGATTCTGCCATTTGGGTTCTTTAGTTTGTCTCCTCCACTTTGCATGTTTTCAGGCATAGGTTACTCACAGTCATAATGGTGATAGCCTCAGGTTCCTGCACTATCCCTTATGGTTTCTCTGTTTCCACCCACACCTTTGTCATTAGTCCCTTGGTAAATTAACGTCACTGGAATTATCCTAAATTGAGTGTTCTATTTATTTCTGCTTGGAATTTCAAATAAATGCATCTACCTTCCAATTAATTCATGAAAGAACATGTTTATGTTAAAACAGATTCTTTATATCTCTCTCCAGTTTTCAAATTTTCATTGTTTTTGTTATTCTCACAACAACCTCACGAAGTAGGCAGGTCAGGTAATGTTATCCCCACTTTATAAAGGAAATCAAGACTCTGATAAGAAAATTGAAGTTCACATTCACTCAATTAATAGGGTACCTTTAAACGTATGCCTTCTGATTCCAGTTGCTTTGTGTTTATTCTAGTACAAATTGATTTACCTGAAATAAATTAATTTGATTAAAGCTATTGTATTTTACTCTTTCTCTTTTAAGTCTAAACTAATAGCTATGTCTTACAGGAATAAGCATAAGCAGAGGTAGTTCTCCATTAGATGGATGCCACAGATATGTGTAACACCTAAAGAGAAAGGGAAAAATTGTGTAAGTGGGCAAATAATGTATCTAGGTTTTGCATAGGAGGAGTCACCTTAGATAGATTACACAAATGCGGAGAAATAATTATACATACATTTGTACATCTTAAAACAACAAACAGTTCATTTGATTTATGTAGTCAGGGTAGGCTAAAACCTCACTAGTATAATAGCTGAGTCGTTTGTCTTAGCAAGTATCTTGGTATTGGCAATCAATAATGCAGCCAAGATGATTGATGGCCTTGTTTTCTCGTGGTGCCTCAGCTGGTCTAAATTATTTATTTGACATATTGCCTCCCGGCAGATGTAAGGAAACTGATGATAATATGTTTGCATTGCTTGGCTATATATCTGAGATGGGGAAATGGGTGTTCTTTTCCTGTCTGTGATCTTTGGGCACTTTATTTAGGTAAGAATATGTTTTGCAGAATTGTCGTATCATCAGCTACATATATGGAGATGAATGAGGCTGTGAGGTTTTTGAAGTTTTACTCCTTGTTGTCCTAAAATGAAAAAAAACTTTATTACTGTCAGGATCATGATTCATTGGCTGACATATGACTTATTTCCCAGCCACAATGAATATATGTGGACCTGGGACCTAGGGCTCTTTATATCACTCTGTATTGTGATTTTTCTGTTAGGATGTCTGTCTTTCTCAATAGACAGGGAGGTCCTTGAGGACAGAAACTGTCTTATTTATCTTTGTAATCTTCCTAGTGCCTGGCATGGATTCTCAAACACTAGTCACTTAATAAGTATTTTCTGATGAATAAAAGACAAGAATAAATGAATCAGGCAAATAATTTATACTTTTTGCCTTAGATTTAGAATTTATTAACCTTATTAAATAAGATACTGCTTTGGAAAGAGGCATGGACTAGAAGTCACATCTTTTTTTAAGAACCTCAGTTACAATAGTCAAAGTTTACACTTGAAGCTTCAGTTTTCATTATGTAAAATGGCAAAAACAATACTTCGTAATGTTATTAGGAATTCAAACGTAATAATGAACTTGAAAGACTTCATTATTACATTTGAATTCCTAATAACATTATGAAACCTAAATGACTAAGTAAGCTCTAAATGACTACATAAATAATAATTTATGTGGGGGCAGTGTTTTTCCTGATAAACTGGTTTTATTCTCTCCAACCCCCCAAAAGACCTTGATTTGTGGCATTTACCAACTTCAATGATATAAATACTCCTACAGTGGCTGATTTCAAGTTAACAATTGTTTGAAAACAAGTTTGCAGAATTTCTGAATATTTAACAACTGGCTTTTATTAACTGGGTTGTAGGCACTACTGGGTGAGAAGTGATTTGACTTCATTGAGCAAGATATGTGGTACCCTTTAGTATTTGGTTGGCACATGGAGGATATTTTGAGAGTGAAAAGACAACAGAACACTTCTAGTAGGGATAAATGGAGACTTCAGATTTGTGCTAAGTTGAAGAATATGACACTGATATAATGATTATCTTAGTGATAGAGAGGTATCCAGAAATTGTTTCACTGAGAATTTTGGGGCACCAAACTTAAATGATTCATTGAACGAATAAATATTCATTTTAGGTAGACAGAGCGTTACAGGTAAAAAAAGTAATAAAAATAGAGAATGTATTCATTTGGTAATTTGTGATCTGTGACTCGAGGAATAGATTTACAGCTACGGTTTGAATGATGGTGTCCCCTCCAAAATTCATGTTGAAACTTAATCCCCATTATTGTGGTGTTCAGAGGTGGGCTTTTGTGAGAAGTGACTAAATTATGAGGGTTCCATCCTCATGAATGCATTAAGGCCTTTATAAAAAGAACTTGTGGGACTGGTTCGCTCTCTTATGCTCTTCTGCCATGTGAGGACACAGAGTTCAGATCTTAAACGTATTTTAACATTTTGTGGGTATATATTTTTGGGGTACATGACTAGCTACAGAGCATATAATGCATGATAGTCGTATCAGGGTAAATGAGGTACTCATCACCTCAAACATTTGTGTTTTGTGTTATAAACAATCCAAATATACTTTTAGCTATATTAAAATGTACAATTAAATTATTTTTTACTATAGTCACCCTTTCAGGCTTTCAAATACTAATATTATTCATTCTTTCTATTTCTTTTTGTACCCATTAACCATCTCTCCTTCCTGTCTATCTCCCCACTGCCCTTCCCAGCCTCTGGTAACCATCATTTTATTCTCTATTTCCATGAGTTCAATTGTTTTAATTTTTAGCTCCCACAAATAAGTGAGAACATGCAAAGTTTGTCTTTCTGTGCCTGGCTTAATTCACTTAACAGAATAACCTCCAGTTCCATCAATATTGTTGCAAATGACAGGATCTCATTCTTTTTTTCATGGCTGAATAGTACTCCATTGTGTATGTGACCACATTTTCTGTATCCATTCATCTGTTGATGGACATTTAAGTTGCTTCCAAATCTTGGCTATTGTGAATGGTCCTGCAACAAACGTGAGAGTGCAGATATCTCTTTGACATACTGATTTCCTTTCTTTTGAGTATATCCTAGCAGTAGGATTGCTGGATCATATGGTAGCTCTATTTTTGGTTTATAAAGGAATCTCCAAACTGTTCTCCATAGTGGTTGTACTAATTTACATTCCCACCCACAGTGTATGAGGGTTCCCTTTTCTCCATCTCCTCTCAGTAATTGTCATTGCCTGTCTTTTGGACATAAGCCATTTTAACTTGGATGATGTGATATTTTATTGTCGTTTTGATTTGCATTTCTCTGATGATCAGTGATGTTGAGCACATTTTCATATGCCTGTTTTCTATTTGTGTGTCTTCTTTTGAGAAATGCCTGTTCAGATCTTTTGTCATTTTTTTTTGGATTATTAGACATTTTTTTCTATAGAATTGTTTGAGCTCCTTACATATCTGGTTATTAATCCATTTTCAGAAGGATAGGTTGCAAATGTTTTCTTTCTGTGGGTTGTCTCTTCACTCTGTTGATTGTTTTCTTTGCTGTGCAGAAGGCTTTTAACTTGATATGATCTTATTTGTCCATTTTTGCTTTGGTTGCTTGTGTTTGTGGGGTATTACTCAAGAAACTTTTGTACACTCCAATGTCCTGGAGATTTTGCCCAATGTTTTCATGTAATAGTGTCATAGGTTGAGGTCTTAGATTTAAGTTTTTAATCCATTTTGATTTGTTTTTTGTATATGGTAAGAGATAGGGGATCTAGTTTTATTCTTCTGTGGATATCCAGGTTCCCCAGGACCATTTATTGAAGAGGCTGTCCTTTCTCCAATGTATGTTTCTGGCACCTTTGTCAAAACTGAGTTCACTATAGATGTATGGGTTTGTTTCTGGGTTCTCTATCCTGTTCTGCAGATCTATATGTCTGTTTTTATGCCAAAACCTTGCTGATTTGGTTACTATAGCTCTGTTGTATAATTTGAAGTTAGATAATGTGATTCCTCCAGTTTTGTTCTTTTTGCTCAGGATAGCTTTGTCTATACTAGTTCTTTTCTTGTTCCATATAAATGTTAGGATTATTTTTCTATTTCTGTAAAGAAAGTCATTGGTATTTTGATAGACATTGCATTGAGTCTGTAGAGTGTTTTCGGTAGTACGGACAGTTTAACAATTAGATTCTTCCAATCCATGAACATGGAATATCTTTCCATTGTTTTGTGTCCTTTTCAATTTCTTTCAACAATGCTTTAGTTTTCATTGTAGACAGATTTCACCTCTTTGGTTAAGTTAATTCTTAGGTATTGTGTTTGTAGCTATTATAAGTGGTATCACTTTCTTGATTTCTTTTTCAGATTGTTCCCTGTTGGTATATAGAAATAATACTGATTTTTGTGTTTTTTAAAAACTTTTATTTTAGGTGCGGGGGTACATGTGCAAGTTTGTTTTATAAGTAAACTCATGTCATTGGGGTTTGTTGTACAGATTATTTTGTCACCCAGGTACTAAGTCCAGTACCTCCACCTTCAGCCATGTGAGATGCCACAGGAAGAAAATGACATCAGTGAAGCAGCCCTCACTAGACACTGAACCTGCTAGCAATTTGATCCTGGACTTCTCAGCGTCCAGGACTGTCAGAAATAAGTTTCTGTTCTATAGACATTACCCAATCATGGGTATTTTGTTGTTGCAACATTAACATAGACACATTGGGTATTTTAAGAAAAGGGAGGATTCATGGAGGGACATCCTGTATTTTAGACACCAGAATCTGGAATGGCTTTGCTGATCTCTTTTATCTTGATCTTCATGATCTCTCATGGTATCTGCCTACTAGTTTGCTTCATTTTTCCCACACTCTCGATGGGTCAAACTTCTTTCTGATGAGTTTAACCATCATTTATATTCATCAGGACATATCAAAAGTGGTATTTCTTTGCAACCAAGTTAATGTGCAAGTCAGAAAGTGATTGTCAACTTTCAGGGTGCTACAGAATCACCCTGGAGAGTTAGTTAAAATCAGATTTTTTGAATGTACTTAGAGACACTATAATCCAACATCCTGGGGTGAAGCTCAGGAAAATAAGCAACATTGATTACTCTGCTACAAATGGTTAGAAGACATTTGGAAAAAAAAAAAACCCTACCAATTTATGAATTACCTTACCTTTCATGGTTAGACTTTATCTTTTAGGTTGACGTATCTCATCCTTGACTGCCTATTGGAATCACTTAGAAGCTTTAAAAAATACTGGTGCTTGACACTCAAAAAAAAATTCTTATTAATTGATCTGAGATGTGGCCTGGCACCAGAATTTTTTTAAAAGTTCCTCAAGTTACTCTAATGCATAGCCAAGTTTTAGAGCCACTGTGCTATAGAAAACCTCTGAAGGCTTTCTGGCAAGTGTATCAGGCTATTTTCATGCTGCTGATAAAGACATACTTGAGACTGGGTAATTTATAAAGAAAAATAAGCTTAATGGTCTCACAGGGGAGGCCTCACAATCATGGCGGAAGGCAAAAGGCACATCTTACATGGTGGCAGACAAGAGATAATGAGAACCAAGTGAAAAAGGAAACCCCTTATAAAATCATCAGATCTCGTGAGACTTATTCACTACCTTGAGAACAGTATAGGGGAAGACCCACCCTCATGATTCAATTACCTTCCACCTGGTCCCTCCTAGGACATTTGGGGAGCTTCAATTTAAGATTTGTGTGGGGACACAGCCAAACCATATCAGCAAGTAAGCTATTGAAGAGAGAGATAGTCAATTTTGCATTCGAATTACTCTGACAACTGAGTGGAAAAGGAACTGAGAGTGACAATACTGGTGGTCTCAATCAGGAATGAAAGAACAGGAGGTTGGTGCCAGAAAGTAGAAGCTTAAGATTTCAAAGGTAAAGAGCACAGTTTTCAGGTGAATATAAGGACTAGAGTGCAGCCATGGGGTTGAATTAGAAAATAGATGAAGGTCATTAGAGTTAAGAAATTCAGTGAACAGAGAAGCTGGGAATAAAGAGCAGTGACAAAGAGGAATATGACAACATTTAAGAACCTCAAATTAAGACTTTTTTTTTTTAAACACAAGAATGGAAGAGTAATGGTCTGCAGGTAAGATATCATGGAATAAAAAATATTCTGACTCTACCTGCTGACCCTGAGAAGAGAAGTAAGTGAGTGTGTGTATAAAAAAGAAAGGAGGGGCCAGGCTTGGTGGCTCAAGCCTGTAATCCCAGCACTTTGGGAGGCCGAAGCAGGTAGATCACTTGAGGCCAGGAGTTCAAGACCAGCCTGGCCAACATAGTGAAATCCTGTCTCTACTAAAATACAAAAATTAGCCAAGCGTGGTGGCAGACACCTGTAGTCCCAGCTCCTTGAGAGGCTGAGGCACGAGAATCACATGAAGCTGGGAGGCAGTGGCTGCAGTGAACTGAGATTGTGCCACTGCACTCCAGCCTGGGTGACAGAGTGCAACTCCATCTCAAAAAAAAAAAAAAAAAAAAAAAAAAAGGGGAAGGTAAAAAGGAATGGAAAGGGAAAGTTTGCAGAGGTGCATTATCTAGGAGAGAGAAAGAGACATTAGTTAAGTCAGGAAGTAGAGAGTGGAGAGGATATTCTGGGGTAAGATATGTTTCTTAACAATTGAAAAAGAGTTTTAGAGGGTGCATTAGGAATGTCAGAATGGAAACTGAGCTTGCGATGGAATGGAGCTGGTAGTCATTAGGACTGCCCACAAACATTCCAGCTCCCTCTCCTCCAGGACACATGACATGACTTACCTTCATGTTCCTGGGATTTAAGGGGGCCATGTGGCTTGCTCTGACCAATATGAAAGTGAACAGAAGTGATGATATCTGTCAGTTCTAGATGGATGCTTTATACATTAATTCAGTGGCCAGGTGCAGTGGCTGATGCCTGTAGCTGGGAGGCCACGTGTGGTGACTCACGCCTGTAGCCACCAAACTAGCATTTTGGGAGGCAGATGAATCACTTGAGTCCAGGAGTTAAAGACCAATGTGAGAAACGTGGTGAAACCCCATCTCTACTAATAATACAAAACAATAGCCGGCCATGGTGGTGTGCACCTGTAGTTCCAGCTACTCAGCAGGCTGAGGTGGTAGGATCCTATGAGCCCAAGTGGTGGAGTGTGCGGTGAGCCAAGATCATGCTACTGCACTCTAGCCTGGACAACAGAGTGAAACTCTGTCTCAAAAAAAACTGATTAATACATAATTTGCCCTACTTATTTTTCTTTTATTTTGGTAACTAGTGACATTTTAAATAATGAACATCAACCTGAGGTCCTAGACCAGGGCCCCTCTGCTGACCTATAATAGGCATGAAATGGGAGCAGACACAAAACTTTTATTTTTATTTAGGCCACAGAAGGTTTGGGCTTACTTGTTACCTCAGCATAACTTAGCTTGTCCTGAATGATATAGAAATTAGTGCCTTGAAATGGTGCTGCCATAAAAAGATATAAAATATGTGGCATTTGCTTAGAGACTATGTGGCAAGTAGTAAGACACTGCCTCAAAGGCTGGAAAAGTAACAATCCATGTTATTCTGTGCTAAAGTATTCAATAGAATTGTCATGTGAGGTGGCTGGGGAGGCCGACCATGTACTGATGAGTATGTAGGTCTAAGGTAAAAAATCAGAAAACTAAGTATTGGTATTTTGTGTTGGATGCAGATGGCTATATTTAGGAGCAAAAGGCAGGCCTGAAAGCAGGAATGAAAGGATATAAAATTACAAAACAAAAAGTACTTCAAGGTTGGACGAGTAGACTACTTCCCATCTACAAATAGAGAAACACATGATTGAGAAAATGGGAACAGAAATGAACAATTAAAACTCAGTATTGGGGCAAGAATCAAATAAGACTGTAGGAATCATACCCATGTAGATTGGGTTAACTTAAAGTAAAGGTCCAACTAAACATATGCTGCCCAATCATGTGGTACAGTGTGGGACACAGTGCTCTGATGGATAACATGAACAACTGTCCTAGGTTGCTGAGGCTTACCATGCAAAAACTGGGAAAGTTCAAGGCAAAGTTACTCATCCTACATGTAGACCCCATGATGGACATTTTGCCTGAATGAAAAAGAAATCGTTGTGATTCTAAGCTACTGAATATTTGTCATGGGTCATCACTGCAGCACAATCTAGCCTATTTTGACTGATACAAGAGGAGAGGAATCACAGTATGAGGAGGAGAGTGGATGTGGGGAGCTGACCAGCACACCCTATTCTGACTCCTTATGAAATATGAGGTGGGGAGGCTGATAGGATTAGGTTAACTTTTGTTCTGAATAGTGCTCTGAGTCAAATTGGTGCCATTTGATGCTGAAGGCAGATAAAGGCAGAGGGTGTATTTACTTTGACATTCTTTAGTTTGTCTTCCAACTCTTAAAATACGGTTAGGATCTTACAGTAGTTCAATTCCCCCTTCAAATTCATCCTCAAACTTTTGGATGCACATCTATTGCATGGTGTGTGGTATTCTTTCCCTGTGATTTTTTTTTTCTTTTTTTAATCTAGGCATAGTAATAGTCTGGTAGAGATTTCTGGACAGTTTGAACTAATGGGGAAAGCATTCATTGTTGCCTTGGTTTCCTCCCTTGGGAGGATAACCTTAGGCTTAGAATTATAGTGATTGAATGTGAATGAGACCTGGGACTTTTTATTTACTTTTCCTGTTCAAATGAAATGAATATGCATTGTACTGGGAAGGTAGACAGGGCTATTACCAGTGCAGCTGAGAACAATTAGTTCTTATTTACTTAACACCATTTCTTAATGTGCAATTGTAAAACTTTTCACAGGATGTTTTAAATATAATCAATTTTTCATTGCTGTTCCTAATAATTCAAAGAGCCTGACATTTGCAATCAAGCCAACTGTGGTCGATACCCATTTTCTCTTAGTTAAATAGGAATTTAACTCAGTGACACAAGTGGTAGCTTCTGGAACTGATTCTGTGTATTTATTCTTCTGTGAGGGCTGTTCCCAGATTTATGGGTTTGCAGGAGAAACTGTCAAGTATCAGAGGGCCAGCTGAACTTACTGCATATCTGGGGTCAGTCTCATCGGAACTCACAACCTGGCCCTACTGCCTCCAAGAAGTATGCACTTTGGCAGCTTGCTTCTCTGCACACTAAAATGAAAAAGAATTTCTCTCACAGAGTTGTGTTAGGATTAAATAAAATAATGCATTTTTAATCAGGATATATCCTCATTATTGGCTACAAGTGACAAAAATTTAACCAAAACTAACGAAAACTAAGAGGGAATGTAGGGGCTTTAGAAAGCACATCTATAATTTTATTGATTCTAGAGATAGCTGAATTCAGGCACTCAAATGATGTTAGGATCTTTTTCTGCTGTTTGTGTGGATGTGAGTTGGTCTCATTCTCTTTTTTTCAGATCCAAATTCTAGATCTGGGGCAACAGGTTTAGGGTTTGAGAAAGAAAAGGGCATTTTAAGATTCATTTTGGGGAGAATAAACACAGAAAAAAATGGCAGCTGTAACTAGTTTTTCTACAGCTCTCATGGGATTGCCTTTGTACTACTTCTTTGAGCATCTTTTCATCATCTTCTAAACCAGGGATCTGCAAACTCTGGCCAGCCAGCAGTCATATCTGGCCTGCTTTCTGTTTTTTGTGTGGAAAGTTTTATTGGAACACAATCAGACTTGCTCATTTATGTACTGTCTATGCTTTCATGTTACAATGCGAGGGTTGATTAAATATGATAAAGACTATATAGCCTGCAAATCTAAAAGGCTTATGATCTGGCCGTTTACAGAAAATGTTTCTTGCTTTTTACAAAATAAGATTTAAAATAATAGTCCTCAAAGTGTCTTGTTCGGCAAGTAATATGCAAGAAAAGCAAATGGGAAAACAGAAAAATATATTTTGGCTTGTGTTATTTCTAATTTTCTTTATAAAATATTTTGAGAATAAACTTTTATAATATTTACTGTACATCGTGAGGGTATTTAGTGACTGCATGTAACATGTATAAAATACACACACACACACACACACACACACACACAGACACACAGAAGAGAGAGAGAAGCTCAAAATTTTGTACTCTTGTTAGTCCATGTTAAAAAATAAGAGACTACCAGACTGAAAATTGTCACACTATCTATTACGTTAAAATTTTGTGAAGGCATCACTGTAAGAGAACTGTATCACTTGACTCCATTCTTTTTCCCAACTCAGTTCTATGTAGGCTTGTGTCTCTCACCTCTGCATGATGAGGATGGTGTGCTAAGTCCAAATGTTCACTTAGAGATAGATGTAAAATCATAAAAATGTAGCAGAAGGAAGAGTAAAGGAGGAAGCTTGGGTCTGTGATTATTGAAGCAAGGCACATTGTAGAAACATCAACAGAATAAGCAATCAGATCTGCCTTATTTCTGAATTTTAAAAGAGAATGGTATTTCTATTCATCATTTATCTTGCCTGGGATTTGAACAAATACAGGATTTCTGGCAGCAATTATTGATTATTCAATATTTATAGAAAATGACACATGTTCTGCCAAATGTGATATTTAGGAAGTGAGATGAGTTCTATAAATCCAGAGGATTGGCAATTGGGCTACCAGGACAATTTGTAAAATATGTTAAAGCTGATTAATAAGAAATAGAAATGTCAATGAGTCGCTAAAATGAAACAATAAATGGGCTATGAGAACCCAGAGAGAACACCTTTAGCTCAATACTGTTAAGGCTGGCTGGACTCAGAGGATGGAAGCCTGGATCAACTCTTAATTCTCCTGCTCAGATTTGGTTATGGAGTGTCTTAGTCCATTTTCTGTTGCTTATGATAGAATATCTGAAACTGGGTAATTTATTTTAAAAAGGGAATTTATTTCATACAGTTTTTGAGGCTGAGAAGTCTCTGGTTTAGGGGCTGCATTTGGTGAGAGCCTCCTTGCTGGTGAGGACTCTCTGCAGAGTCCCAAGGTGGCACTGGGTATCACATGGTGAGGGAGGTTGACCCTGTTACTGTGCTAGCTCAGGTCTCCTCCTCTTCCCATAAGGCCACTAGTTCTCCTCTCATGATTATGCATAAATCCATCAATCCATGAATGGATTAATAAATTCCTGAGGGCAAAGTCCTCATGATCCAATTACCTCTTAAAGGCTCCACTTGCCAGTCCTGCCACATTGGGGATTAAGTTGCAATATGACTGTTGTAAGGAACATTCAAATCATAGAATTGGGCAAAGAAGCCTTTCTTGGATGTGCAGTGGGTGCATGAATGGTTGGGGAGGTTTTTATTGGTGTTCTTTCTGTCCATCTGGCTCCCTTTTCCTGTAGGGTTTGTTACTGGGATCTGTTGGATTTTTCCCTTACTTAAAAAAATATATTTGTGTGTGAGGGAGAAAAACTATTGCTATGTGGTGAAGGTTATTTAAGATACATGAACCCATCTGCATGAGTTAAGAGAAAGAATGGAGATCTTAAATCTTTAAGATGAGAAGTTACTGGAACCTCTTGCGGTGGACCAAATATCTGGGACAGGAATTGGCCCCAAGTCTTCTATTATAAAATCATGATACAAGATGAATGTGTGGGGGCAAGTGGGCAAGTAAAGTGGCTCCTGCACTGAATCTATTGACAGAGAAGTGGGAAGAGTAAGTCCATGTCTTTGACAAAATCATACTCCTGGTCTTCCCTATCTTTGTTTGCTTTTTTTTTTTTTTTTTTTTTTTTTTAGCGGAATCTTACTCACTCTGTCAGCCAGGCTGGAGAGCAGTGGTGCGATCTCCACTCACTGCAACCTCCGCCTCCCAGGACCAAACAATCCTCCCACCTCTGCCTCCTGAGTAGCTGGGATTACAAGCATGTGCCACCACACCCTTATTCGTTCTGTAATTTTAGTAGAGATGAGGTTTCACCATGTTGGGCAGGCTGGTCTCGAACTCCTCACCTCAAGTGATCCACACACCTCAGCCTCCCAAAGTGCTGGGATTGCAGGCATGAGCACCATTCCTGGCCAAGGGAATAGCTCTTAAATGTTCTTACCATACGCACACTTTCAGGATTCTATGTTCCGGGTCTCCCAAATCTAGCATAGCATTAATACTTGAGTCAGGCATTTGAGGTTGACTAATGGAAGACAACTGTGTTAAGCTGTTCAGCTTCTGAGGAGTGATCTGTGTAAAGCTGCCTCTGTTGTTGTTGTTCGTTTTGTTTGTTTGTTTGAGACAGATGTCTTCCTCTGTCACCCAGCCTGGAGTGCAGTGGCGCAATCTCGGCTCACTGCAACATCCGCCTTTCAGGTTCAAGCAATTTTCCTGCCTGAGCCTCCCAAGTAGCTGGGATTACAGGTTCACAACACCACACCCAGCTAATTTTTTTTTTTTTCTCCTGTTGAGGCAGGTTTCACCATGTTGGCCAGGCTGGTCTCGAACTCCTGACCTCAAGTGATCTACCTGCCTTGGTCTCCCAAAGTGCTGGGATTACAGGCATGAGCCACTGTGCTGGGCCTCTTTCTTCACCTTTTAATGGCAAATTTGTGCTCTTAAGACATGGATAGAGAACACAGTTCAAGAGTCAGGATACTAGAAACTGGGCCAATTTTGGTGTGGATCAGACTTGCCTGAGTATCACAAGGGAGGACATTTTTTTCTCATACTTTGAAGAAAATCTGCATTTTCTCCAAGGGTGGAGAGGTGGATAAGTAGCAGGGTCTAAGGTGGGAGATATGGCCTCAATTTCATTGCTTCAGATGAGACAGGCAGCTCAGAGCGATAAGCTAATGGCTCTTTCCCAAGCAATTTTCTGTAGTTGTGGGACATGCTAGTCACAAGGAGGTACCGCTGAGCCGTGGCTCTGTAAGGCAGGCAAAAGAAAACTTAATTGGTCTTTTTAAGATGGGATAATCTGGGACACTAAAGGGAGAGGAATGCTGCCGTGGGAGAGATGAGATTTTTTGCTTCTCTGGGTATGCAGGGGCATGAGTTGAAGCCACAGTTAGCGGCCATTGTTTCCACACCATTTGTGAAGCAGGATCTTCCACCTACACTTGTACTAAGCCCTTGCTATGTGCCACACAATGCTGTGCTAGCTTGTGAGGACATGGAGGTGAATTAGACATGCGATGTGTGGGTGACAGACTCACTCAGTATGCAAGGAGAACAAATAGGCTGAACCTCAGGCCTTGGGGCATGGTCAAGTAAGGCTTCCTGGAATAGAAATGTTGGGACTGATTCTGGGCAGGAGCTGAGTGGACTAGGGTTGTATCTAGGCATAAAATCCACTTGTGAGAAAGAGTAGAGGTATAAGAAAGTAGTTTGACCTGGGAACTGCAAGCAGTTTGGTAACTGCTGGAGAGGCAGGCTTAGTAACAGAGTAGCACCAAATTGAAGTCCTCATAAAGTAGAAAAGGTGTAGACCATTAGATGAAAGACTTTGCATGCAAAGCTAAGAAGTATGGATTTGGCAGGGCATGGTGGCTCACGCCTGTAACCTCAGCACTTTGGGAGGCTGAGGCAGATGGATCACGAGGTCAGGAGATCGAGACCATCTTGGCTAACACAGTGAAACCCCATCTCTACTAAAAATACAAAAAGAAATTAGCCAGGCGTGGTGGCGGGTGCCTGTAGTCCCACCTGCTCGGGAGGCTGAGGCAGGAGAATGGCATGAACCCGGGAGGTGGAGGTTGCAGTGAGCCAAGATCACACCAGCACACTCCAGCCTGGGCGACAGAGCGAGACTCTGTCTCAAAAAAAAAAAAAAAAAAAAGTATTGATTTTTAGACAAAATGCAATGAGGAACCATTAAAGGATTTTATAAAAGGAAAATATCATGACATTTTCATTTCAGAAAACTAAGTTTGTGATGAGTTATGATGTATTGAAGGAGGGTTGATCTGGAGGGAGGGTAATCATTTGACAAGTGTAGAAATCAGGATTTTTCCTAAAAAAAAAAAAAAAAAGCCCTTCTTTAATACTTATCAAATAATCTAAACTTTGGTGAAATAATTTGCTTGCCTCTGCAGATTAATATATGGTTTAAAAGGAAAAACTCTGAACCCAGAGTTCCCAGCGCCACCACTTATTATTTAACTAACTGGACCAGTTGATTAACTTTTGTGTGTCCCAATTTTCTTATGCACAAAATGGGGCAAATTTTAGTGCCTACATCATAGAATCATGAGTGAACTGGATGATTTAATCCATGTGAATTTATTTGAATAGTTACTGGAATATCATAAGTCATCTATAAGCATTTGATATAATTTTGTGTTTGGCACTGTGGGACTTGGGAGGGATGTGAAAATGAATAAAACATCATCCCTGCTCTCAGACTAATATGTATAAATAAAAACAATTCAGAGTGAAGAATAAAACTATAAGAGTATATAGGAGAGAGGGTAATCTAATACTTGTTAAGAGAGCAATTTCCAGGGTCAAAGAGTTGTGGGTTCAAATCCTGGCTCTGCTGCAAGCAGTAGGTTAGAAAAGTGACAAATTTGGGGGTCTGATTTAATTATGTTGCAGGTGGGATAATGCTGTGGTGAAGGATGCAAATGCTAGATGTTATTTTTATCATCATCATCATCATCACAGGTCTCAGAGGAGAAGAGAGGTAGAGCTTTCTAGAGAAGATACCATCTGGCTTGACCCACTTGCCTACTTGGGAACTTTTTCCTGGCAGGATCTGCACCTCTGTCTGCATCTCTCTTCACATAGAGAAGACGGTGAGGTGGGTGGCATGGAGTTTGTGCCAGAAGGACCTCCCCAAGTTTCTTTCAACATTCCTCTGAGGCAGGAGAGCACAAGATGCTTCCCTGGCCTGCAACACCATTTTTCTCCAAGTTCTGCATGATTTAGGCACTAACAGTGGAATTCAGTCCAGGAATTCCCCTGTGAATGACCTAATAGCTCTCTCTCCACGCCCTGCAACCCTCTTGTTGTCACATTAAGGGAAGTGGTGGGTTATAAGCTCAGGATGGCAATTTTGAGTGAGCTGTTGGTGACCAGTGCTCCTGGCCTTCACGTGGATCTCACTGTGGCAGGTCCTTTGCATCGGGACTCCCTGGCTTTGAGTTTTGAAATCTTTCAAGGTGCATGCCATCTGATGTAGCTGTCATGAAGGCACATCCGGAAGGGTAGCCCCAGTCTCTTGCTTCCAAGGAGGCCTAGAAGTAGTAAGCAATTTTTTGGCCTTCCCAGTGTGGTGCTGGAATAAACAGACATCACAGCATGAGAGGGACTCCATGTTGCTTTCAGTCCTACAGATTGAGCTCTGCCTTGGTGGAGGATACTTTCAAAACCCAAACACTATCCCAGGCTGCCAAAGCGACCAGGAGGTACTCAGAGAAGCATCATTTGAGGGGTAGAGAAGACCAGAGTGGACAGAGCGCTCTCCATGGGTTTCTCCCTTTCACTCCTCCTTCCTACCCTGCACCTGGGCACCTGAGACTCTTTTGCTCCTGACAGAAGAAGGAGAGAGTAAAGGCAGAAACTGTAAATTCAGGGAGGAAAAAAAAAGTGAAATCATCTTTTTTGTGTTAGATAGTTTTTTACTTGCTCGTTGTGTGTATTTATTTTTGTCACAGATTCCCTTTGGAGGAATGGAGCTCTTATCTAGCCAGGAAACCCTTAGTTTTAGGGGTATGATTAGGTCTGAATGAGGGAAGTCCCAATTGCTACCTCTGCTATTGCACACCTGAGTCATTTACTCCTTGGTCCCACCTCTATCCTGTGGAGCTATAGCCACCCTGATAGATAGCTGATGGAAGTGAGAGCTAGTGCTGATAGGTTTTCAGAGTAGAAGTTTAGCAGTATTTGGTGTGATTATGTATACATTGTGCCTCATGATCCAGCAAGTCATCTTCTGGATATACATTCAAGCACATTCTTATATGGACTGGTAAGGGAACATGCATGGGGATTATTTATTGTAGCATTGTTTGCAAGGATTTGGAAGCAATCTGAGTGAGTTGGATATTTATCACTGGAGAAATAAATAGGTGCAATGGAGTAGGTTCCATAAAGAAGCACTATGCATCATTCAAAAGCAACAGAACAGGCTTGCATAGCAACACAGGTATATCTTAAAAATGCTGTATTATACTTTAAAAGTAAGTAAGACACAAACTAAGATTTATAGCATAACACTATGTAAAAAAATGCATGCAGAGAAAACATTAATAAATGTTTTTACAAGAACCCATACAAATAAAAGGGTAAACCTCAACTGTATTAAAATAGAGATTTGGGATAAATGAAAAAGAATAATATAAGAAAGAAATCTTATGCAAACTATTAATGATGGTACAACAAGAAATTTTCTTTGTATTGTTGCAGTAACAAATTATCATAAGCTTGATGGGTTAAAGCAATACAAAATTATTGTTTGATAGTTCTGGAGATCAGAAGTCCAATAAGTTTCCCTGGGCTAAAATCAAGGTGTTGCCTGCCAGGGCTGTGTTCCTTCTGGAGGCCCTAAGGGAGAGTCTGTTTGCCTTTTCCAACTTCTAGAGGTTGCCTGCACTCTTTGACTCATGGTCTTTTCCTCCATTTACAAAACTAGGAGCCTAGCATCTTTTCTCCTCTATGACTTCTGCTTTCATCATTACATCTTCTCTCTTTAACTCTGATCATCTTGGCCCCCTCTTATTCACTCCTTTAGTTATATTGGGTTTACAAGGTTCCACGATCATCTTCCAGTCTCAATATCCTTAACATGATCTCACTTTCAAGTTGAGATTGAAGGTAACATCTTCATAGGTTCCAAGGATGAGGACACAGATGGGTAAAGGTAATTATTCAGCCTACTACAGAGTCCTTGCTCTTAAACCATCCATAACCTAGTGGGGAACACCAACAAGTTGATGAGCAATTAGAATAGAATATAGGTTGTTTCATGACTGGGGAGGCACAGGACAAAAGAGAGAAACTTAATCTAGTTTAGAGTTAGGGCTGGTGCCCCAGAGTTGTGTTCAAGAGAGGGATAAACTAATAGAATGTGGCTATGCAAAAAGGGGAAGAGTACCATGTGCAAAGACCTAGAGGTGAGAGTGAGAAATAGCAGAGGGCTGAGGCAGAGGTTGCAGTGAGCCATGATCACGCCACTATATTCCAACCTGGATGACAGAGCGAGACTCCATCTCCAAAAAAAAAAAAAAAACAAAGAAAGAAAATAATCCAACTGTTAATTTGTGTTCCAAAGAACCAGGTTTGGGGATAAGTGAACAAAAGGCAGGAACAACATCTTCTCTCTTACTCATTAAACTTGAAGTGACTTAAGTATTTACTGGATTAGGTGAGAGTTTTTTAACTTCATTTCGAAGGACTTTCTCTACACATCCTCTTTGTTCTACCTCACTGCCTTTCCTTGTCTTCTTACATTGTTTGTGGTGCCTCTCTCACTGCCTACTTACCTTTCAATGTCCCTTCAGGAAGCCTACATCCACACCCCACAGCTAGCATGATTTCACCCTCTAATGAACTCACAGTTTTTTGTCTCTACAGTAAGTTCTATTGGCATTTAACATTGTCAATATGTTCTGGGAAACTGTGATTTTAAGTCAAACATTGAATAATGTAATTTCCTTATAAGGCTGATGAAAAAAACAAAAATGATTTTCTTACATATATGCATCCTTTCACTTAAGGTGGCCATTTCGAAGAACTTGATATGTCAAGGGAGAGCTTAAATTACTCTATTCCTTTTAAACTCGTTTTTACTTTAGCATATAAGTTAGAGGCTCTGAAACACTTGTTAAAAGTATATCCTGTTTGTCTTCTTTTTCCTTTTGAACTTGTGATTAGAATAAGTAGGAAACTCTGTATTCCCCTCCCCATCTTCCCTTTCCTCTCCAAATTGCTTATTCCACACCAGGAACATAATAGACTATCAGCAAAAACAGAATGAATGAATAAATAAACAATAGCACATCTAAATTCAATCTCGTATCATTCTCTCTGGCTCCAGTCAGACTGGGAATACTCTGAGAAACAGAATGATATATTGAAGTTTTTAATTTGACTTTTAAAGTGAAGATGCATTGAGTCAAAATATTTATCTATTCGTTTTAAGTGTCCATTATAATAAGTGTATGGAGAGAGCCAAACAATATCCTTTGTTGATAATAACCAATTGAACTAAAACTTGACCCAGTATCATCCTGAGAGAGTGGTGGTGGCATGTGTGTATTTGCTGTTTTGTTGTGGAGGTAAAGAGGGGATTAGATGGTGGAAAAATGGATGGATAATTTTCCATGGAAGATGGAGAGTTCATTGTTATCACTGCTTTTCATTGACCCTGCTTTAAAATTTAAATATCAAGTAAGTCCCATTGAAAAGGTCTTGTGTGAAAAGAATTCAGAATTTCGACTACATGTCCCATGACATAATTCCTACCTAGGTGAGATCATACTTATATTCTGGAGAACAAATACATATCTGTTTCAGTCCTCCAAAAAATATCTTTCTTGAGCAACATATACAAGTATAGATAAATAAAATTCACATCTCATCCAAAAATAAGTATTTACAGAAGCTTTTAAAATCAACTAATTTTTCGAGACAACTTTTCACTACTTTCTTTCCAAGTTTTCTTTATTTTCAGTGAGTATAGTCAACATGCTCTGGCAGTTTCTTATATATTTGTCTCTTCTAGTCTTTGAGACTAGAATCCTAGAAACTGAGACTAGAAATAAGAGTCTAGGAATAAGAATCTCATCTCACCTTTTCCCCTGATGAAGTTCTCATCCGGTCCTATGCCTTCCCTCAGGATCTGACTCCAAGGAGGTCTTCTTATTTCCTGATCTGGGGAACCAGGTGAAATCCCATGCTATCAGAGATTTGCTAACCACATAATTCACTGTCTCCTGAGGTGACTCTTGCCTCTTGCCTATTATTTGTTTATTTTGACAACTCTGGGGTTTAAGATTTTGCTGGTAGTCCCATTATTTTCAGAAAAAAATATTCTGGATTATAATAACTTTTTGCATGAGACCATCAGGTTGAATGTTATCATGAGTGACTTCCCCTTTTACTTCACATATCAGATGATCAAGACATCCCATTGATCTGTGAGCTGGCCAGCTGGAATTGAGACTAAACACTTGATAAGATATCTTAGAAAAATGGAATACAAATTGGGTACCTCTGATTTACAGAGTATGCATTTTTCAGCCCCGTTGCACAGATATCCACTTGTCAATTTGACTTTCCTTGGATATCTCAAAGGTACTTGAAACTTGAAATATCCACAATGACTCTATGATTGCCCTTGAAACCTGGTCCTCTACTGCTATGCCTTATTTAGTGAATGGCACCACTGTCTATCCAGTTGTACAATCCAGAAACCTGGGGTGAATCTTTAGCCCCTTTCTCTCCCTTACTCAAGACAGTATCATATCCGGTGGATTTCACCTCCTGCATGCCTGTTGATTTCATCATCTTTGCTTCATTTTAACTGCATGAGCGGCTATCACTCTAGCTACTCATTATTTCTGAGTCTTCTCACTGTAAAAGGAATGATTATTTCCTTATCCTTAGCTATTGCAATAGTTTCCTAAAGTTCCCTCTCCCTTTATGCTGCCCTTCTCCAATCCAGTCCTTATTATTTGTTAAAGGATCTTTAAAATATGCAAATATCCTCTCTAAAAATGGTCAGTGACTTTTCATTGCTTTTAGGATGATAAAAAAGTGAACATGGCTTACACTGACCTGCGTAGTATGGGTGCACCCTACCTCACAGCGTGCTCACTCTAGCCTCATGCTTTTCAGTTCTTCCCAGTTAACATTCTTACCCTCCTGACTCTCCTTTCAAGTATATTACTCTTTCTGTACTCTCCTCAAGAAATACCCTTTCCTCCTCTATTGTCTAGCTAACGACTTCTTACCCTTCCCTTTGCATCACACACTTAGGAAAATCCCTGGAGTCCCTGAGTGAGTGGAAACTTCCTTTATAGACTTGACAGAGCACAGCGAATTTCTTCCTAGCATTTGTCAGAGTGGAAATTTTACATTTTCTTGCCTAAATACTTAATTCATATCAATTTTTTTTCTGCTGAAATTTAAGTTCCATGAGAGTAGGGCCATATTTCATCATAGTTTTTTCCAATCCTTGGTAAAGAGTAGCAGCTTAGTAGATATTTATTGAATGAATGAAAGTCTCTTACTTATAGCTGACTCTGAATAACTGATGTATGAAGTAATATATAATTTACTTGTGAAAGGGACAGAAGTCCCTTCATATTTTGAAAGAACAGAGTGACATATCACTATAGGAATGACGAGGACAGAAAGAGAAGCTAAAGTGGCTTAATTAAAAATGTGCTCCTAGAGGATAGCCTGAAGCAGTCTGGTTTGGTCAGGAAAACAGAGCCACTGCAAATGTCGTATAAATCAAAGTTTAATATTGGCATAAATGCATATGCAAATGTGGGAGAAGCTGGGCATGAAGACTATAACTAGAAGAATGAAGAAACTGTCACTAATCACTTCACCCCAAAGTACTGGCATAGGTGGCATCAGGGGAGCTTTCAAGGAAGCTTGAGAAACAACTTGAGTCTACTACAAAGAGGGAGCACATGGCAAGTCCTGCTAAGCTGCTGTGACTGCAAAATGGGGAGCTTCTGGGGAGGTCCAGACCACTGTCAAGTCTAGGGAAGGCAACCAGACTGGCCTTCATGACCTCCTAAGATTAATGGCTTCTGCTCCATTTCTGCTTTCCAAACCTCCTGTTAGTCCCTCTCACTGGCAAACTTTGACATAAAACCATATAGGAAAGGGATTCTGGGAAATGCCCTGGAGTAATGGTGGTGCTGATAAATTGGCAACACATCGTGGAGCACAGTAAGGCTATTTCTTGCTTCCATTCCAGAGCTTTCTCTGGGCACATCATTTTAAACCAGAAATGCTAAAGGAGAATCCAGTCCTGGAGTCTACTCTAGAACTTGACTTTTTTCTTTTTTCTTTTTCCTAAGGTCTCATGGTTGTAGATAATGATTTAAAAAAAAAAAAAGTTTTAACAGTATTGATTAATCTTCAGGTAGAATCAGGTTTGCTAGTCTTTGGAGATGGTTTCCAAACAACTAAATAATATATATGATCTGATTCTAAAAGGGCCATTAGACAGTATATGAGCCTAACTGGTCTTGTCACTACATACAAATGTTCAACCTCTTTGGGTTCTAGCTTTCCCATCTCTAAAAGTAATGAATCACTTGTCTCCATGATGCCATAATACTAATAATAACCACAGGGTTTATAGAATGCTTATCATGTATTGTGTTCAGTGATTTATGTACATTAGCGCTGATCCATACAATTACCCAGGAAGAATGAGGCTAAAGAAGCAATAATGCATATTTGAATTGTTATGAGATTTAAATGAAATATTTATAACACACCTAGCATGTTGCCTAAGATAAACGTGTCCTTCAAGTGACCTGCTATAATGTCATATGACTAGTAAATGGCAATGCATTCAACATTTTGTTCATCATACAGATGTAGTCCTCATAAATAAGAGATTTATAAATAGATCAATAAGAAAGAAAATTACAAATGCTTTATTTAGTCCTTGGGGTCTTACCTATTCATCTACCATTAACATCTCTGTACAAGGGTCAATAATGAGTAATAAAGACAGCATAATACCATGATTTTTGTGATTAATTTTCAGTTTGTGAAATGTTTCCATATATGCAATCTTGGTTGGCCAATAATTATTATCTTCATTTTATAGTTGTGGAAACTAAAACTCTTGGCTAGTTAATGAAGAAAGAAGAAATTATATTTATTGCATGCCACAATGTAAACTAAGTGTTTAGTCCCTATTACATTCATATGAATTCCCCCTTTCATAGGTACAAAAAGAAGAGTCATAATTTAAATAAATATTAATAGTTATACAACTGGTGGAGATACTCTAGTCTGGCAATTCAAACTCAAGTCTGTCTGGGCTCAAAGTTATTATTTCCATTTTATCCAGTGCCTGAAGTCTTATAAGTAATTAAAAACACAGCTTAAACTGGGTGCTTAGACTCTAGACTTTTCCAAGGTGGTAATCTGATTAATAAGATATTTCCTACTAAATAACTCTAGTGATAGCAAGTATTATGTAATTGAGCATTAAAAAAGAGTTAGAACTGCATTATACTGATATTTTATTCAACATAGAAAGGATGTCATTCAAAGGATCAGGCATGTTTCCTTCAATAAAATATTAGATAATATCATTTTAGTCATTTCAGGTTTACTTTTGTTTAATTTTTTGTTTCTTCTCAACAGGGTCCTGTTGTGTTTTTGTTTTACTGTACATGCATATTCACAGACATATGGACACCCAATTGGACTGTATCTGAAGAAAGAATTTTTATTTTGTATGCTGAGAGCTCTAGCTATAGTAGATTACAACACCGTTAGATGGTGATTATCTCTACCCTCCATCAAGGGAACTGAGACTATTGAAAAAATCTCAGCCTCTGGAATGGACTCAGCAATTTCTTCTTATCTAAAAGGTGACTCCCTCCCACTTTAAACTTGCTGAACAATTTACCTCAATAATATCTCTTGTTTCAGAGTTCCATAGATTAATTTTACATTATGTAAAGATCATTTTCCTTTGATACAAATGCTGTCATAGTCTTGTATTACAGGACAAGGTTAATCGGATCACACTATTAGTTTTTATATATCATTTTCATTATTTCATATATCTATCTCATTGCCTCTTATTATTCCCCTTTTGAGAGTCTTTTAAATCATATGCCACATGCAGAATGTATTTTAAAATCTCTTTCAAAAGCTAAATTGCTCTGAGTTTAAAAATTGGCGCAAACACTATTAATAATAGCTTCTCTATGCTATAAAGAAATCTACCTTAAATATAAGCATACATACAATGGAAAGAGCTAAAAATCATAGCAGTTTAGTTAGAAATTATCTTGGAAGGGTGTTTTATCATTTTGTAAAATGGGATTGGGTTCAAAGAATGCTTTTGCATTTGGAAATTAGAGTGTTATTGGTGTCCACTGAGAGAGCAATTTTTGTAGAGGAGTGAAGCTCATGGCAGAGTCCCACATACTAAAGAGTTCTGGTGGAAGGGTAAGTAGAAGTGGGCAGTAGACTATGATTTGAACATATTTGATAGAGAAGACATGGTAGCTTACAGGAGAATTGGATTAACGAAAGGACCTTGAAGGAAATGGATGACACAAATGCTAACTTTTGAACAGGATGGTGTTACTTCCTGGATGAAGGGTTTTAAGTATGGCTGTATGGTCATTTATTGATTCACCTAAAGAGACTACCAAATACTTTAAAAAAAAATCCACATATTCCATGCCTACCTGCCTGCCTCTTTCCTTCATTTCCTTTTTCATTCATTCCTTCTTTCCTTCCTTGCTTCCTCCCTCCCTTTTTCCTTTACCTCCTTGCTTCCTTCTTACCTTCCTTCCCTTTCTCCTTTTTTCTTTCCTCTCACCCTCTCTTCTTTCCTTCTTTTGTTCCTTGCCTACTTCCTTTTCTCTTCCTTCCTTCCTTGCCTCCTTTCTTCTTTCCTTTAATTCTTCCTTCCTTTCCTTTTTTTCCCTCCTTGCCACCTCCCTCCCTCCCTTCCTTTTTAACTTCCTCCCTTCCTTCTTTCTTTCTCTGCCTCCTTCCTTCTTTCCTTTCTTACCTTCTTTCTGTTCTCCCTCTCCTCCCCTTAATAATTGTTGTCGAGCACCCCCGTATCTCTGAAGAGTATTAATCTCTGACAGTACATGATAAGACATAATTCATGTCCTTGATAAGTATAAAAACTGTAACAGTACCATGATCTGTCAACCTAAAACCACCTGCCTAGAGAAGAAAAGAAGAAAGGGAAGCATGACTTATTTTTGGTTACTTCAAGTGGCACCACAGTCATTTCTAAATGCCTCAGGCAGGATCCTTAAAAACCTGTTCCAAAACATTGCTTGAGATAAATATCAAGCTTATAGGTTGGTAGTTGTCAAATTTGTACAGGGCGTGGAATGGGGGCACGGAGACTTCCCCACCTATAATTTTCTGGCGTCTCTCCAATTCTCTGTGAATTTCCAGAGATTTCAGAGAGTGACTGCAAATGTATGTTTTTATCAGCATTCGGTTGTCTAATTTATTCTGGCACGGTGAATTTTACTACCATTTAATCTATTTTAGCTTCTATTTCTCGATTCAGTTTAAAGACAGACCAACATCTTTACCAGAAAACAAATAAACTATTTAAAAAAGACCTAACAAAATGGAAATAATAATAAAATTACAATAATTCTGCTGCTTTTAAAAAATGCTTTGAAACCTTCATGAAGGTTTCAAGAATAGTTCAAAGAAATTTTTTTACTGAACCATTTGAAAGGAAGTTGCTCCCATGATGCCTCAACACCCTTGAACACTTTAATGTGTAATCCTTACTAGCAAAGACATTGTTATGTAACACCAATGAAATTACCAAAATCAGGAAACTAACATGGATAATTAGTAGCACCAAATCCACAGACCTCATTAAAGTTTTTTCAATTATCCAAATAATGTTTTTATTCCCCCCCCCAGGATTATTAAGGTATGATTGACAAGAAAAACTGTATATATTTAAGGTGTACAAAGTAATGATTTGAAATATGTATACATTGTGAAATGATTACCCCAATCAAGCTAATTAACATACCCATCACCTCACATAGTTACCCTTATTTCCCCTGTGGTGAGAACACTTACAATCTACTCTCAGCAAATTTTAAGTATAAATACATTTTTATCAACTATAGTCACCATGCTATACATTAGCTATCCAGAACTTACTCATTTTATAACTGGAAGTTTTTACCCTTTGACCAACGTCTCACCAATTTTCCTGTCCCCAAGATCCTGGTAGACAATATTTTACTCTCTGTTTTGATTAGTTCAACTTTTTTACATCCCATGTATGAATGAGATCATATGGTATTTCTCTTTCTCTGTATGTCTTATTTGTTTAACTTAATTTCCTCTAAGTTCATTCATGTTGTTGCAAATGACAGGATCTCCTTTTCTAAGACTGACTAATGTTTCATTGCACATATATATTCTACATTTCCTTTTTGTGCTCTTGATTTTTATTTCACTGATTACTCATATGTTTGAGTATCACAGTGTGTGTGTGTGCATGTGTGTGTGTGTATGCATGTGTGTATATGCATGTGTGTGTGTGACCCATTATGGCTAATCTATATTTATCAGTCATATGAATTTCTTGTTTTATGAATAATTCCTCATGCATTTTGCCTACTTTCTTAATCTTTTTTATTTCAATAACTTTTGGGGTACAAGTGGTTTTTGATTACATAGATGAATCGCATAGTGGTAAAGTCTAAGATTTTAGTGCACCCATCACCCAAGTAGTGTATATTGTACCTAGAATATACTTTTCAAGCCCTTATCTCCCACCCTCCCCTCTTCTGAGTCTCCAGCATGTATTATACCACTCTGTATGTCTTTGCATACCCATAACTTAGCACCCAATTATAAGTGAATTTATACGGTATTTAGTTTTCCATTCCCGAGTTACTTAGAATAGCCTCCAGCTCCATCCAAATCACTGCAGAAGATATTATTTCATTCTTTTTTACAGCTAGGTATTTCATAGTGTATATGTGCCACATTTTCTTTATCCACTCACTTTGTAATTTGTAATTGTGAATTGTGCTGGGATAAACATGTTTGTAGGTGTTTTTTAATGTAATAACTTCTTTTCTTTTGGGTAGATACCCAGTAGCGGGATTGGTGGATTGAATGGTAGATCTACTTTTAGTTATTTGAGACATCTAATATACTGGTTTCTATAGAGTTGTACTAATTTACATTCTGACCAGTAGTGTATAAGCATTCCCTTTCTACCAAATCCATGCCAACAGCTATTGTTTTTTGACTTTTTAATAATGGCTATTCTGGCTGGGGTAAGGGGGTATCTCATTGTGGTTTTAATGTGAATTTCTGTGATGCTTAGTGATGTTGAGCATTTTTTCATATGTTTATTGGCCATTTGTATATCTTCTTTTGAGAAACATCCTTTCTTGCCCACTTTTTGATGGGATTTTTTTTCCTTGCTCTTTTTTTTTTTTTTTAACTTCCTGGTAAATTCTGGATGTTTGTCCTTTGTCAGATGCATAGTTTGCAAATATTTTCTCTCGATCTGTGTGTTGTCTGTTTACCCTGATGATTATTTGTTTTGCTGTGTGGAAGGTTTATTAGTTTAATTAAGTCCTATTTATTTATTTTTTGTCTTTGTTACATTTGCTTTTGGGGTCTTAGCCATAAATTCTTTGCCTAAGCCAATGTCCAGAAGTGGTTTTCCTAAGTTTTCTTCTAGAAATTTTATGATTTTGAGTCTTAGATTTAAGTCTCATCCATCTTGAGTTGATTTTTGTAGATGATGAGAGATAGATATCAAGTTTCACTCTTTTGCATGTGGCTATCCAGTTTTTCCAACACCATTTATTGCGTAGGGCGCCCTTTCTCCAATGTATGTTTTCTTTATGCATTCATCTGCAGATGGGCACTTAGTTTGTTTCCATATCTTTGCTATTTGAATAATGCAGTGAACATGAGATCATAGGTATCTCTTTGAGACACTATTTTCATTTCCTTTGAATATATACCTAGAAGTAGGATTACTGCATCATATAGTAGTTCTGTTTTAATTTTTTTAGTATCCTCCATGCTGTTCTCCATAATGGCTGTAGTAATCCCTTTATATGCTGCTGATAAAGACATACCCAGGACTGGGAAGAAAAAGAGGTTTAATGGACTTACAGTTCCACATGGCTGAGTAGGCCTCACAATCACATGGCAGGAGGGAGCAAGAGAGAGTAGGGAGGAGGTGACAGGCTCCTTTAACCAACCAGCTCTTGTGTGAACTAACAGAGTGAGAACTCACCCATTATCATGAGAAAGGCACCAAGCTATCTATGAGGGATCTGTCCTTATGACCCAAATACCTCCCACCAGGCCTCATCTCCAACATTAGAGATCACATTTCGATGTGCGATTTGGAGAGGACAAACATCCAAACTATATTACCTAGTGACTTCCTATTGCCCTGGAAATCAAATCCAAATTTCTTACCCTAGACAATATTGTAGGAACCAGCACTGCCTACCTCTCTGACTTCATTTCATTAATTTCTACTTCTTACTCATTATGTTCCAGCTATGGTCTTAAACTCTCTGTGGTCTTAAACTCTTTCTGAAGCATGTCCAAGTCTACTTCCATAGGCTATAGACTTGCCAATCATACTTTTTTTTGGGATTTGTTTCTCTTTCCTTTAAGGCAGTAATTTAAACATCACTTTCCAGAAAGGTCTACCTTGACCACCAAAATCAAAATAGCTCTCTTACTATATAGTGACACACTGCAATTGTTTCTGTAACTGCTATATCCCCAAGGCCTAACAACGGGCTTGACACAAAGTGGTGTATAATGAGCATTTGTTGAATTTTAAAAATATTGTCTGCTATCATTACACTATCTTCCTCAAGTAGATAATCAGTACTTCTTTCTTACATTCTTTATGTAAATTTAAAATAAATAAATAAATACCAGTATAAAGTAAGTATGAGTTAGAAGTATTAACTATCTTACAGCATTTTAAATAAGCTCAGATATTTGAAAGCTTTGTAAAAGATGATAGGCTGGTCTCATTATTAATGGTGTGAAAAAGATTGGCATAAAGCTATAAGAATATGAGAAAGACTGAATATGCTGTGAGGAGAAAAGTGGAAGACTCAAGGAAAATTCATGATATTTTCTGATTTGTATGAGTGATACTTACTTTGGTTATCACTAGAAATACTATTTATCTAGATCTGGGATAATCAGAGAGTTCCCTATGTACCCATAAGAATTGTGTGCCAGATGTTCATTTGACACATTCTTTCATCTGTATGAGTGATTTTCTTGAGAGTTTCTGACCCTAGGAATATATATCTATATATATATTTAATCTGCTATCTAAAGTCTATGTTAGGTATCTGATAATATCATTATCTTTCATTTGTTTATTAGTTGAATGATTTAACTTCCGAAATTTCATGGTGACCCACTATGTCCCCAAATTCCTGTGATTTTCATATTACCAATACTTTTTCCACAGTTCAGTCCAGATGGTCTTGTTGCTTCCTGTAATTTGCAAAAGATGGAAAGGCCAACAGAAAAAGGAACACTTATTAGGGCTCCCCTTCTAAGAGAATGAGACTTGCAGGTGTCAGGCGAATTGATTTTTTATTGTTTTTTTATTTATTTTTATTTTTTATTTTTTTTCTTTCTGAGACAGCATCTTGCTCTGTCGCCCAGGCTGGAGTGCAGTGGCACAATCTCGGCTCACTGCAACCTCAGTCTCCTGGGTCCAAGCAATTCTCCTGCCTCAGCATCCTGAGTACCTGGGGTTACAGGTGTGCGTCACCACGCCCACCTAATTTTTGTATTTTTAGTAGAGACAGGGTTTCACCGTGTTGGTCAGGCTGGTCTTGAACTCCTGACCTCATGATTCACCTGCCTGGGCCTCCCAAAGTGCTGGGATTACAGGTGTGAGCCGCCACTCCTGGCAGTATTTTGTGAACCACGCGCATGGATATAGCCTTAGTAATCAGAAACATACATAAATATGCTATAAAACTTATTTTCTAATTTTTTTACTAGTAAACAAGCCTTGAAAATTTGGTGAGAACCCCAGATGTGTGTCATGTCTTGTTTGTGTTTGCTCAACTAGAAACACATCAGTGGTTTTGCCTAATTAATATTAGGTTCCACATCCATTTGACAAAATTATTCTGAATTTGCTCTTGATTTGTAATGTTAATTTTTTTTTTGCTTATGCACACAAGTGGATTCATTAATCATTCTGCTTATCATCCTATAAGATGCTTTACTAACTCAGTATCTCCTTTTTTATATGAACTATTCTAGGTATGTGAATGAAGAGATAGTTGCCTATTTCAAGAGCCTCATGCCCTTTTTCTCCATTGCGTGTGCTGAGCTTAATATAAGTTCATCTCTTAACTAAGTTTTAAGGTGATTTCTTGACCTAGGCACATACTGTCCTTTAATTTGGAATAACAACATTTTGCCAAAGGAAATTTTTGAAAACAACTTTGACTGTTGGATGAAGAATATTTTGCAAAGGGGCCACAGAGGAGGAAAAGAGGCCAGTTAGAAAGGTACTGCAATCATCCTGGCGAGAGAGAATGGTTGTTTGGACTAGAGTGGTAATGCTGGGAGTGAGAGAAGTGGACAGTTTAAAAATATGCTTTAGAGGCCGGGCATGGTGGCTCAAGCCTGTAATCCCAGCACTTTGGGAGGCTGAGACGGGCGGATCACGAGGTCAGGATATCGAGACCATCCTGGCTAACCCGGTGAAACCCCGTCTCTACTAAAAAATACAAAAAAATAGCCGGGCGAGGTGAGGGGCGCCTGTAGTCCCAGCTACTCGGGAGGCTGAGGCAGGAGAATGGCGTAAACCCGGGAGGCGGAGCTTGCAGTGAGCTGAGATCCGGCCACTGCACTCCAGCCTGGGCGACAGAGCTAGACTCGGTCAAAAAAAAAAAAAAAATGCTTTAGAAGTGTTACTAATAATATTTGCTCATAGATTGAATATGGGTGCTGAAAGAAAAGAGAACATGCTGAAAGAAGTGGTTAAATATCATTTGCAAAACAAAACAGACACATTTTTTTTTCTCCTTTGTATATTATTCTAAGTTTAACTACCAGTTTGCTCAGGCAACAGTAATTAGACATATGAAAAAGCACGTGTTCTTAATAATCAGGTCTCCATGGATAATGTAGGGGGTCAAGGAATCCTCTGACATTGCATACAAAATCTTAAATTTATGCATATGATTTTACTAAGAAGGAAGTCCACAGCTTTTATCATATTCTCAAAGAAGTCTTTGAACAAAAACAGGTTAAAAGCCTCTATTGGTTCATTATCCCGCAAAATTCTGTGTAGCAAATCACTTCAAAAGTCAGTGGCTTAAACCACCCTCATTTATTCTCACTCAAATGCTTGTGTACAGTGAGTAGTTCTGCTGATCTCCGCTGGTCTTGGCTGGACTCTTCTCCAGGACATGGATTCAGGTCAGATCTCTCCTGTGTCACTCATCCTTCTGGGTCTAGTAAGCCACTTGAGGTATGTTGTTTTTGTGGTGGGAGCAGAAGTACAAGAGTGAAAACCCAGCCGAGCAAGAACATTTCCAGCTTCTGCTTGTCTACCGCTGCTGACATTCCATTGGCCAAAGCAAGTCACAGGCAAATCCCAAAGACAAGGAATGAGGAGGTTCAGTGGAGCATTAAGTGGGAGGGACTGCAAAGTCACATGGCAGAAGTCACTGATATCTTTTTTGTTTATCCCTGATTTTTTTATTTTCCTTTCCAAACTTATACTACCCAAAACGTCCAGTTGGCATTTTGTGGAGAATGGACATACCAATTTCTCCTACCCTTGTAGCACCTCTTGCCTGAGCTTTGTATGCCAAATTTTCCTCAACTATAATCCTGATCTTTGGATGTGGCCTGATGGAGACTTTTTTTTTTTTTTTTTTTTTTTTTCTGAGACGAAGTCTTGCTAAGTCACCCAGGCTGGAGTGCAGTGGTGCGATCTTGGCTCACTGCAAGCTCCGCATCCCGGGTTCATGCCTTTCTCCTGCCTCAGCCTCCTAAGTAGCTGGGACTAGAGGTGCCCGCCACCACACCTGGCTATTTTTTTTTTTATTTTTATTTTTAGTAGAGGCGGGGTTTCACCCTGTTAGCCAGGATGGTCTCGATCTCCTGACCTCATGATCCTCCCTGCCTCGGCCTCCCAAAGTGCTGGGATTACAGGCGTGAGCCACCACCCTGGCCAATGGAGACTTTTGTAGTCAACCCTCACACAGACAAAAATTCAATAAAACGAACACACACACACAATCTGTAAAGAGTTATTTCTACTCCTTGCAATACAATTTCAGTTTTTCAACAGCTAGGGTATCCCCTGGAGCTAAAGTGTCTCAAAACTCAGAATATATTCTCTTTCTCTCCCAACTTCAACTCATTCAAAGCAGGAAATATTTTATGCTGTATCCTTTGAATCAAAACGCAGTGAGATGATCTACACACAAAATCAGCTAGCAAATAGACGCCCCTTTCTCCCTCTGCCAACAGGATTAAAACTCATCTGTGGAATCAAGAGTTCCCTGTAATCACATCCAACCAGACTTCAATCAAAACTCAGGCATATGAAAGCCTCTTAGTTTCAGATGTATTTAAAAAACATTTCCTTTCACTCTCTGAATCTTCTTGAAGAATAAACCTTGTGTCTTTTTGAAATTATCTCCTCTTGCAGTTTTTAATCTTTTCCTCTCACCAGGGCAAAGACTGAAGCAATCTGTAATTAATGTCTTGAAAAATATTTAGGTGAATTTAATAAAGAGACCCAAACAGTAAAAAGCTCCACATACCTACATGTTTTCTTTAATTGAAGAAATGCTAGGGAATTCTGGAAAAATTGCTAAAATCCCATGGCAGTTCCATACTGACCCATTAAAGGATATGAAGGTCTGTGTGTCAGTCTTTCAGTGGCTCTCCTAATGGTATAAAGATGATCAGTAATTAATCTTGGATGTTTAAGGTATGTTTTTATTTGTTAACCAGGGGACTTACCTACATGACCTCTTTGCATCTCTTCCAATTTAGACCCAACCAGTTGACTTAATTAAATAGGATTTTCTTTCTCCTGCAAAGTTATCTGTGTTTAGGGAGAAAGAATGTAAGTGTATCTCTGTGTATCGATTTCTTTCCTTGTAGTGTGTGTGAAGGAGAAACATCTTGCAAGATCTTTCCCTTGGCATAGGAATAAGTAGACAATCTAATTTTAAAGATGCCATAGCATAGGGGAATTAATATGCGACTCTGGCATGCATTTGAATCCTGATTTCATGACTTACTGTGTGACCTTGGGTTAGTGGGTGAGCTGGTTTAACCTCAATTTCCTTCAAACGTTTTTATGGGGATTATGGAAAATCATGTATGTATGGTCTTCAACTCAATTCCTTCCACCAAGTAAGCACTGAAAAACATGGTTTAATGAGAAATTGCTGCATCTACTATCTCTGTTTGTATATTCACAAATAAGAGGTGATATGGGCTGTAAAATGAGGGAAATACTGATTTAGCTTTATTGATGAAAAACACATTTGAATGAACTATGCATAAAGGCTTATTCTACCTTCTGGTGACATGGGGCACTCCTATTACATCACATTTTAATGAAATACATCCTCAAAGCAACTTATCAGTATACGCTTGTTACTGGGGTCTAACTAAAGTATAGGAACACATAATCAAAGGGTAGTCAGAGTCAAGGGTGTTTGTTTTCAAAGATCTAGAAGGGGAAAACTTAAAATCAGATTTTAAATAGGTGGAAAGAAACAAGGAGGCATACATCTCTTTATTACTGATCTTTTATTTACCTTTTATTTAGTAGGCCCTGTCCTGGCTGCACTGAGGAAATCAAAGGCGAAAAGACAAAGTCTCTGAGCAAGCAGGACTCTGTCCTAATGCACGTTTGCACCCACAGCTTTGGGCTTTGCAAAGAATGCCTGAAAATCTACCCTCTCCTGGTAGTGGGAGGTTTTGGCAGGGTGGGGGCAGGAGAATAAAAAATGATGCTGATGATCTGGGTGGAAACATTTGGGGAAACATTTCAAAGGCCATTCTGAGGAATTTGTGAAAAACATGAGTAGTAAAAATAAGAGGGAACCATAACAGGTTCTTAATTTTTTTTTTTTTTTTGTAAGAAGGAACGGAATGATACAAATGATACTGGAGGATGCTTACTTCAGCAAATATAAAAGCAGTTGACTAGATAGGGGAGAGAATGGGGTTATGTGGATATTTCTATCTATATCAGAAACAACTTCCTGTTAATTATACACCTGTTGTAGGTAGCACAGTTATTCTCTCCATTTGTGGAGATGGAACAGTTAATTGTAGCAGTGAATGAGACATAGAAGAATCACCACATCACAAGAGTCACTATCAAAGTTGTTTTTAAAAATCCTGTGAACATTTTCCCAATATCTGAATTTATCATGGATTATCTTTCTTCCCTTCAATTCTTTCTTTAGTGGAAAGACATTTAAAAAGGGAATAATTAGGACCCTAGCTCCAAGGAAAAGATATCTAGTCAACATACCTATTTCTAGAACAGGTCTCGGTCACAGCTAATCAGAGAAGCTAATATCTACATATCTTAGGACCTTAAAATGATGTTTACTTTGTAGACATAGAGATTGGGTGGGAGAGAAAAATGATTTACTATTATTCAAAGACATACTAGATTTGATATTTTCCAGTGACTTTCTCAGAAAGATATAAAAAGTGTTTTAGTTTTTACATTTTGAAGTGGTATTTGTAATAGTATATGAAATGCTATTTACAATACCGCTGTTATGAACTGTATATGTACTCCCAACTTTCACATGTTGTAGCTTTAACCCTCAGTGTGACCATAGTTGGAGATAAGGCCTTTAAAGGTGTAATTAAGGTTAAAGGAGGTCATACGGGCAGGACTGTAATCCAATTTCAGTATGATTGGTGTCCTTATAAAAGGAGAGAGAGACACCAGGGATGCCTATGCATGGAGAAAAGGCCATTTGAGAACACAGCAAGAAGACAACCATCTGCGAGCAAGGGAAAGAGGTCTCAGGAGAAACCAAACCCTGCTGGGTCCTTGATCTTGGACTTCCAGACTCTGAAACTGTGAGAAATAAATTTCTGAAGCTTAGCTACCCAGTCTGTGGTATTTTGCTATGGTAACCTTGGGAAACCAATACAACCTCTATATACAGAACATAAATATGATATTTAAATATAATAGTATGATGTCCATTTTACATTTTTCTTCAATAAACAACCTCTATTGAGCAGGTACTGGGCAGTGTTCCTATACTTTTAAGTGTTTTAAGGGTCACAGTGATTGTTACTCTTCTTGCCTAAGGACACATAGCTGGGAAGTAGCAAAGTTGGGATCCGATCCCAAGTTTCACTTTTCAAATATGATTATTCTTTTGATAACTTTACGCTAGATTCCACTGAATGGAATCTAAAGCACACTGCATTTTAACTCATCATCCTTATCGTGGGACATCTGGAAATAGAATTATGACACTGCTCCTTTAATTCTCTTTCTTGAATTCAGTCATTGTATTACTACCTCCTAGCAACACTGATCAACTGAAAATAGAGCATCTGGTTTTGCTGCAGGCAACAAGCATATCATTGTCCATGAATACACATATTATGAACTCATGGTTAGGAAAACCTTGCATCGTGTTTCAATTTAACGGCTATTACTTCTTGTTCAAAGGTCTTGCTGTGTGTTCCATTTTCCCTCCAAATGTCAGAGGGGAATGGGAAATTGAAGCACCATAAAACACTTAGAGGCTTCATTTATTGCAGATTAATTATACAATCAAAGGGAAATAAGGAGCAAGTCTTCTGTTTTCAAACCCTGGGAAACTAGTATGTAGCAGAATGAACCAAATAGACACTTGGTGGTTGAGATTTTTTCATGTGCAAGAGAATAAAGTTCACAGGAACAGGACTGAAATGTGTGGAACTTACAGTTTCATGGATAACGTAGATGAGGATAATGTAAAAGATTGGTTCACTAAATCCTGAACCTCTAGAATGAGGGCTTTTATGAAACTCTCCAGATGATGTGCAGCCAGTTTAGGAGCTGAAAAATTAGGAAAACAGCTTCGTTTTAATGCCTGGACATTTTTGTCTAAAAGACATCCTTGAATTTTTAGATGATCAACATTCCAATTGACTTAGTACCTGCACACAAGGGTGTGGCCTTCCGCATAATACTATTTCAACTCTTCCCCCCTCTCTCTCCCACCCCCACAACATAACATAAATACTGTTTATGTAACAGGGAGTACATATGAACAGTAAGAGGGAAGCTGTTTCTTCACATCATTTTCTTTTCTGTTACTGGATCATAACTAAGGAGAACCTGGGGGTTCATTTCTAATGGAAGAGATCACTAGTACTACATGTGGCATTGCTTCTGCACCAGTGAACTCTTCATGTGATTATCAATGCAATGATGACTTCCTAATGAACTTGGAACTTCTTAACTTCTTGTTTATTTGGAAGGCCCAGCATATGGTGGGTGCATGAGGAACTGGATGGAGGCTCCTAGACAGGCTCCTGTTTCTTTGGCGGCATTAAGGAAGCATTTGGAGAGATGGCAGGGGGGTGTCTCTGATGTTGAGGAATGTGCCAGAAAGGGTGGGTTACAAAATCCTCTAGGTCTATCATCATTTGTCTTTGTGCTGTGCCTGCTGTGAGATTCAGTGGACATCCCAGTGACTTATTTTCAGTCCACACTGTCTTTTTTTGTTTTTACCTCTCATGCTCTTGACTCCATGGGTGTGATAGCTGGGTGCTTGGCAAATAGTTGTCTTTGGATTTATAAAAGGAAATTCTACCCAAAGAAGGGCCAAAAATCAGTCTATAAAGGATGCTACATTAGCATCTTTAGATGATTTCTTGGAAAAGTAAATAGCATTTTTATTTCTGAAAAAATGGATTTGTCACAGCTCCAGGAATTTTTGTGTGTGAATCCATACTTGTAAAAGGCATCTGACCAATATATTAGTTTTATAGGAATAGAAGTCTGCAGTTTATTCCATTCTTAAGTAATGATAATAACAATAAATTGGGTGATTATAGCGTATGGATAAGTGAAATAAATGACAGCAATGTCATAAGAAATGAGAGAGAGGAACTGGGAACACTCTATTGTAGACAGCTGAACTACACACGAAGAGGAATAGTGTTATTTTAAGTTGGATTTAGACTACTTAAAAATGCATGTTGGAAACTCTACGGCCATCACTAAAAAATTCAAGAAATAGGCTAACAGAGGAGTTAAAATGGAATAATAGAAAGGATGTTATTAAAACCAGAGAAAGCAGAAGAAGAGGACATGAGGAAAGAAAGAACAAATGCAAGAAATAGAAAACAGTTACAGATATGGTAGATGTTAAACCAACAATATTAATAATCACTTAAGTACGAAATATTACAATTAAAAGATACTTCCAGAGTGGTTAAAATGGCCGATTCCAGGACTAGGGCAGAGCATATACAAGATGAATCTGGAGCAAATTTGAGTGTAAGAAAGTAAAGAATTGCTCTAAACAACAAACTGCCAAATGCCCACAATAATGTTATATGTCAAAGAGACACAGGAAACAACTGAAGAGCTCCTGAGGCACAAAGCTGGAAAAATTGCAGCAACAAAATATGTTAATGTCAGATTATATTTGAAGGTATTAAATAAATATTTGTAAGTCTACACTGATATAATGAACTAATTAACTGGATAAAAGCAGAAAAGAGTGCAGAATGCAGAAATCCAAGCAATTCAAACTCTGCTCTCCAGAAAGTGGAACAAAACTCTTCCTACTCCATCAGTCCAGACTGTTTATAGTGACTTCCTTTCAAAGAGTACAGCGTGGAAAGGGAAAAGATAGTACCTTGTAGTGGAGAAATCTGACAAACACTACCTCAAGATTGACAGATATAAGTCATGTTGACAGTGTATTTGTTGATATGGTGTGATAAAAATGGCACTTTTCCTCAGTGGTCTTCCCCCCAGTCTAATCATGAGAGAACGTCAGACAAATTCCTATGGAGGAACATCCTACAAAATACTTGAATAGTATTTCTCAAGACTGTTAAGCTCTCAAAAGCAAGGAAAGTCTGAGAGACTGGCACAGTCAAGAAGACCCTAAGACATGACTACTAAATGTAATGTGATATCCTGGGTGGGATCCTGGAACAGAAAGAAAGACATTTATGGAAAACCTGAAGAAATCTGATTAATATATGACTTTAAGTGAATTAAAAAAGTAATATGTAACTAACAAAAAAAACATGAAAAATATGTAATTATTTTAAACCTATAGAAAACACTAGACATATGAAGAGAAATAAGATTACCCTACAAAATGCATATTTTGATATATTTCAGTTTTGTAAAAATGAATACATATATATATAAACACATAATTAAGAGACATACATATCCTTTAGTATTCTTTCCCTGAAATAAAGTCAAACGAATGTTAAACAAATTTAATGAACATGTATATACAAGTGGAATATATATATACGCACGTGCACACACACAAGTAGAATTATACTTTTACAAAGTCATATATGCTGGTTTTTCATTTATTTATCATAATACTTTTTTCCGTTCCATTAGATATTCATAGAAGTGATGGTTTTAAGTTCCCTACACTACTTGACTGAGCATGATTTATTTAATTAAACTGCTCTCTCTTGTTTTCCTTTATTTTTATTTCAAGTTCCCAGGTACATGTGGTGGATGTGCAGGTTTGTTACATAGGTAAACATGTGCCATGCTAGTTTGCTGCACCTGTTAACTAATCAGCTAGCTATTAAACCCAGCATACATGACCTATTTTTCCTAATGCTCTCCCTCCCCCAACTCCACCCTGTGACAGGCCCCAATGTGTATTGTTCCTTTTCCTGTGTGCATGTATTCTCATTGTTCAGCTCCCACTTATAAATGAGAACATGTGGTTTATGGTTTTCTGTTCCTGAGTTAGTTTGAGGATAATGGCTTCTGGCTCCATCCATGTCTCTACAAAGGACATGATTGCATTCCTTTTTATGGCTGCATAGTATTCCATGGTGTATATGTGCCACATTTTCTTTATCCAGTCTTTATCCAAATGATGGCCATTTGGGTTGATGCCATGCAATTAGACTGCTCTCTTTTGCTTGATAGTCCTGTGTGCGCTTCAGGTGCACAGGTTCATTGTGCCAGACTGAGTGTTTTCTGCAGTTAGGCCTACCTTGTAGAGGCCATGGAGATCATGCTAGATAACTTTATAGCCTGTGAGATCCTAGTGCCTGTCTTCACTGCTTCATTGTGTGTGCATAGGCAAGTTTCTTAACTTTTCTGAGTTACGGTTATCTCCTTCACAGGGTTGCTGTAAGAATGGGACAAGGAACATAGGGGTTCTTCTTATAATATCTAGTACATAGAAGGCGCTCAATGAATAAGAGTTATTTTTGTCTATTTCTTAAAGTAGAATGAAAAGTTCTCTGTGCCCCAGGGCGCCCCAGCTTCAATAGGTTCCTGATGCCCAGTGACTTCAGTTTAGGCAGAAGATCAAGACATATGCATATTCAATGTGATTCACTTGCTTGAAATGTCACTGGGAAGATGGTGAGAGCTACCAGTTCCTGACAATGTGCCAACCGCCATGCTAAGCCCTCAATATTGAATAAATATTGTCTATGTTCCCAAACTGCCCAAGGTATCATTATACCTTGCCTAAGCTACGGATCCTTTTATTAGTCTGCTGAGACTGCCATGACAAGATACCATAGACTTGTTGAATTAAACAACAGATATATATTTTCTCACAGTTCTGAAGGCTGGAAGTCCAAGATCAAAATGCCAGCAGGGTTGGTTTCTGGTGAGGCCTCTCCTCCACACTCGTAGATCACTGCCTTCTTGCTGCATGCTCACTGGCTTTTCCACTCTATGCATGCAGAGAAAGAGATCTCTTTGGTGCCTCTTATTTCCCTTTTAAGGACACTCATCCATCGACTTAGAACCTCATCCTTATGACTTCATCTGCCCTTAATTATCTCTTCAGAGTAGTCACATTGGAGGTTAGGGCTTCAACCTATGAATTTTAACAGGCTTCAGTACATAACAGCTCCTAGGTGGTAGAGTCAGGATCAAAATGCAAAGTTATACTTCAAGAATGACATTGCTTATGGTGGGAAGGAAAACATGTCATTAGTCAACATCATGAGCTTTCATTATCATCCTCATCATCTTTATGCAAAACTAATGAACTGCACTGTATCTGCAGCCATCATTTTTTGTAATGGCTCTGTCTTTTCTTTGAGCTGTGGTTAGATCCCTTTTCTGAAATGATGTCACACAAATGTCAGAAGAAGCTAATGAATTGTGACAACAGACTGAATGGGGCTGCCTGTTAGTGGGAGGGCATTATGGGCTCCAGCTGTGCACATCTCTCCTAATGACAGCAAACCTTTGATCCCGGAACTTATACACAGTCTGTTAGGATCCATAAATTCAATCTTGTGAATGGCTCAGGTTATTTTATGAGTGTTCTGAAGGCTAAGGTTTATTTCTTCTTATCCTTGTATGGCTTTTGGTCAATTTCATTCTCTGTCTGCTCTTCCCTTACTTTTACATTGCAATCACCTCCCTGTCTCTTTTGGTATCAAGTGCAATTTGTAGTCTTGTCTGAGGCCACCAGCTCACTTCACAGATGGCGAATTGCAGTCGAGAGTAATGGGCCTATTCGGTTCAGCCCAGAGAGTATATTAGTGTCTGATAGCCTATAACTGCTGAACATTAGACATCGTTCACGTTGCTCCAAGGCCATCTGTAGGGCCACCTCTCCCTCCCCTTCCTCACACTTCTCCATTCCTCTCTCTATTGCTATCAGATCTGAATTACAGGAAAGTCATGAAGCCATTAGGAATTAGCCCTGGGACTGTGAAACAATGAGTTTTTGTTACTGGTCTGGGTCAGTTTTGCTTCAACTAACTGAGCAGATTGTTTGAGCACTTGAAAGAGAAGTCAATGAAACACTAAATCCAAGTTTAACTGCGAAGAGTACCTGGGTCTTCTCTTTGAAGGATGATCAGTCCCAAGCTCTCTAAGAGGCATCATTTCAAATAGAAAATCAGAAATCATGCAGCTGATGGGGTGTGTTAAAAAAGCATCTGAATTATTAGTTACCATATGTACAACATGGTGCTGACAATACTGATGCTACTTTCTGGGCTTTATCCTAATTAAATGGAGTAAGGTATGTGGATATGTCTAGCTTAATGTTTGGCTCATAGTAGTATAAATGATTGTCTTCCTTCTTCCCTTCCTCACTCTCTTCCTCCTTTTTCCTGTTTCTTCTTCTTCCTTTACTTTTTTCTTCCTTCTTTCCTTCCTTCTTTCATCTCCTTTTCTTCTTTTCCTTCTCTCCCTCCTTCCCTCCCTCTTTTTCTCCCTCTCTCCTTCCTTCCACCTTTTCTCATCCCTCTCTCTCACTTTCCTCATTTCTTGACTGGTCATATTCACTAGAGGACAACTAGCGGCTGGGAAAGGACTTCTTTATAGTCTGTGCTATATTTGAGGTGTGCTTGGGCATTTTCAAATGCATCTTCCTCCTCAGTTTCACAGCTTTGACATGCCCTCTGAGGAAACATTGGGAATGTTTTGAAACATATTTTGAAATTTTACTTATTAAGACTGCCATAATATGACAGCTTTTCAGTCGTAGGAATGGTCTGGACCAAGCCCAGCATGGAGGGTTGCATTCCTACTCACATCTTAGACTGCGAGGTTTCATCAGCATTGAGAGGGAATGAGGAAAGGGTAAGGGAAAGGGCAGAACTCACGACCCGTGGCTAGAGGTTTCTCAGCTATGGGCAAGGGTGGCAAAATTTGTCTACATAGATTTTGAGAAGTATTACTCAAAAGAGGAAAGGAGAATACAGTAATTATCAAAATCAGACACTAGTCTTGGGACCATGAAATATTAAAGTTGTACAAACACATGGCATCATCTAGTTCAGAGACTGGACCTCATTTGTTCTCACTCATTTTACCTCATTTATTCTCACTCATTTTATTCAGAGGCAAAACTGACAAAGATAACCCTGAGATTAGAACCCAGGTTTTCTGGCTCCCAGTCTAGAGATTATTTTTAAAAATATCCCACAAGGACTCTGTTTAGGTGCCACTCTTTGGCTATAGTTCCAAGCTGGTTAGCATTTTCCCTCACCTCCCCACCTACCCGGTCCAATATCCTACATTTAATGGTAGAGTTTGAGGGGGCTGAATACATATGAAGAAATAGTAATTTTATTTCCCATCTGTATTTTGAGGTAACTGAGATATAAGACAAAATAATAGGCAAATAGAGATGACCTATCAACTTTATCATTGACAAAGCTGATACTGAAGAGTGAGGTTCAGGTGGGAGGCGATGCTGACCTGCCTAATATTGAATCTCTCCTCTAGAAATCTCACCACGAATATTTCACTGCAAGGAAAGGAATGGAAAAGAAGTCAAGAGCATTTATTAAAAAAAAATTATTATCACAGAAACTAGAGGACTGAGGAATAAGTATCCTCCTACATATCTTCCTCCTCCCACTTCTGAAGAAAGATAACAATCAAACCCTAAGTCCAAATATATTGTCTGAAAAAGAATGTGATATTTGCAACATGTCTAGATCTTAGAAATTCAAAGTAGCTGTTCTACTTTACTTCTGAAAGTTCTCATTCCTTATCCGAAACCCACAGCAGAATCTTGGCCTTATAAAAAGACAATAAAATAATATGATAAAATTTGCACAAATGAGCCATTTGGAGAGGGCCAAGAGAGAAATGCATGGTTATTGAAGGCTTACAATCTCTTTGAGTAACCTAGAAAGACAACAGCTTTCTGGAAATAATACCTCTGCCTTTAGTTGTCTATCTCAAAGACTGATCATATATAATTGATGACTTCAGTTGGAATTGCAAGCTATTTAGACTCAGCAGTGGCCTGGATTCAAAGTTTAATATTTCTGCCTTATGTTCTTCAGATATCTATATTTATTTGTTGAAAAGAGTTGCTGATGGAATACTCTAGTACCTTTTATCACAGAATACATTGTCCTTATCATTTCCCTGGTTAATTTTAGTTGTCTGCTTTTCTTTGTTCTCATTTTTTTGATGCTACCCATTGGGAAAGTTTTTTTTGTTTGTTTGTTTTTTCCTTTTTTTGAGACAGAGACTCGCTCTGTCACCCAGGCTGGAGTGCAATGGCGCTATCTTGGCTCACTGCAACCTCTGCTCACTGCAACCTCTGCCTCCTGGGTTCAAGCAATTCTTGTGCCTCAGCCTCCAAGTAGTTGGCATTACAGGCACACACCACCATGCATGGCTTATGTATGTATGTATTTATTTATTTAGAGACTGAGTCTCGCACTGTCGCCCAGGCTGGAGTGCAGTGGCACGATCTCGGCTCACTGCAACCTCCGCCTTCCAGGTTCATGCGATGCTCCTGCCTCAGCCTCCCAAGTAGCTGGGATTACAGGCTCCCGCCACCACTCCTGGTTAATTTTTTTCTATTTTTAATAGAGACGGGGTTTCAGTATGTTGGCCAGGCTGGTCTCGAATGCCTGAACTCGTGATCCACCCACCTTGGCCTCCCAAAGTGCTGGGATTACAGGCTTGGGGCACCCCTCCTGGCTTCCCACTGGGGAATTTTCTAAGCACCAAGACGCCAATATGAATGGAACGGGATGCAGAGAACTGCTCACAAAGAGAATCTGGGAGAAGACCTCCCAATACGCACATCTCCAAATTAAGATGGTGGTCACAGGGGCAAGGTGTAGGAAAAATTCTCATAATTTTAAAATCATGATTTGTTTAGAATGTCCATTTAGGAGACGAGTTGAGCAGTATGCCATCACTACCATTTCCTAAGATTCTGTTAACCACATTGACACTTATATTTATTTTGTATTATTAAGTTAATAAAGTATTAAGTATTTATTAAGTTGTGTCAGGACATCAAAGAACCATAGAAAAGGAATTACAGAAAAGGAATACTTCACACCAACAGCAAAACAATAACTTCAGATTTAAACAGAGGAAAGAGCAGTGTAATGAAAAACCATTTGGTGAGATCTCATTTGAGTGGGGAGTTATGCACATAGAGTAACCACATAAATTTACATCTTAGTGACAAACTGCCTTCACAAATGTCAGGTCCTGTTGAGGTTTAAACCCAGTTGCTGTCATTTATTCTTCCACCCTCAGGTTTTGTGATGAGCTCAGCTCCTTGTTCCTAAATATCCATAGTTCTTGTTATTAAGCTTTCCCTTGTAGGCTGTGCCCAAACCCCATGGAATCCCTTTAGGAGAATGAATTTAAGCATCTCTAGATCCAGAGATTGAGGGCTCAGCTTCTTTGATCCTTTGCTTACTCTATTCTGCCTTGTTTTTTTTTTTTTTTTTTTTTTTTTTTTAATTTCTCACAATTAGCTTCCTGCATTCCTTGTTCTCCTATACTTGAATCACTGGGCTTACTTAGGAATCCAGATCATTTATGCCTAAGGCTATTGCTTGCCCCTTTCTCTCAGGACTGAAATCTTATCCTTCAAAGGCAGTCCTTGCATGTAGTCCTTCATTATCTGCTGGACCTGAGTCCTCTAACGGGCTCGCATTTACTTGCCATCTCCTCCAATGTGATCCTCCACTCATTTGCTTAGGAATTTACCTGCTGGCCCCGGACTCAGGTATCTTGTTCCTTGTGTAGTTCAGGAGTTGCATACAGACACAGACCAGTAGTATTTCCAGAGCAAACTCGGATTTGGAGGCTTATATGCAGGAAGTTTATTAGAAAGTCCTTGGAGAACATGAAGGAAGCAGGACTGGACAGAGTTTAATTGTGGTCCATTCTCAAAAAGGCCTCAGCCAATTCCACAGAAGCAGTGCTGGGAGAGCTCTTTGGAGTGGTGCTGAAAGTGGGCAGCAGGGCCAGGCCTTGCTATGTCTGCACCTGCTGGTTGTTTCACTGAGGTTGTCCCCAGAAAGGATGCACAGTCTTGGCAAGGAGGCTGTCTTCAGATGAGGGACACCCCTCATTGCTGCCAGCCATCACTACTCAGAGTGGTTGAGGAATGAGTCCTGAAGGGACGTCAAGCAGTACATGTATCACTCACCACACAGTGTAACTCCAGTGTCTGAGATACGATGAGGAAAGACTGTTTCATTACATGGTTCATTCAGCAGCTCACCTATGTCATAAAGCTTCTACTTGCTCTCCAAATCTCGCCTCAAAAATATCGGTATGTCTATTTCTCTACATGGCACTTAGATGACTACTGCAGATGCTGAAACCATATAAATCTACAGCAACATTCAGTGGCAGGAGAGGAACTGATTTATCCAAAATGTGTCTTGGTAAAAATGAGGAAAACCTGATATCAAATCTTTTTTTTTTTTTTTTTTTTTTGGTTTTTTTTTTTTTTTTTTTTTGAGATGGAGTCTCGCCCCGTCTCCTAGGCTGGAGTGCAGAGGCACGATCTCAGCTCACTGCAAGCTCCACCTCCTGGGTTCACACCATTCTCCTCCCTCAGCCTCCCGAGTAGCTGGGACTACAGGCACCTGCCATCACACCTGACTAATTTTTTGTATTTTTAGTAGAGACGGGGTTTCACCGTGTTAGCCAGGATGGTCTCGATCTCCTGACCTTGTGATCTGCCCGCCTCGGCCTCCCAAGGCTGGGATTCCAGACATGAGCCACCGCGCCCGGCCAATATCAAATCTTTTTAATGGGCTTCTTTACAGTTTCCATTTTTCAGAATTGAGTCACAGGCTTTTGCCAACTGGCCACTGCAAAGGAGATGAGACTGTTATGCGAGGCTTTGTACAAATGCGACTCACTCCTGGAACACAAGGTGGGGCTACCTTTCTTAAAGCACATGACAGGTGGATTCCTAGACAAAATTGGGGTTTTTCCAAGAGGACAGGATGGTAGTTATGTCAGCAGTGTAAAAAATGCCTGCAATATGTATTTAGGGGGTTAAAAATTTTTCTATAGTAATAATAATACCAAGAATAATATTATATTCTTCCAGGAAAACTATTATTATTACCACTAGGGCAGCTATTCTCAAACTTGCGCATGCATACGAATTGCCTGGAGAACTTGTGAGCATGCAGACTCTGATGCAGGAGTCCTGGAGTGGGGCCTGTGATTCTGCAACTTGAACAAGCTCCAATGGGTGCCAAGGCTGCTGGTCTGAGGACCACACTTAGAGTTGCAAGATACTAGCCTATCTAATATTTACTTAGTACTTAACTATGTGCCAGGTGCATTTTAAGCACTTGTATTAGGTTATCTCTTTCAATTATCATAATGATCCTGTAAAATAAGTACCATTGTTATCTTTATTTTATTAACGCGAAAACTTAGGGAGGTTATACTATGGGCGGATTCTAAGTCTGTAATTCTTGTTCTGTGAGATGTTTGGGGGTCTCAGGGAATTCTGTAGACTCCATAAAGCTTTTGGGCACTGCAAAGTAATGTGTTTATGGTTCAGAACCCTCAAAAGATTATATACTAAAGGATTTCAAAAATCCCATCTAGTTTGGAAAGAAAATATCTGATGTCCTTTTTCTTTTTGCAGGATTGTAGTCTCCAATATATTTTAGAACACACTTTTAAGAAAACTGCTCAGATCTAAGTCCAAATTGAGAGCATAGGGTCTTGGTGTTTGTCGTAGTTTCTTTCCTTTATCTGAGAGAAAAAGGTATGAATTATCATTAAGTGATGCTACATGATCACCTTGGCAGTACCCAAGGTGAAAGGATCCAGGAGTCTCTCAGGTTTTGACACCTAGCTGATGAAGTCAAAGAAGTCTTCTCATCACATTTTTAGGTAACTGACTTTTGGTGGGGACATGACTTTTTTAGGGGACTGGCTTTTGATGAGGCTTATAGCTGCCTACCTCTTCTTCTTCTTTTCTCCCATCCCTCCCTCAAGTTTCTCCAGGACTAAGAGACCTCAACTTGCTCCAGGACTAAGCTGTCTAGAATTTCATAGAGACATTTAAACAGTAGAAAGGTCTGCAAAGAATCTGCCTTCTGACACTTTCCATCAGCTGAATAGGGCCTGTCAGGTAACCATGTAACTCTTGTTCTGTCAAAGAAGGTAGGGGAGGGTCATTGTCTTGCTAGTTAGTGTTTTTGCCCAGTCAGCTTCAATTAAGCTGTAGCTGGAACGAGTTTATTTCATTTGTCTGTGTAACTTTTCTAGTACAGCAGAGAATAGAAATAGGAAGCCAGCATCCAATCATAGAGTTCAGACCTCAGTGCAAGGCCAGCTCCACAAGGGCCTTGTGCTTAGTTTAATACTCTGTTGTTGATGTCTTGTAATTCTTAACAATATTTGAACAAAGCATCTCACATTTTCAGTTAACACTAGGCTCTTCAAATTATGTAGCTGTTTCTGCTCCAGTGATCTTCAATCCTTCATTCACACAGGATTCAGAGTGTTTTGCATATAGTTCCAACTCCTAGGGACACTACTCTCTTCTTGGAGTGAGGATATTGATTTTCAATTGCTGTGTAAGAGGTGGCCAGGAAAAGAGTGCTGGCATTTGATTGGAGCCTGTGTGGTGATACTTTTAGCTAACAATCTGCAGGAAAAATTTTGGGTAGAGATAAGAGACTCTAATATGTATGAAACCTCTACTTTGTTACCTGGCACTATATAACTGTTATGTTATTTAAAGATCTCAATGATTCTGTAAGCAAGTATTTTATGGATAAAGCTAAGAGAGGCTAAGTAACGTACTCAAGATCATACAACCAATGAATGACAAAGGTGGGAATTGATCTTAGCTCAATCTGGCTTTAAACGCAGGTAAGTAAATTATCTTCTGAACATAGCTGGCTATTTAACAAATTTATTTTGGGCTGGGCTTAATAGAGGTGAAAGGATTGAATGGAAAAGTGTTGTAGAGAATTGGGGAAAAATACGTTTAGAATCTCAAGTTTGAGAGAGAGAGCCAAAGAGTTCATACCAAAAACTGAAAACTGGATGTAACAAGATGTTAAAGTGAAAGCCTTCTGGGCATCTCATTCACAGAGAAGTGCCAAATGCAGATGCACTTTTTAAAAAGGTAGCCAAAAAACTGATTATAAAACACTCAGACTCCTTATCCACATTAGAGGTTAGAAAACAAGGCAGAAAGAGTAAAGATGGAGAGAATTTTTGTAGTGTGGAATTCTGGAATAAGCTTTTGTTGTGCTACAAATCTCACCATGCACTTCAAAGGAGATGGGGTGAGGGGGGGTTCCCTTCTATGTAGCTCAAACTTAATGACTGGTTTCAGTGGTCTGGGTTTAACAACTATCCTCTTTGACTTGGAGGACATGGTGGCCTGTTTCTAAAAACTACTTGACAAATCTAAAGAGCCAGAGCCTGATCAACCAGTTGCTTTGGAGTGGAGCAAAGTCATGATCCTACAGTATGGAAAAATCCTCATCTTTCCAAGGTATAGGGGAAAGAATGAGTGAGTATTTCCCATGGGTCAGAGGCAGGAGAGAGAACTGGAATTCAATACACATTAAGACGGAACAGACGTGAATATTCTTCAGCTAACAGAAATTGATATCACCAGATTCATAGGGACTAGCAAGGGAGTAAGTGAATAGCTGAACTGAGATTTATTTGTTAAGATCAAGAAAGCTGCAGACAAGGACGTCAGCAAGATGGGAGAATAGAATGTCCCCAGCTCATGACACCTTTTTTCCCCAAAGAAATAATGATTTGGCAGCCACTCACTGACAAACGTGCCTTGGCAGGAGTGTTGGGACCCAGGTAAAAGAGTGCAAAATCCTGTGGCAGGAGCCCATGACTGAGAAGGGCCACATTTAGAAGACAGATCCATAAGACATGTTCACGGATCGTGGTCCTGGCTATGGACTGGAAGCAGCCCCATGCCTCTGTAGACTCAACTTTAACCCCACTTGCAATGGTCCTGACCCCAGCCCCATTTGTAAAGGGATCCAGGAGGAGCCACTGCCATCTGTACCCACAGTAACAGGCATGCTCACCTCAGACCTGACTACAGATCCAGAAGTAGCCCTGTGACTGTGCTCACGCCTTGCTCTACCATGGTCTGGGGCAGGCTTGCTCACTCAGGGATCTGGCTGCAGACACGCTGTCTATACCTCAGTGGTAGGCCCACTGACCTTGGACCCAACTGTAGACTCTGATGCACCCCTGTGACCTGCTCCAAACCTGGTCTTTCATGGTCCAGGGAGAATCCTGTCCACTCAAGGACCTGGCCAGAGCCATACGCATCAGCATCCCAAGTAACAGGCTCACTGACCACAGGCCTGTGGACTCAACCGTAGATCCTAAAACAGCCCTGTGACTTGGTTCTGGCTTCTCTCCACTGTAGTGCTGGAGGCAGTCCTGTCTGCTTAGAGACCTGGTGGGAGACACACCAGTCTGCAACCCTGGTAACAAGCCTACCATCTGCAGTCATGGTTGTGGACCTGGCCATGGCCTCATGACCTTTTTTCTTTGGGTATGACACCAAAAGCATAGCCAACAACAACAACAACAATAAAATAGACAAGTAGAATTACATTACATCAAACTAAAATTCTTCTGCAGAGCAAAGAAAACAATCAACAGAGTGAAAAAGCAACTAACGGAATGTAAGAAAATATTTGCAAACCATGTATCTCATAAGACATTAATATCCCAAATATATAAGTAACTCAAACAACCCAATAGAAAAAAAAATCAAATAACAGAATTAAAAATGGGCTAAGACCATGAATAAATATTTCTCAAAAGAAGACATGTATTTGGCCAACAGATACATGCAATAATGTTCAATAGCAATAATCATCAGGAAAATGCAAATCAAAGCCCCAATGGTGATAGATTTGAAATTAAGTGAGGGGATGAATATATTAATTAGCTTGATTCAATCACATTGTATACCTCTAACAAAACATTACAATGTACCTTATAAGTATATGCAATCATCATCTGTCCATTAAAAATAATATTAATTTGATTATTTTTGTATTTCTATTTTTAATGTTTATTTCTGGTTCAGGGGTACATCTAAAGGCTTGCTATGTGGCTAAACTCATGTTACAGGGGTTTGTTGTGCAGATTGTTTCATCACGCAGGTAGTAAGCTTAGTGCCCAATAGTTTTTTTTCTAATCCTCTCCTGCCCCTACCCTCCACCCTCAAGCAGGCCCCCAGTGTCTGTTGTTCTTTTCTTTGTGTCCATGAGTTCTCATCATTTAGCTCCATCTTATAAAGTGAGAACATGCAGTATTTGGTTTCCCCTTCCTGCATTAGTTTGCTGGGGATAATGACCTCTAGCTCCGTCCATGTTCCCGCAAAATACATGATCCCATTCATTTTTATGGCTACATAGTATTCCCTGGTGTATATATACCACATTTTCTTTATCCAATCTGTCACTGCTGGGTATTTAGTTTGACTCCGTGTCTTTGCTATTGTGAATGGTGCTGCAATGGACATTCACGTGCATGTGTCTTTATGGTAGAATGATTTATATTCGTTAGGGTACATACCAAGTCATGGGATTGCTGGGTCAAATGGTAGTTCTGTTTTTAGCTCCTTGAGGAACTGCCACACTGCTTTCCACAATGATTGAACTAATTTACACTCCCAGCAACAGTATATAAGCATTCCCTTTTCTCCACAACCTTCTCAGTATCTGTTATTTTTTGACTTTTTAATAATACACATTCTGACTGGTGTGAGATGGTATCTTATTGTGGTTTTGATTTGCATTTCTTTAATGACCAGTGATGTTGCTCTTTTTTATCATATGTTTATTGGCAGCATGTATATTTTCTTTTGAAAATTGTTCATGCCCTTTGCTCACTTAATATGAGTTTTTAAAAGCCCCGATGAGATATCACCTTAAACTTGTCATAATGGTTATTATAACAAAGATTACAGATACATGTTGGGGAAGACATGGAGAAAAGTGAACCCTTGTACAGTGTTGGTGGGAATGTAAATTGGTACAGCCATTATGGGAAATGCTATCAAGAGTCCTTTAAAAATTACAATAGGAGTAACATGGGATCCAGCAATCCCACTTCTGGGTATATAGCCAAAGGAAATGAAGTCAGTATTTCAAAAATACATCTGCACTCCCATCTTCATTGCAGAATTTTTCACAATAGTCAAAATACGAAAACAACTTAAATGTCTGTCATCAGACCAACTGATTAAAGGATGGTAGAGTAGAATGGTGGTTGCCAGGGGTCCGGAGGTGGGGAAAATGGAGGAGATTTTGGTCAAAGGATACAAAGTTTTAGTTATGCAGGATGAGCAAATCCTGGAGATGTAATGTACAGTATGATGACTATAGTTAAACGTACCATTTTGTGTACTCAAAATTTGCTAGGAGGATAGACCTTAAGTGTTCTCATCATAAAAGAAAGCAAAGGTAACCATGTAAGGTGATGGCTAGGTTAAATAGCTTGATTGTGATGATCATTTCACAATGTACACATCTGTCAAAACATTAAGTTGTAGACCTAAAATCTATACAATTTGTATTTGCCAATTATATACGAATAAACCTGAAGAAAAGAAAGTTGCAGATAGGGAAGTGTCAGTGGTGAGTGGCATGGTTTTGCAAAACCCTTGAAAGTATCTCCCAGATAAAGAGTCAGCTCTTCTGGAGGCTCAGCCCTGAGAATACAGAGGAAACCACAAAAGTGCCTGCCAAATAAGAACTTTCCTGTCTTATGTTTTCACCTCTCCTTGCTTCTCAGCACCAACCTTGGAAGGGACACTCTCCCCTAGAAGGGGAGAGTCTTGAACTTCAAAATAAGTTTGTAATTTTGACTACTGGCTTGGACATTTTAATTTCTAGTCTGTCTAAGAAAGGTGAGAAATATCAGTGTTTACCTGAGTTTGCTCTTAGAAGCAATATAAAAGCTCTTCTCACTGAGCACAATTAAAAGGAAGTGAGCTACAAAATAAAATTCTTTTGGTTACCCCCCATGACTTACACTTGTGAATTATGCTGGCTGATGAGACCTACTCTCTGATCATGGCAGGTGCTGAAGATGCTTGATACCAGGGGACTATCCAACAATGCAGGTAGGGGAGGCATTTGGGAATTATGGTGAGGGTGATATGTGGCAGCCTCATCAGGTAACTAGCAAGGCAGTTAATTTCTTCACTTATACGTTGGGTAGAGTCAAATGATGGTTTCCAGAGAAATCATATTTCTGGCAGTAAACCCTTTGGGTAGCCCATCCAGTTACCCTTAACTAGACTGGTGCACCCATCCCTCCAGTTGTTGAAAATATTGGCCAATAAAGGCTCATACCTGTATCCATTTTCTAAGGACTTTTCTTAGTTGACATGAGTCTCTTTACTTATTATGAGTGTCTGGGAGATTAAGCCCACCTCCTAAGGTATGGTCCACAGCCAATGCTAACAAATGTCAGGGTTCAAAAGCTGGGTCACCTGGCCTCAAAATGAGACAACTTTATAAGGCTCTATATGTCCTAGAATGCCCCCAAGAGATCAATCTAATTCGAGATTTCAGCAGTCATGTCTTTGCTTAGCTTCTTTCCCTGCTCTATTCTGCTTTCATTTCTCTCACAATGTCCTTTTGAGAACATTCTTTTAATAAGTCACTTGCACAAAATTCCCATTTCAGCTGCTGCATCTAGGGAATCTGACCTAAAACCAGAAATGACCCTAAAAGGTGACTTTAAAAACTGGGATTCTGGAGTTGTATCATTTGCTGCCTGAGTGGCAGTGAGGATCCCAGCACTGATGGTAGGTGGAGTACTGATGGTTTCTGCGATGATGCTGTAGCAATGAAATGGTTTATTCTTTCACCTGTGATTAACTGGAACTGAATACAGGCAAAGGGGATACATATGTTTATATAATCTCTCTGAAATATTATTAGAATAATAATTATAGGGACTGTGAACTTGGGTGGCGGTGCAAAGCACCGCTGATACGTTGAAGAGAGAAAATTACAAGTTCAGATCTAGTAATCACCAACTGGGAGCAATGTGTGAGTTTCAGAGGGCCTCCTTTGAAGCTTTTAAAGAGATCTCACCTTCTGAAGCTGAAAGGTAGTATGAGCTGATAACTAGTATGCTTTGGGTTGTGGAAGTAGCATATTCCACAGTTTGTGAATACTGCTTTTACCAATTTATTAGGTGATGGAGAAAACTACTTATTTTGAAAGAGACTCAGAGCAAGAAAAGCCTCCGCAGCAGGTCTAGACTTCTGCTTTTCCACTTGAGCCATATGGTTCAGCTGATCCCAAGTTACTAGAGGTATTTGTAGTGAGCAAAAATGCCATGTGGTGTCTCTGGCAAGCCCCAATAGGAGAGTTACAGCACAGATCCCTAAGGTCCTGGAGCAAGGCCATGCCATCTGCAAAAAAGAACCAAACTTGATTCAAAAAATAGCTACTGGCATGATGCTGGGCCCTGGTAGAAACTGGTTATGTGACCACCAGGCATCAAGTAAGTGTGTAGTCAGCATTGCTTATTGGGAATTACATGCTGTTAGACCCACCAAGCAGTAAGGTTTAGTGGACTCCACAGCAATCTATTACAAGATGGTATTGCTACTTCTGGAATTAAGTCTGAGAAAGTTCAGAGATCACAAGTACGCTGCATGAACAGGTGCCCATGACTCTCATGTCACTCACCATTGCTGCACTGATAACCCTTCCCTCAGTTCACACCCGTGGCCTCACAGGGACTCTTTTGTGATCAGCTGATGTAGGAGGAAACAAACAAACAAAAAACATGCTTGGTTTATGCAGGAGTTAGCTCAGATATATTGGTGGAAGCCAAAAAATACACTGTGGCTATGCTACAGCCCAACTCTTGAGTGGCCCTCTAAAACAGTGGTAAGTAGACATTCTCCCAGTGAGAAGAGTGAGAGTTTTAGCTGGTTTTCTTGATTATCTACTTTGTATAAACGAAGAAGTGTCATGAGTTACACAGACTCAGGTGCAGTGGTGAATTTCTTTATGGGTTGGTTAGGAGCTGAAAGGAGCAAGACTGGAATATCTGTGACAAAGAATCCTCGAGGAGAGTCATGTGGATGGACCTATGGGAACAGATTCAAAATACGGGAACCTTTGTATTGCATATTAATGCTCACCACAGAATATCTATTGCAAAAGAGTTTTTTTTTTTTTAATTTTAAATCAAGTGTATAGGATAACTTGGTCAGTGGATATTAGCCAGTCTGTCCCCAGCTAACCCTTGAATACACAATGGACTAATAAATTAAAAAGGCACAGTGGCAGAGATGAAGGCTATGCAGGGTGATAGCCTGGATGATCTAGCTAGTGCCATTGCTGAATGCCAAATTTTAATTAACAGAGAATAACCCTAAACCTTCCATACTGTACCTTCCCTGTAGGACACTAGTCATTCACTTGGTGTGCAGTTGATTACATTAGACCCAGTACCATTCTGGAAAAGGTAACAATTCACTCAGATTTGAAATAAAACATTTTTTTGTTTGTTTGTTTTACCCAGGAGCATTTTGTTCTGCTTAATCTTTTTAAAAAATTTTATAATTTTTTAAGTTCTGGGGTACATGTGCAGGATGTGCAATTTGTTACATAGGTAAACGTGTGCCATGGTGATTTGCTGTGCCTATCAACCCACTACCCAGGTATTAAGCCAACATGTATTAGCTCTTTTCCCTGATGCTCTTCCCTCCCATCCTCCCCCAACAGGCCTTAGTAAATGTTGTTCTCCTCCCTGTGTCCATGTGTTCTCATTGTTGAGCTCTCATTTATAAGTGAGAATATGCAGTGTTTGGGTTTCTGTTCTTGCGTTAGTTTGCTGAGAATAATGGCTTTTAACTCCACACATGTCCCTGCAAAGGACATGATCTTGTCCCTTTTTATGGCTTCATATTATTCCATGGTATATATGTACCACATTTTCTTTATCCAGTCTACCATTGATGGGCACTTTGGTTGATTCCAAGTCTTTGCTATTGTGAATAGTGCTGCAATGAACATAAACATACATGTATCTTTATAATACAATTATTTATATTCCTTTGGGTATATACTTAGTAATGGGATTGCTGGGTCTAATGGTATTTCTGGTTCTAAATCTTTGAGGAATCGCCACACTGTCTTCCACAATGGTTGAACTAATTTATGTTCCCACCAACAGTGTAAAAGTGTTCCCATTTCTCTGCAACCTCACCAGAATTTGTTTCTTAACTTTTAAATAATTGCCATTCTGACTGGCATGAGATGGTATCTCATTGTGGTTTTGATTTGCATTTCTCTAATGATCAGTGATGTTGAGATATATTCCATGTGTTTGTTGGCTGCATGTATGTCTTTTTTTGAGAAGTGTCTGTTCCTATCCTTTGCCCATTTTTAATGGGATTGTTAGTATTTTTCTCGTAAATTTGCTTAAGTTCCTTGTAGATTCTGTGTGCAGAAATCAAAAGCATTTCTATATATCAACAACAGACAAGCAGAAACCCAAATCATGAATGAACTCCCATTCACAATTGCCACAAAGATAATAAAATACCTAGGAATACAGCTAACAAGGAATGTGAAGACCTCTTCAAGGACAACTACAAAACACTGCTCAAAGAAATCAAAGATGACACAAGCAGACAGAAAAACATTTCATGCTCATGGATAGAAAGAATCAATATTGTGAAAATGGCCATACTGCCCAAAGCAATTTAGAGATTCAGTGCTATTCCTGTTAAACTACCACTGACATTCTTCACAGAATTAGAAAAAAAAATTAAAAATTCATATGGAACCAAAAAAGAGCTCACACAGCCAACACAATCCTAAGCAAAAAGAACAAAGCTGGAGGCATTATGCTACCCAACTCCAAACTATACTACAAGGCCACAATAAGCAAAATAGCATGGTACTGGTATAAAAATGGGCACATAGACCAATGGAACAGAATAGAGAACTCAGAAATAAAACCACACATCTATAATGATCTGAGCTTCAATAAACCCGACAAAACAAACAATGGGGAAAGGATTCCCTATTTAAAAAAAATAGTGCTGGGAGAACTGGCTAGCCACATGCAGAAAATTGAAACTGAATCCCTTCCTTATACCTTATCCAAAAATTAACTCAAGATGGATTAAAGACTTAAATGTAAAACCCAAAACTATAAAAACCCTAGGTGAAACTCTAGGCAATACAATTCAGGACACAGGAATGGGCAAAGACTTTATAATGAAATTGCCAAAAGCAATTGCAACAAAAGCAAAAATTGACAAATAGGATCTAATTAAACTAAAAAGTTTTTGCACTGCAAACGAAACTATCATCAGAGTGAACAGACAGCCTACAGAATGGGAGAAGATTTTTGCAATCTATCCATCTGACAAAGGGCTGATGAAATGAAACATTTTTCAGGGATGGTTTACCTTTTCTGGTAACAGTACTCTGTCAAGACCATTTCCAACATGGGATTCTGTGTAACTCTCCTTGAACCAAGGGGTTTACTTTATAGCAATGAAGGTACATCAGTGAGCACATGACCGTGAATCCAGACCCAGTGGACCTCCTACATGTCAGACCTTCTAGAAGCTATTGCCCTGATAGGGCAGTGGAATAGCTCCTTGAAGGTACAGCTGTGGTGCCAGCTGGGAAAGGGCACCCTGCAAGGATGAGGCATTGTCCGTCAGCATGCAATGTATACCTCAAACCAACAGCCATTGTTGCGTGGGCATGTCCACTATAGGTAAAATATCTGGGTTGAGAAATGGAAGTAGGCAAGTAAGTGTCTTATTCTCTATCACTATCCGGGTGTATTTGGGGAATTTGTGTTTCCCATGCTTACAACTTCAAGCTTTGCAGGTCTAGAATTACTGATTCTTAGAGGGGAGATGCTTCCAGCAGGAGACCCATTATGAGTCTCACTAAACTTAAAGTTATGGTTGTTGGCTGGTCACTTTCAGCTTCTCATGCCAATAGATCAGCAGACACAGTACAGAATCACTAAAGTGGAGAGGGTAATAGACCCTGAAGGCTTCTGGGGAAGAATATATTTGACATATTCATGGCACTATCATGCCAACGTTTAACTTTAAATTGCCAAATAAAGCAACCATGGTCTGATATAGGCATAATAAACAAGTATGAGATCTCTCATGGATGAGGGTCAGGGTCTTCTATTCAGTCAAGCTAATGGGGGATTTCTGTGTGGTCAAAGATGATGAGTGTTATTTAGTTACAACCTTAGGACTAACTGCAGTAGCTGGGGCTGAAGTTCATTCCACTGACCCTCTGCTTATACATTTCTCCAGAAATGTGACCATCCAGAATACTGTAGAATATATGCCTGGATGGAGTAGACTTAGTGTAAAATAAAAGTGGTTCTGAGTCTGGGCATGATGGCTCATGCTTGTAATGCCAGCACTTTGGGGGGCCTAGGCGGGCAGATTGCTTGGGCCCAGGAGTTAGATACCAGTCTGGGCAACATGGTGAAAACTTTCTCCACAAAAAATACAAAAATTATCCTGGCATAGTGGTATGCACCTGTAGTCCTAGCTACCTGGGGTGAGGGTCTGAGATAGGAAGATGACCTGAGCCCTGGGAAATGGAGGGTGCAGTGAGCCATGATTGTGCCACTGCACTCCAGCCTGAGCAATAGAGTGAGACCCTGAGTCAAAAAAAAAACAAAACAAAAAACACAACAGTGGTGGAGGCCATGTTTCACCTGAAACCATATCTTTCTGTAGCTTCTTCTCCTATTCTATTCTTGTTTGCCTCATTTACTTACAGGTTTATCTTGAGATGACTCCCTTAATCAGTTACTTTGCATAAAATACATATCTCAGGTTTTGTAACTTATAAAGATGACATATAACCCACCAGATCTAGGAGCGTCAACAGGCTTCTGGGGCAAGAATAGAATTCTCCTGGAGTGTAGCATTCCATAGTCAGCTGTTGGCCTTGAGTGACATTCCTACATCTCTGAATGGCATTTTTCTGTCTGAAACACAGAATTAGCAATACCTTCCTTTGAAGGACTTAATCTGTCTCTCTCTCTCACACACACACGCGCGCACACACACACACAACTCAGCACTGGATCTGACACATAAGTGTTCAATAAATGATAGATGTTTTTACTAGATAGTATAACTAGTTTGTCCATAGCATTTTTCCTACACTTCACATTTATTTACTCCCTTGAATAATTTTACTTAATTTATAAATTAAGTAAATTGTGGAATAAAATACCAGTTTATTACTGATTAGAATTAATTTGGAGAATACAGCTTAGATATATAACTGCAATCAAACTTTCTATGACTTTGCTATGATTTAAACTTGATTGCAATTAATAGGCAATGTTGGGCAACTTTGGCAACTATCTTTCTAAGGAATAGAATGTATACATACCTAGAAGATAACCCTTCTCTCCTTCGTATTATTTTCTCTCTCTCTCTGACTGTGTAATAAAATGATGTGATTTTCTGCTTTTATCCTTGGGCTATCCATGTATTCTAATCCAGATGCTTGCAAACTAGAGACAACTCTTACATCAACTGTGTGTTTAGTCCAGTGCCTGACACAGACAGTATGCCCAATAAAACCTTATATAATAAGTAATATTAAATGTAGCAATATTAAATCAATTCTTGCTACTAATCACCGTGGAGTAAGCTAGCACATGATTATCTATATGAGAAACAATTCAATCACAAATAACTGCTTACAATCTGGAACACTTTTTCATTTAATTTTAAGCTAAGTTTTTATTTTTTCTGAACCTAGCTGGCTCACCCCTTCCTTCCTTCCTTCCTTCCTTCCTTCCTTCCTTCCTTCCTTCCTTCCTTCCTTCCTTCTAAGCTTGCTCTATCTTCTTTCTTCTTTCTTTCTTTCTTTCTTTT
>NW_012107141.1:492192-547386 GCF_000951045.1 Mandrillus leucophaeus | reverse complement strand
TCTCTCTCTGTCTGTCTGTCTGTCTTTCATCTAAGCTTGCTCTATCTCTCTCCATCCATCCATCCACCCATCCATCCATCCATCTAGCCATCCATCCATCTGCTCTATTTATCTTCAGTATGCAGTTATACTGACATTTTTCGGTGCTTTTATGTCACTTGCCATGGTAAATAAGTGACTATCCCATTCAAACTGTTCCCATGTGATTTTATGTATGCCTATTACATATCAGACTATTCTACACAGACTATCTAAATTTTGTTAAAATCTATTTAGCCATTTTTCAAAGATGGCTTTATAGACTCACTCAAGGCCTCACAACTGGTAAGAGGAAGAGTCAAGATTTCAGTTGTGGTCTGGAGAGCTACAAAAAGCATAATCAATTATTCAGCAGTGTATTCTGCAACAGGCAAAGGTATGGTTTGCTTTGATTATCACTAACTTTCTCATCTCATTCCTGGTTTTCAGCAGTGAAATGACTGATAAGGAAAACATTTATTCCTCAATTCTCACATTTCTGAAAAGGGAAATTTGCTTCACCTCTTAGTAAGGGACAATATTAAAACCAATTCTCCAATACTTTCTATCCCTATCTCAGTTATTCCTTTCTGTAGGAGTAGGTTTTTGTCTGTGTGTGTGTGGTTTTTTTGTTTGTTTCTTTGTTTTTTAGCTGATTGGTGATATGTGTAAAGCTTGTCATCCATTGGGTAATCTTAAGAGCTAAATGTGTCATCCTTATATTCAAAAGGCAAAGGGCTCTCTTTCTCTCTCTCTCACTTATTCACCTGCTGTTGCCTTTACTATAGTGCTTACTCTTAACTCAAGTGTTTTCTCTTATAGTTGGCTTCCATATGAATCAGTAAGAAGTGCTGGGAAATCTTTACTGATATCTTCCTTCATTTAGAAAACAGACAAGTAAGACTTCATCAGTGCCTGGTTTTCCAATTTCTCTGACTAGAACTAGCTGGTTAATTTACTGCATAAAGTTTTGGAGAGAGCAGGAATCCCTGTCATGACCCCCATTTTGAACTTGTTAGTAACGAGCAACATTTGGTTCTCTGTATTCTCATCTAAACACTAGAGTCCCTCAAAAATCTTCAGTAGAATTATTTTGTTGAATAATTTACCACTGAAGCTATTTAAACATGAAATTTTATTGTGGGAAGGTTTTTCTTAATATTACAAATTAATTTCTTTAATAGATAGGATCCCAATCTGATATCTGACATTTCTGGTATCATTTTTAATAGATTATGTTTCTAAAAACAATTGTTAATATCAAGTGAATTTAAATATTTATTGGCACAGAGTTATCCAGATTATCCTTTTATGTCTTTTGAATGTCTGTGAGATGTATTGTGGTATCCTAAATTTATAAATCATTAATTTTCAACTTTTATTCTTTTCTAATAGACATATAAACCTACGAAATTCCCTCAAAGTGCTGTGGCCCACAATTTGAATGTCTTGTTTGTATCATCGAGTTAAAATATTTTCTAATTTTCCTGTGATCCCTTTTATAATTCCATATACTATATGAGAAGTATATAGCTTAGTTTTCAAATATTTAGGTATTTTTTAGTTTTTGGTTTTGTTTATTCTGATTGGGGTTCAGAGTGGCTTTAAAATATATAATTTGAAGGCTTTCATGGATTTTATAAGATTCTTGACCATTGCCTCTCCAAATACTATTTTTTCCTTTTTATAGTTGACTCCTTATCAAATTCCAATTGCATGTATGTTAAAGTTTTTTTCTATATCCCATATGTCTCTTTCTTATCCTTCTGTGCTTTAATCTGGACATTTCCTGTGTGCCTTTTAAAACATTTAATTGATCCACACTTCAGCTGTACCAAGCTATTCTGAACTCCTAATTTTAACTATAGTATTTTTTATTTCTATAAACTCCACTTGATTTTTTTGTAACTTTCACTTCTTTGCCAAAAATTTTATTATTTTCTCTTTTTTTCTTTTCTCTTTTCTTTTTCTTTCTTTTCTTTTCTTTTTTCTTTTTTTTTTTTTTTCGAGACGGAGTCTTGCTCTGTCACCCAGGCTGGAGTGCAGTGGCACGATCTTGGCTTACTGCAACCTCCACTTCCTGCCTCAGCCTCCTGAGTAGCTGGGATTCCAGGTGCCCACCACCACACCTGGCTGAATTTTGTATTTTTAGTAGAGATGGAGTTTCACCACGTTGGTTAGGCTGGTCTCATACACCTGACCTCACATAATCCACCCGCCTCGGCCTCCCAAAGTGCTGGGATTATAGGTATAAGCCACTGTACCCAGCCCTATTATTTTCTTAAATATATTAATTCCAATAATTTCAAAGTTAATTTCTGATTAGATCAACTATCCAAGTTACCTGAAAGTTTATTTCCATTATGTGTTTTTTCTTTTTTTTTTCTTTTTTTTTTTTTGAGACGGAGTCTCGCTCTGTCGCCCAGGCTGGAGTGCAGTGGCCGGATCTCAGCTCACTGCAAGCTCCGCCTCCCGGGTTCACGCCATTCTCCGGCCTCAGCCTCCCGAGTAGCTGGGACTACAGGCGCCCGCCACCTCGCCCGGCTAGTTTTTTGTATTTCTTAATAGAGACGGGGTTTCACCGTGTTAGCCAGGATGGTCTCGATCTCCTGACCTCGTGATCCGCCCGTCTCGGCCTCTCAAAGTGTTGGGATTACAGTATGTGTTTTTTCTTAATACTGTTTCTTGCTATGAATGCATGGATACCAGAAAACTACTTGAGAAAACCCCAAAATAATTATGATGAGTGAAAGAAGCTGGACTAAAATGAATGCCTACTATTTGATTCTATCTATATAAGATTTTAAAAAATAAAACTAATCTCTAGTGACAGAAAGCCAACCATTAGTTGCCTAGAAATGGGACAGAAATCAATCTGTACACATTTGAAACATCATAACAACAGAAGCTAATGAATAATATGATAGGACAAAGCAAGTTAGGATAGGGTTGGGAAAGGATTATTTTGGGAAGTTACATTGAATCTGAAACCTAACATGAAAGGATATGTGAAGCATGAAAAGAGGGGTAGAGAGGCTGGGGTGGTGGCTTATGCCTATAATCCTGACACTTTGGGAGGCTGAGGTGGGCAAATCACTTGAGGTCAGGAATTCGAGACCAATCTGGGCAACATGGTGAAACCCCATCTCTACTAAAGATGCAAAAATTAGCTTGGTGTGGTGGTGTGCACCTGTAATCTCAGCTACTCAGGAGGCTGAGGCGGGAGAACTGCTTGAACCTGGGAGGCGGAGGTTGCAGTGAGCCAAGATTGTGCCACTGCACTCCAGTCTGAAAAGAGGGGGAAGGAAGAAAACATGTTTTCAGACAGTGGGAGACATATATGTTGCAACCTGGCATGAAGAAGTAGAATAGGTAGATTAGAATAAATCTCGATCAAAGGCTGTGAGGAGATAATTGTAAGAAATGAGGTGGGAGACACAGTCAGTGGCCAGATCACAGAAACTGTAACTAATTAGTTGGAGTAAGGTAATTAGAAGTCCACCAAAGAGTTTTAAGTATTTGGGAGTGGATGACATGATTCATTTTGCTTCTCAGAAATGAAGATGGCATGTAGACATAGTTTCGGATGGGAGTAAAATGAGAGACATGGAGGCAGTTAAATCTTCTACCACAGTACACATATTACTGGCTTGGGTCAGGCCAGTAGCTGAGTGTAAGGGAGAATTTTGACTGATTTAGATGTGAGGAGTGAAGGAAAGGCAACAGGAGGGATTCAGATATTTTTTTTCTTGGGTAATTACATTGGTGATTGCACCATTTACTAATATGACACTGGAATAGGAACATGGATTTTGAAGAGAAAATGTTAAAAATCCTTCAGATATGTAGTGTTTGAGGTGCTTATGTTATAGCTAAGTGAATATTTTCATGGCAGAGTTGTGTGTATCAATTTGGAGCTACGGAGAGGGAAAGCTGGGAGATACGTGGAAGGCATTGGAACTCAAGGCGTAGTATGCAGGAAACAGAAGGCTGAGGACTGAACCCTTAGGAACACTAGGAGCTATGCAGAGAAACAGGATATTAACAAGGTGCCATGGAAACTAAAAATAAGGAGGATGTCAATAAGGAAGTGTGTCATCAGAGCCAATTATTAACAAGAGGTCAAGAAATTGAGCAAACACTATGTAGCTACTTAAGTATTGGATCCCATTTATATGCGATTCCTTCTGCCTCCTATGTTCTTCCCCCATTTCATTATTTGTAAACTCCTGTTCCTCTTTCACGTCAGTTCAAGGGCCACCTGTTTTGGAAAATTCTCCCTGGGTTTCACAGACAGACTTTGAGGCATGCTCTTTTATGCTTCCACTATGTTTTGATTCTGCTCATCAGCTTGCACTTTAATTATCTGTCCACAAGCTTATCTCCTAGCCAGCCTGTGACTTTTGCTTTTATATTCCCAGCATCACTGCATTTCAACCTTGACTGAATCCCTAGTGCCTAGAGTAGTAATTTTATGGAAGACATTACAAAATTATTTGTTGAATGAAAAAAAAATGCTTTTGAAAAATATGAGGGAACCTGAATTGCTAATGATGAGAAAAGGTAAATGATGTTTCAGGGCATGGCTATCACAGGGATTGTGAGATGAGCTGGTTTAGGCAAATCAGTGCATTTTCCTGGAATCAGCATCCTCGTTATTAAAATCAAGGTGTTGTTTACTGGTGATATGCTATTTTCTATGAAGAATCCTACTTCAGCAATTATTTTATTTCTGGATTTAAATAAATATTTTGATTTGGAAAAAGAATCTTTCCCTTTCTGTTTGTATTGGGGCTTCCTCTGATTTTTAAAAATGGGTATTATCTGAGTCTAGAAAGCACTGGATCTCAGTCTCTTTTGTGTCTTTGTTACTTTTATTATCCACGAGAATTCGTGAGCATGGTGTGGTTAAGACTCACAGCCCTAGCAATGTCCTAAATACGTGTCAGCAGGTGTTGAAAGGCTGTGGATGAGAACGTGCCATCACTTCCTGGGTAATTGGAACAAGGCAGAGGACACTGTGCTCAGTGATTTGACAAAGGATTAATCTGTCTCCTCTACTGTAAAGCAATAATGGGCTCATTTGTTACTCATGGCACTGCTTGTCACCGCATGACTGGAGTAACACACTCTCTTGCACACCTTCTCAGGATCCCTGACCAAATAGCTGAAAATGGAGATGTAAAGATGGGAAACTGATCTATTCACGGGACACACCTCAAAGTTCCTGGGTGTGTTTTGCTATAGCCATGAATATGAGTGCCAGCCTAGGTGTTTAGTGGCTCATTAAACTCTAAGGGTAGACATAGAAGATTAAATGGGAAACCCAAAAGTCATGTTTCTCATTTCATATCCTCTTATTATATGACTTTCGTGGTGATTCACGTTTAGAAAATCCCTAAACATATTTACTTGTAGGGTATTTGTAAAATAAGGTTACTAATAGAACCAAATGTAGTATAGATTATTTTTCTTAGTATCCGTCTATGTAAACAGAATCAGGACCTGTTGGTAATAGGTAATTTGTATATTCATGTTAATTGATGAAATACAAGAGTATTTTATTTTATTTTATTTTTTTGAGATGGAGTCTCACTCTGTTGCCCAGGCTGGAGTGCAGTGGCACAATCTCGGCTCACTGCAACCTCCGCCTCCCAGGTTCAAGCAATTCTCCTGCCTCAGCCTCCTGAGTAGCTAGGACTTCAGGCACCCGCTGTCACACTCGGCCAATTATTTTATTTTTAGTAGACCATGTTGGCCAGGCTGGTCTTGAACTCCTGACCTGGTAAGGTAAATTTAAGCACTTATCTTTTTTATTTTAAATAATGCTATTTATTTTAAAATTTTAGCTATTATATATTGTGTTTTAACTATGGAGGATGATGTCACCATCACGACTCACCCTCAATGTTTTTCTCTTAATATCTCATGTGGTAAAAATAACTATTCGTTGTTGTTATTCCTATTACATAAGTATTGTTCACTGGTGACATTTCGTTTTTGTGCATAGCTATTTATGTTAGTACGAGTTAATAAGTCCCTTATTTATTCATTCTCTTAATTTCCTGTCTGTGTCACAAACTCTTCATTTTCAAGTCCAATTTCCACCTAAATTATATAGTTTCATTAAATATTAATTAAACAAATGAAGAAACTGTGAGTTCCTTTTAATTTTTTTTTCCAAGCCCTCCTCCTGGAGTCCTTTGACTTTCTGCTCTATCCTGAACTTGCTCTTTAAATCAGCTCCACAGCACTTTTCCTGGGACTTCCCACCTATTCCAATCAGAATTGCGAACACCATTTTCAGAATGATTTTTCATGATTTGCTCCCTTGCTTTGACGGAGCAAATGTCTGAGGATCTTCTTGGAGAAAAGTGCATGAATCATAAATTTTGTGAGCCATGCCTATTATTTAGGTATTTTTCCATCTGTATGTAAATATTGGTACATTTCTTCTCAACTTTGCATTCAGCGACATTACATTAGCAACTTGAAATTGACCAGAGTATATTTGCACCATGAAAGTCAGCAAACACTACAATTCAGTGCTTTTGTTTGTTTGTTTTTCCAGGAGAGCCAGTTGCTAAATGTTTACCAGCATGCCACTGCTGCTTCCTGTTACTCATAAGCTTTTCAGGGAAGTTTACAGTTTACAAATTGTTGAATTGATTTGTTTCTTGTCAGCATCCTTCTCTGCCTGCACTTGCTAACTGCCTTTCTCTGATCTGTTTATTACTCTTCCAATATCTCCCCATCTCCTAAAAATTGGTTATTTCTTGTTCATACATTTTTATCTCTCAATTATTGGTTTAGACTGGTTTGAAGAGAGGAAAGCAATGTACACACTTTTGTATTCCACCATGTATATCCAGATATCCCATAGCCCACATTTAAAATGAAGAAAACTTCAATTTCATTTTTCAAGGCAGATAGCCCGGGTGAAATATGATGTTGGCTTGAATCAGAAAGGTGGCAGTAGGGACGGAGGGAAGTAGCCTGAGAAACTCTTGAGAGTTTCTAAGAATAGGAACCAAGGAAGTTTCAAAAATGTCTTCCAAGTGTTTGAACGGATAGGTTAATGGGGTGTCAGTTGTCATTTAATGAGAAAATGAAATCTGAAGATGGAACAAAGCAGGCCAGGAAAATCAAGAGTTTGAATGTGGATGTGTTAAATCTGAGATGTGTTTGGATTGTGGAAGTAAGGATAGATAGTTGGCGGTTAGCTATACGGACATGGAGGCAATAGAGAGATATATTACATTTCCAGCCTTGCAACCATGACATGTTTTTCTTCTAGGAGATCTGTTGGGTTTGTGTAGGTGGGTGCATACGTATTCTCATGACCATATGGGGGAAAGGATCTGCTGATCCATGTGTAACTGATTATGGTGTGGTGGGGATGCTTAGTAAGTTCCACAAAGATGTCCTTTAATCCATCTGGTTGTTGGGCATCCCGATGGAGTCTGATGCTGAAGTTTACTGTTAGTGAAACAGAGCCTTTTATCATGACATCATTAGGGCCCATAATGCTCCCTCAGCCACTAGCTCTGGGTGGCATAGCAGATAGTCTAGATCTGGGCAGAATCTTTTATTCTGTCTATGGATAGAGCTGTCACACTTCAACTTCCACTATGGGGATACTTCATGAATTCACAAGGCAGCCACATGAGAGGTCTCTAGACTGTTCACTCAGCTACCTGTTCTTTCCTCCACTGAAAGTACCTAGGAATTTCTAGATACTGTCTATGCCTGTGGATACTGAGGGAGGCTAGTGGTACTATCTTTAATTATTTCTCTTAGCATTACCCCTTAGCTATTTTTTAGCCTAACACTTAGAATAGTATCTTACTGCACATGGTACTTCTTCAAAGGAAACTGAAATGTTCCCAGTCCATGGCCAGAAAATAAAGCAATGAGTTCTACTGTTCTGCTCTTAGTGCAAACCTTATGGTTATTTTAAACAGCATTATCTACCCATGGCTTTGACCCAGAATGGAAAGCTAGGGCACATGTGTCTCACCACTTCCCTTGCTTCCTCACTGCTGTCCTGTTCCTTTCTAGAACCTGCTAGACTGGATTTGTCTTCTATTTTTCGTCAGGTAGTGAGATTAAAAACCTTGTTCATATCATAGCCTCCATATCTCTAATCCATGACTTCTGGCAAGGCTCTACTTTCAGACCAAAAACTTTATTTTATGGAAAGGTAGTTTCTGAAATTTGAAAATTCAATTTTTTTTTTAAATAAATTCTACCCTAATGAACTCATAGACATGTGAGTGTTTTCTCACAACTAAGAGATGAAAGAAGAATCTTCACAATTCCTTCTACCCTATAATGACCTCTCATGTACCCTTGCAAATTCTGAAATCTTGTCATTAGGAATTCTGAGGCACTCTATCTCTGGTCTTCCTGATCCAATGAATACAGAAAATGGGTTGTTTTGTAAGGTTGCACCAGTGCACCATTCACTATTCAATTCCTTTCTTCTCACCCCTGTGTCCTCTTCAAATTTGCCTATTCCTTTTGAATTTGTGAAAGTAAAAGGTCAGGAAAAATTAATCTAGTGATTTTTAATTTGTTTACTATCATGATATTTGTCTGCTACAAAAAAGAAAAAAGAAAAACCAAGTACATGGAACCCCAAACTTAGAACAGATGAGCAAAAACCTGCTGGGGTTCATGATAGAATAGAGTCCTGAAGCCAAGACAAATGGGCCTTCACCTCGTCTATTCAGTTATCTCTATGATACCTAAAGCTTTGCAGTGCATACTCTGTGGATCCCTATGTCAACCTTTTCTGGATTTGTCATAGATATGACTTTTTTTTACCTTTATTTAAATCATTAAAAAAATAAATAATAGTTTCTTAGGTCTTTAAGACTATCTGTAAACTAACTCCCTGCCTCATGCATGAGAAAATTGAGGCCCAAAGAAATGATGTGATTTGCTTTAGGTCATTTAGATAGTATCAGAGCTGGAACTGAAACTCTAATATTCTGTTCTCTAAATTGATGCATTTTCCACTATAGTGACCTACTATGAAACTCAGGGGGTTCTTGAAGAAGATCTATTCTTTGTGATCACATAGAGAAAGCTATGTTTAGACTCTGGAAGAGGCATATTTGTGCCAGCTTGTCTCTTCACTAGCCCTGACACATTGTTCGTTTAATTTGCTCAGTCTACAACTCCATTAGCTTCATCCTGTGGTGGGGCTGGCCCATTTATCCCCGTTTAAAATTTAATCAGACGTTTCACTGCTCATCAACACTTTAACGGGACCATTTAGAGCCCTGAATCTACACACATCTCTGCTTAATTACTGCTAGTCGACAGATGTCACTTTCACTGTCCTCTCTTCCTTCTCTCCTTCAGTTGCACAGACTTAAAAGAGAAGCTTATTCTTTAAATAAACCTTAAAGCAGAAACACAATCAGAGATAAATAGAGAGGCACCAGCCCTATATTTCTGCTTGATTGGAATCTAGTCATTTGGAGAAGTGAAAGGCCGTATTTGGTACCTCATCAGGACTTGAAGCCCGCTCTTGATTTTTTTCTTGTACAAAGCGAAAGGATCATGGGAAGAAAGAGAGATGCAGAATAGGTGACGGGGCTCTCCTGTCTGCCATGCTTGTCATGCCTTTCTTAGCCTACTCTCTGCTCGTGCTTGTTCCTTATTCAACTGTGAAATTGGAATCGCAAGAGGAGGGTTGCATTTCCATTGCCAACACTCCTCTCATGATAGAGCACAGAGAAGACAGACAGCTTGTGAAGCTGGAAAAAGAGATGTGACAGGTGACAAGCACTCTTGGCATATAACAATAGGTTCAGTTTATTTGGTATTATCAAATCCTGGTTGTCCTCAACCACCTACTCTCCAACACATATAAATGCTATTTTTAAGGATACTCAAAATATTGCAGGTAGTTTCTGAGCATGAAAAATTCGTTTAAAATGACCTGTTAGTAGCTCATGGCCTTCCCTTTGGAAACAGTCAAAAAAGAACAGGGTTGTGTTTAATGCTTTGGAAGTATGGAAGAGTTTCAGATAACTAATTAGTATATTTGGATTCAACAAGACAGGGTTTATACTGGCTGCTTCTAATCTACTGCATCAGTTATCTAGTGCCACAATAATGCTGCATAGCAAACAATCATAAAATTTCAGTGGCATAGAGCAATAAATGTGCTTGCTAGCTTCAGCTACTCTGACCTGGCTCAGATAATCTCAGCTGGGCTTGCTTATGTACCTGAAGTCAGATACAGCTTCACTGGGTGGTTTTGCTGTTTTTGGCTGGGCTTGCTCATGTCTGAAGGTCACTGGATGACAGACTTGGCTAGGATGACTGGGACAACTTGACTCTGTTCCACATTTTCTTGCAGGCTAGCCCAGAGATATTTTTATGAAAATGGCAGAGGACAAGGCAGCAAGTGGAAATGCACATGCACTTTTTCCAACCTTTTCTTAAATTATATCTAATAAAATATGTAATTCATGTTTGGCCAAGGTACATTATATGGCCGAGTTCAGAGAGTGATAGGATACTGCTAGTTACATTTTTCATCATCAGTATTATTATTTTTAGAGCTGGAGTCTATCTCTGTCACCTAAGCTGGAGCACAGTGATGTGAGTATAGCTCACTGCAGTCTCCAGCTCCTGGCTCAAGTGACGCTCCTGCCTCAGCCTCCCAAGTAGCTAAGACTATAGGCATGCATGATCATGCCTAGCTAATTAAAAAAAAATTTTTTTAGAGACTGGGCCTCATTATGTTGCCCAGGCCGCTCTCAAACTCCTGGCTTCAAGTGATCCTCTACCCTCAGCCTCCTGAGTCTCTGAAATTATAACCATGAACTAATGCACCTGGCTCATAAGACTATATAGGAATGCTTGTAGACAGAGGGAAGGGTACATAATTAGGATAAAGAATACAATAAATCTAAGGATGTACGACTGAATGTTTCCTCTGTAGTATTAAGAATAAGATAAAATATTCACTCGTACTGCTTGTATTGAACACTGTCCTGGGAAATCTTGCCAGTGCAATAAGGTAAGAAAAAGATTTTTTAAAAGGCATACATATTGGAAAGGAAGAGGAAAATCTGTCTTTGTTTATAGCTGACCAGGTCGAATATATAGAAAACCCTAGGGGATACACTAATGATACTGGAACTGATAAATGGATTTATCAAAATCACAGAGTAAAAGATCAATATACAAAAAAAATGGTTGTATGTGTATATGCTACAACTAAAAACTTGAAATGAAATTAAATACAGAAGACTTAGATATAATTTTTTCTTTTTTTGAGATGGAATCTCACTCTTGTTGCCCAGGCTGGAGTGTAATGGCTTGATCTTGGCTCACTGTAGCCTCCATCTCCCAGGTTCCAATGATTCTCCTGCCTCAGCCTCCTGAGTAGCTGGGGTTACAAGTGTCCACTACCATGCCTGCCTAATTTTTGTATTTTTAGACCAGTCTCGAATTGCCCATCTTGGCCTCCTAAAGTGCTTGGATTACAGGAGTGAGCTACTGTGACCAGCCTAGATATAAATTTTGATGTGTAATGTCTTCATACTTTAAACTATAAGATACTGCTGAGACAAATTAAATATCTAAATAGACGGAGAGTTATACAATACTCTCAGGTTGAAAAACTCAATATGATGAAGATAACAACTTCTTCAAAATTGTTCTCTAAATTTAATACAATCCACATCAAAATTCCAGCAGAATTTTCTTTATAATCTGACAAATTGATCCCAAAATGTATATGGAATTGCAAATGATCTAGAATATGCAAAACAGCTTTGAAATAAACCAAGAAAGTTGGAGGCCTTATACTATGTGATTTTAAAAGTAATTATAAAGATACAGTAATCAAGACCACATGGTTTTGACAGAATAGATTCACAAATCAGTGAAGCAGAATTGAGAATCCCAAAATAGAGCTGTATTTATATGGTCAACTGGTTTCTGACAAAGATGTTCCGTAGTCTTTTTCTGGAAGTGGATGGGCCCCTTCCCAGTTAACAGGTAGGATGTCAACGATGATGACACTTCACATACCAAGACAATTTGGGAGAAAATGTATTAGGCATAAAGCACTCCTGGGGAGAGCAGGTCAGGCACAAGCAGGTCTACACTGGCTTGAGTGAAGTTGAGAGAGTAGGGTGACACTTTACACTGGCTAGGGGATGGCACTGGGGAAAAGTTTCCACACATAGGCTGGGGCTTTTGGAGGTTTCAGTTTCCCACTGGCACCTGCTAAGATGTGGGACAGGAGGGGAACAGGAAGGTGAGTCTTGAAAGCTGTCATCATTTAAACATCAAGACTGGAGTGAAACTCTTAATTACAGATATAGAAGTAATTTAGTGTGAAAATGATAATAATTTAATAAATAGTGAGATAACTGGATATCCACATGGAAAAAGAAGAACCTTGACCCTTTTATCACAATTTACAGAAAAATTGGTTAAAATGAATCATAAAATTTCGGTTAAATAAACATATTCCTTTCAGCAAGAAACCTGTTGTGCAACATGGCGACTATGGTTAAGAACAATGTTATTGTATTCTTGAAAATTGCTAACAGCGTAGATATTAAGTGTTCTCACCACAAAAATATAAATACATGACATAATGCATGTTAATTGGCTCCAATTAGCCATTCCACAATGTATGCCTATTTCAAAAATATGTTGCACATGGTAAATATATACAACTTTTATTTGTCAATTTAAAAAGTTAAAAAATAGTTTAGATAAAATATAAAAGATAAAATGATAACAATTCAAGAAGAAAACAGGATAAAATCTTTGTTATCTTGAATTAGACAAGGGTTTCTCAGTTTGGACACTAAAAGCACACATTATGAAAGAAAAAAAGAAGAAATGGACTTCACCAAAATTAAAAGTTTTGCTAATTGGAAGCTACTGTTAAGAAAAATAAAAAAGCAAGGCACAGATTTGGAGAAACTGCTTGCAAAAATATCTGACCAAGAAATTTGATAAAGAGTATAATTAGAAGTCCTACAGTTCAATAATAATTCATATAACTCAATTTTTTAAATGAGCAAAATATTTGAACACATAATTTACACACACATACAATACAAATAGCAAGCAGTACACGAAAAGATGCTCAACATCACTAGTCAAAGGAAATAAAAATTAAAACCACAGTGAGCTACCATTACATATCCACTGGAAAAACTAAAATTAAGGAGACTGAAAATTACAGGTATTGGCAAGGATGTGGAAAAATTGGAACATGCATATGCTACTGGTGGGAATATAAAACATCATTTTGGAAAGCAGTTTGACTTTCCTACAAAGTTAAATGTGCCCTTAACAAATGACCCAGCCACTCCTCTTGTAATGCTTACCCATGAGAAATGAAAACACATGTTGACATGCAGAATTTGACAAGAGTGTTGATAGCAGAATTATTCATAAGAGTCCCAAATTGGAAAAAGCCAAAATACCCCTGAACTGGTAACTTCATAAAAACTTTTGGCATATACATACTGTAGCTACTACGTGTTAGCCAGGATGGTCTCGATCTCCTGACCTCGTGATCCGCCCGTCTTGGCCTCCCAAAGTACTGAGATTACAGGCGTGAGCCACTGCACCTGGCTGGTAAAATTATTTTCTACCATAGGGCCAGATGTCCTTCATATTCCTTCTTACAGATCTCAATATATCAGGAAATACTACAGCTATGATATGCTAGTATGGAAGTGTGTCTAATGAGGCTAATGGACATCCCCATGGTCCTATGTATATACAACCTGCCCTTCCCTACATAGTGATTCATTTGTCAGACACTCTGCCTCTTCTTCAGGGCTTACGTTTGGGCCACATATATCTTTTTGTAGGAATATCTAGTCACAATGAACCACAATCCTCTAGTGTCAAAAAAAAAAAAAAATCATCTAGTGCCTGGGTATGAATCTCTCAGAAAACCAAAAGGATCAGAGATTATGAAAGTCAGAATAATAGGGAAAATGACACATTCCTTTTCCTTGCTTTGACTTATATTGCTATTTCTCATCTTTTTTTTTTTTTTTTTTTTTTAGAGTCAAGGGTAAACATGTTTATTGATAGGATTGTCTCTCTCTGTTGATTTTTTTTTTGGGGGGGGGGTTACAAAATCTGCCTGATACTGAAGTCTGCTTACTTGTGGCTTGACAGTGCTGACGACCTTAGAATCTGTACATTGAGATGCAGGATGGTGGCTACATATTAACATTCATACTGTAGATGGGAAGAGGGGAGAAATGTATTAATTTATACCAAAAGTCTGATCATTTTTTCTAGCAATTGGAGAATAATTCATTAGTAACTACTCATTTGAATTTAAATGGCTATTTGGGAAGCCACATGTATTAGTCTGTTTTGTGAAGCCACATGTATTAGTCTGTTTTCACACTACTGATAAAGGCATACCCGAGACTGGGAAGAAAAGGAGGTTTAATTGGACTTACAGTACCACATGGCTGGGGAGGCCTCAGAATCATGGTGGAGAGTTAAAGGCATTTTTTGTTTGTTTTTGTTTCTGAGACAGAGTCTTGCTCTGTTGTCTAGGCTGGAGTGCAGTGGCGCAATCTTGGCTCACTTCAACTTCCGCCTCCTGGATTCAAGCAATTCTCCTGCCTCAGCCTCCCAGGTAGCTAGGATTACAGGCACCCACCACCATGCCCAGCTAAGTTTTGTATTTTTAGTAGAGACAGGGTTTCGCTATGTTGGCCAGGCTGGTCTCAAACTCCTGACCTCAGGTATCCGCCCGCTCAGCCTCCCAATGTGCTGGGATTACAGTCATGAACCATAGTGCCAGGCCTAAAGGCATTTTTTTTACATGGTGGTAGCAGCAACAGAAAATGAGGAAGAAGCAAAAGTGGAAACCCCTGATAAGCCCATCAGATCTCCTGAGACTTACTCACTATCACTGAAAAGACCGGCCCTCATGATTCAGTCACTTGCCTCTGAATCCCTCCCACAACAGGTGGGAATCCTAGGAGATACAATTCAAGTTGAGATTTGGGTGAGGGCATAGTCAAACCAAAGCATTCCTCCCCTGGCCCCTCCAAATCTCATGTCCTCACATTTCGAAACCAATCATGCCTTCCCAACAGTCCCATTGCAGAATTAACCCAAAAGTCCACAGTCCAAAATCTCATTTGAGACAACACAAGTCCCTTCCACTTATGAGCCTGTAAAATCAAAAGCAAGCTAGTTACTTCCTAGTTACAATGGGGAAACAGGTATTGGGTAAATACAGCTGTTCCTAATGGGAAAAATTGGCCAAAACAAAGGGGTTACAGAGCCCACGCAATCCAAAATCCAGAAAGGCAGTCAAATTTTAAAGCTCCAAAATGATCTCCTTTGACTCCAGGTCTCACACCCAGGTCACGCGATGCAAGAGGTGGGTTCCCATGGTCTTGGGCAGCTCCACCCTGTGGCTTTGCAGGGTATAGCCTCCCTCCGGGCTGCTTTCAGAGGCTGGCATTGAGTGTCTGAGGCTTTTCCAGGCATATGATGCAAGCCGTTGGTGGATATACAATTCCAGAGTCTGGAGGATGGTGGCCCTCTTCTCACAGCTCTACTAGGCGGTGTCCCAGTAGGGACACTGTGTGGGGGCTCCAACCTCACATTTCTCCTCCGTGCCCGCCTAACAGAGGTTCTTCATGATCGCCCTCCCCGTCCCCGGCTGCTAACTTTTGCCTGGGCATCCAGGCATCTGAGTACATCTTCTAAAATCTAGGCAGAGGTTCCCAAACCTCAATTTTTGAGTTCTGTGCACCCGCAGGCTCAATACCACATGGAAGCTGCCAAGGCTTGGGACTTCCACCCTCTGAATCCACAGCCGAGCTGTTACGTTGGTCCCTTTCAGCCACAGCTGAAGCGACTGGGACATAGCACCAAGTCCCTAGGCTGCGCACAGCACCAGAACCCTCAGCCTGGCCAAGGAAACAAATTTTTCCTGCTGGTCCTCTGAGTCTGTGATGGGAGGAGCTGCCACGAGGGTCTCTGACATGGCCTGGAGGCATGTGCCCCAGGGTCTTGGGGATTAAAATTAGGCTGCTTGCTACTTATGCAAATTTCTGCAGCTGGCTTGAATTTCTCCCCACAAAATGGGTTTGTCTTTTCTACTGCATGGTCAGGCTGCAAATTTTTGGAACTTTTATGCCCTCTTTCCCTTTTAAAATGGAATGCTTTTAACAGCACCCAAGTCACCTTTTGAATACTTTGCTGCTTAGAAATTTTTTCTGCCAGATGCCCTAAATCATCTCCCTCAGGTTCAAAGTTCCACAAATCTCTAGTTCAGGGGAAAAATGCCGCCAGGATCTTTACTAAAACATAATAAGAGTCACTTTTGCTCTAGTTCCTACAAGTTCCTCATCTCCATCTGAGGTCACTTCAGCCTGGATTTTATTGTCCACATCACGATCAGCATTTTGGGCAAAACCTCTCTAGAAATTTCCAAACTTGCCCACATTTTCCTATCTTTTTCTGAGCCCGTCAAACTTTTCCAATCTCTGCCTGTTACCCAGTACCAAAGTCGCTTCCACATTTTCAGGTATCTTTTCAGCAATGCCCTACTCTACTAGTACCAATTTACATTATTAGTCTGTTTTCATGCTACTTACAAAGGCCTACCTGACACTGAGAAGAAAAGGAGGTTTAATTGGACTTACAGTTCCACATGGCTGGGGAGGCCTCAGAATCATGGCGGAGGGCTAAAGGCACTTCTTACATGGCAGCAGCAGCAGCAAGAGAAAATAAGGAAGAAGCAAAAGTGGAAACCCCTGGTAAATCCATCAGATCTCGTGAGACTAATTCACTATCACGAGAATAGCATGAGAAAGACTGGCCTCAGTGATTCAGTTACCTCCCCCTGGGTCCCTCCTACAGCATGTGGGAATCCTGGGAGATACAATTCAAGTTGGGATTTGGGCAAGGACACAGCCAAACCATATCACCACATTTTGTTACAGTTAAAACTTTCATGTTTCCAAATAGGTGTGTCTCAATCTATATATCTTGCTTTCAAGACTGCTTGTCAACGTGCATGCACAGGCAATACTTAAAATGTGGTGCTTGATAGTGGATATGGTGTTGCAAAGGCAGGCTGATACCTACAGGTATATATTGGTTTATAAATACAGCCTCAAATAATATAGAACCTAACAAAGAGATCTTAGAGGTCATTTAGTCTAAACCCTCATTATACACGTTGAGAAAAAGAGGCACAGAGAAGTTAAATGACTTGTCTGAGGTAATAAATTATGTGACCTTGTATGTTTGGAACTAAAATTGAGGTTGTCTGACTCTTCTTCGGTTATTGTTACCACTACACTACTATACTGTACTTCAGACATCACTGAATGTAATACTGATTGGAAAGGAACTTTCAGTGAATGAGAATGGTGCTAGGACCCTGTATTCTAATGGCATGTGTTGGTTCCAGCCACTATTTGTGGTGTTCGAAGGAACCCATATCTGCAGGCTTGCAGCACTACTTAAGAGTCAGAAAGTAACTGAGTGGGGATTAAAATAGTTCCTGGTAGTAAAACAGAATGACAGCCTCATAGAATTTGATTCTGTTTTCAATATTTTATAACAAGTTCCTTTTACTCCAAATGAATGGTGGTTCATGTGGTTCCAGGATGAATTTCTCTTATAAAGGTTCTTACTCTTTAAGAAATATAGACACAGCCATAAAAACAATTCAGTCTTTTACCTCATTGCCTTTTTCTCAACTGGTAATAAATTGTTGGCTGAGGCTAGATAGGCACGTAATAGGTAGTGGGAAAACCCTCCATCAATGAGAAGATTTATCTGTGAGTAGTCAGAGAAACATTCCTTTATGCAATAAATACTAGAGGTGGGAGATACGGGCCAACAAGGAATGAATTGACTATAAAGAGGCATTTATCAGGATGATGGTAAATATCAACCTTCCAAAAAGGAGAATTCCATAAACCACAGTCAGTACTTAAATTTTTAGCATGATATTTTTGACAGAATCTGCCTCATGCTTTAAGCATTTTTCCTTAAACAAATTTATTCTAGACTTCCCTAAAGATTTTGCCTCCAACACTTCTCTGTGTGTTATGTTGAAGCCTTATTACTATGTAGCATTAGCTTTATTTTTGGTATTTTTGTTTGGTTTATTCATTTAGCAGAGTTTGGTTTATTCTATTCTTTCTACCTGGTACCTGTCTGGTTATTACTAATATAGACAGAGAATTTTCAAGTTTACACTTAGTCTTTTGGAAAATGCTAAATGCACCAACGAGGCTCAGTAATTAGCACTGATTACTTTTTCTAACTGGATATTCTCCTCCTGCAAGACTCTTAACTTATTTTTCAAATGATCACTTTTAAGGTGTTACTATTTTTTTGTGAATTCTTCGTTATAGATTTATAGGAGTCTTCCTTCTCTTGGAACTACAATCACTTGTACATTTCTTTACATCATGAAGAGATTTTCTACAAAGTTGTGTAGAAGACCCCTTGCAGATAAGCATGTTTTGGAGATTTTGTGTTATAACTCTAAAGGTTTGCTCATTATTCCGGAAGGGCTGAAACTGGGCCTAAGTAGTGAAAGATGCATTTCTTTTCGCTGACAGCTATATTCTAATTCATCGTCCATGTTACACTTTTTTGAACCAGAAATTTGAATTGCGGGATATCAGCTCATTTGTAGACTGCTTGCTAATCACCATCTTAACTTTATATGAATAGAAATAATTTGAGGTTGGTGTAAATGTGAGAGATTTAGACTGTGAAGTGCAAGCTGTGAATTCACAACCCCACCCACCTACTGCCAAGCACTGTTTTGAACTCCCTTATTAAAACTGGGAAAGCCCAATCTGATGTCTGATAGTGCATTGACATGGTGGGTGGAATACTTGGACTGAATTAATTCAACAAGCATTTACTGGGTACCTTTTATGTTTTTGGATTAGTAGGTTAATGTAATTGAGGCAGAATCACTACATATGCAGAGCTAAAATTTCCTGAGCACTTACTATGTCCCTGTCACTCTAGTTAGCACTTTGCATACAGTATTTCATCAAATCTTCAGAAAAGTCTTGAAGGAGTTATTGGTATTACCGAAAACTTGTAGATAGGAGAAGCGAGACTCAAATAGGACAGTTAATTTGCCCTAGGTCACTCACCTTATAGCAAAACTGGAAGCAGAGCCCATTCTCGTGTGATTCCAGAGCCCCTGGTGGGAACCTAATTGCTGTGCAGCATCACCACTGAAGGGTTTGATGAGCCTCATTCCTGTCTGCAATTTTGCTCAGCGTTAGCATTAGGAACCCTGGATTTTGTTCTGTATTTATTTCCAGTAATTGACAACCTACTTGCCAGTTTGTTTGTGTTCAATAAATGTTTGCTGAATTGATGCATGCCTAGGGAGGGATGCTCCTCCTCATGGTTTCTGCACTGACCTTGAATGGCTTCTCATTTCAGTTTTTAAAACACAGATAATAATGCAGAGGTGAAAAAGGACAAAGATGATCAAGTAACCGGGTTAAAATGTGTTTTTCCCAAACACTAATAACACAGCATTTGAATGAAAGTGTTGAACATAACAGATTATTTTTTTCCTCTTCCGAAGGGTACAGTTATTCATGAAGTGAAGGACAAAGGCATTTTGTTGCATTTTTATGAAAGAGAAACATATATCAGAGGACATAATAAAATTTTTGATAATAGAGTTTTGCCTTTCTATGCCAAGCCTATCTTGCAACATACATTCTTAATGAAGGAAAAGATCAACAAGCCACAAACATATTTTTTTTTCCGAGAGAGAAAGCAATTAGAAAATATAAAAGCGAGGAAAGAAAAAAGCTCCAACAAACTGGAACAATTACAAGCATTATAAGAAAATCAATAAAATCAAACCTACTCTTAAGGCAACAAGTCTATTCAAGCATTGTTACAGACTATCTGATTATTACAAAGAAATCTCAGTTTGGACCATTACAGTGAAATTAAATAAAACCACAGATGTTAGGACTCACACAAAGCATGTGAGTCAGCTTTTATGCTTTGTGAGGATGTGACCTCATGAATAGATCCTTATGCTGAAACAGAGATCTGCAGAGGGCGCCAAATTAACTGAATCAGGGTAGAATAAACAAGAGTTGGGATTCACTTTCAATCAAGTTACTGGTTAGTCATTTCAGTCTTATTCATCAGCCAATAATACTGAGTTACAATGGAAGGCACAGGATTGTGCTAGATAATGTAGAAAGTATTTTTTCAAACTCCCTGTCCTCCCCACTGTTTTCAAAAACTTATTCATCTCTCAAGAGTCATATCAGTTGCTACCTCCTCTGGGACATTATTCCTGATTTTTTTAGGTAGAATGAATCACTCCCTTTTCTGGGCTGGACAGCAATTTATTTAGTTATAAGCTCTCCCCTGCATATCTTATAGCTCTTAGTCATCCCACTGTCATGTTTTCCTATAGCTGTCTCTGCGGGTTAAGAACCATGTCTCATTGGCAAAGACAGCATAGAAGCAAATGGTCAAAGAGCATTTTCTGAGGGATGAATAAAGGAACAAATCTAGAAAAAAAAAGAACAGTTGTCTTAAGCTAGCACCCATTTATCAACTTCCACCTATGAAATGGGTTTATATCATTTATTCATTCAACAAATATTTCTAAAAACCCATCATATTCCAGGCACCTTGTTAGATTTAAGGGATACAGAAATAAGACGTGATACCTCAAATCAAGGAGATCTTGGTTTTGGAAATTTGTAAACTTATTTAAAGTACTTTACCATATGTCAAATTTAAGGTTATGTATTTTCTTTACCACAACTAAATTAAAAAACTGGCCTATTATCTTCAAAAGTGTGAAAGACAAGAAAAGCCTGAAGAACTATCTCAGACTGAAAAAGATGAAAAAGCTATGGGAACAAAATGCAATGCCTGATTCTGCAACTGTATCCTTTTGCTATAAAGGAATTAACTGGAGCAACTGGTTTGAAGGATTAGATGCTAGTAGCGTATTAGGATTAATTTTATGATTTTCATGATTTTACTGTGTATGTGGGGGAATTTTCTTGTAGAGAGTTTTTTGGGCAGAAGGAAAATATTGCCACATGGAAATCTGGATTTACATAAAGAATATTGGAAATGGTAAATATTAAATAAAAACAACAGCAATATCTTTCCCATAGAACTTCACAAAGATATTTCTAATTTCAGTGACTTCAGTGACTTGATGTTGCCAGAGGAGAGAGTTGGTTTTGTTTGTTTGTTTGTTTCTTGGAGAATGTTACATTCTTTTAACACCCAACGAAATCATTATGTGTGCTGGAACAGACCACTAGTGAGAGGTTTTCAAGAATGGAAGCTCTCTAAGAGCCAGAGTGTGCGTTTGAACACCATAGCTTCTCCAATTTCTCAGAAGCCAAAACAAGTCACAAAGTTTGTGACTTTGTTCAAAAGAAGAGTGGGGCCACTTGTTCCCAGGAAAGATCATTGCACCATCTGGTAAGTCATGGGTAGAAAGGTGAACAGTTTGTACTTTTATTTTTAAAGATAGCTTTAAAAACTACCTATGTATATATAATTATAAGGAAAAATAGGATATTACTTATAATAAGAACACACAGAGAGAACTGCTTCAATATTTTAGTGTAGTCCTTCTATCTCTTATCATGCATATGTAGCATGGATGAATTTTGCCCTACAACTATATTGGCAAGAAACGTGACATATTTTTGTTTCTCCAAGTGAAATTAAATGAGTCTTTGCATACTTTTCTTTGCATTCCTTTCACTATCATCTCTTCCTAGGATTCCACAAGAAATCTAGAGATTTCAGTGGTACCCCAAAATGAAGGGCCATCTTTAATCCATCATAGCTCCAACTGAGACATCCACTGATTAGGTGATGTGGATCTAGCTTCTCTATTCTGCTGTACCAAGGAGCTTTATCTATGGCCCCAAAACCACAACTCTCAACATCATGGCTCTTCATGTGGAGGGTTTCCAAAATCTACAATCCACCTGGACGATGTCCTGTCTCTTGGCCATTCTGCTCCCACAAATCTCCTCCAAATCCCCAACCGTCTTCACTTGGCTCAGGATACTCCTTTGTTGCTGGATATCTCAGGGTTGTATCCCTCACCCTATGCACAGATGTTAGCTCTTTGCTTTTGTGAGTCTTGGCTTTTTTTTTTTCTTTCTTTTTTTTTTTTTTTGAGACAATGGCTTGCTCTGTTTCCAGGCTGAAGTGCAATGGCACAATCTTGGCTCACTGCAACTTCCACCTCCCAGGTTCAAGCAATTCTTCTACCTCAGCCTCCCGAGTAGCTGGGGCTACAGGTGTGTGCCACCACGCCCAGCTAATTTTTGTATTTTTAGTAGAGATGGGGTTTTGCCATGTTGGCCAGGATGGTCTTGATCTCTTGACCTTGTGATCAAGGTCAAGATAGGTGCGTCTTGGCCTCCCAAAGTGCTGGGATTACAGGCATGAGCCACTGTGCCCAGCTGAGCCTTGGCTTTTAACAACAAAACAGCTTGCTTGTCTTGTGGCGGTCTCTGGATTTCATGATTCTTCTCCCTGAGGATGTGTGTTATATATCTATTTCTTTTTTATTCTTCTGCAGTGGTAAAAGTACCACATATTTTAATAAATTATCCTGCTGCAAATCTCATAACTTTGTATTTTATAGTATTTAATTATTTCAGCTTAATTGAGTACAAATTTCTTGTGGGACAAACAACACATATACTATGTAAGACCCAACAATGAAGACATTTTCTAGAGTTGAGAAACTCCTAGTTTGGTGAAGAGTATAGTTCCCCACATGACTCTATTGATGGTCTCTGGTTCATATGAGTGATGGTCTGTAAGTGACCATACTTCTGAGAAAGAGCCTCTCTTTTTCCTTTGATGTTCCTGTTTCTTTCTGCTGCTCCACACCCCCAGCAGACACACATAAGCACAGGTGCAAGTTACTAGCATCTGTGATGCTGCATAGAGAAGTAATTTAGCGATTCTTTAGACTTAGTGATGCCAAGAACCGCAGGTGTTCCTGAAACCTTCCTTGCAGTTGATTTCAACTCTTTTCTCTCTTATAGCAGGAGTGGGAGTCATTGGTGTCCATAGATACCCGCTGGGCACAGAGACTAGTTCCAGATGCTGCTATAATATGTGGCTCACCCAGGCAGAAATACCCCTCATTAAGACTAAATTCTGCCAGTAGCAATGCTTACTTGGCTTTTCCTACTGTGTGGTAACTGAATACTGACTGTGATTCTTCTATCGGAGTCACCCAATTCCAACATTAGAGCATCCCAGAAACAATTGTTTAATTGGGTCTCTACAAAAACAACAAAATAATGTGTTCAAAGTGCCAACATTTGGAATGAGAATTCTATTAAGAACGTATGTATAATATAAATAGATGACATTTATTGAATGCTTATTATATACTCAGTATAGTGTTAAGTGTTCTTATATTAAATTAACCCACTTAATTCTCATCACTTCATGAGGTTGATACAATAATCTTTCATTTTATTTGTAAGTAAGCCCAAGCTTCAAGTGGTTATGCCCAACAGAACAAATGGTGATAGAACTAAATATTCTGGTCTCAGCTCCTATGCTCTTTGCATGAGATTTTACTGTCTTGGAATATGTGCAGAACTTTAAATGATATTCAATGTGGTTCTGAATTTAAACTATTAGTTGCTTCCCTAGGGAAAGTGCCCGTATTATTCTTGTCTTTACATAACCTGCATCAGGAATTACTGGTACATTTTTTAGAATACTTTTTATAGTTTACAGAAAGCTTTTAGTTATTGCACTTCTATTTACTCTGTGTTACCTATCAGTACTAACCTTATTCACTGATATCTATGAAAATTTGTTCCCTCCTCCACTAGATGCCTGCTGCTAATTATTCATGATGGAGTCCATTAATTTTCTATAGCTGCTACAATAAATTACTGCAAACTTAGTGGCTTAAAACAACACATATTTATTGTCTTACAGTTTTGGAGTTTAGACGTCTGACTTTAGCCCAGGTTTTGCTGGGTTAAAATCAAGACATCAACAGAGCTGTGTTCCTTCTGGAGCAGTTAGAGGACGGTTCACTTTTCTTGTTCAGCTTCTAGAGGCTACCCGTATTCCTTAAATCACAACCTCCTTCCATCTAAAGTCAGCACTAGCTGGCTTAGTCTTCCTCATGCTATGTCACTCTGACACTGACTTTTCTGCCTCTCTCTTCCATTGTAAAGGACCCATTTTATTAAATTGGGCCCATCTGGATAATCCAAGACAATATCTTTATGTTAGATTGAGCATCAACCTCAATTTTATCAACAACCTTAATTCTCCATTTAACAACAGTTTCACAGGTTCTGGGAATTTGCACGTGAACCGTGAACATCTTTGGGGACCTATTATTCTGCCTACCACATGGAGAGATAGTTTTACCTCCCTTTGTTGGTGTTTACCTTGCTCATCTCTGAACTCTGATTTAAAGGCTCTCTCCCTATCTTCATTTTTCTGTTGCCCTCCGATAACCTGAGAGGTTATATTGCTTTTATTAGAGAGGAGAGGTACTTTTTTGATTGGGTGTGAGCTAAAATTGGAGCCTGTGTTGAGGAGCACCAAGGGCACTCGTAATATGTCCTGCATAACCCTAATACATTCTCCCTCTTGCCTAAGCACCTAGAAGTCATTTCTGTTCCTGTTTCACCACTACCCATCTGGTATGACATGAATTAAGTTATTCAGCATTCTAGGATGGCTTAACTACATAGAGGCTAGGGCCTGGGGCTATAGGGTTGAATAGGTAATTGAGAACTCCAATTTTCAATGAATAGAGGGCCATTCTTGAACAGGCATTATCTGTAATAATTGACGTTTTTAGCTTATGGGGCTTTAGGTAATCTGACCTAAACCACTTGAATGAGAAAACCAAATTACAGAAGATTAAATGACTTTCCCAAGGTTCTATTGAAAACCGCAATTACTTTGGCACCAACCTAATACTTCCAATCAATTGCAGAGTTGAAACTGGATTCACATGACTACATTTCTACGTCACCTCATTTCTTTCCCTTAAGTAGTGAGCCCTTTTACACTGGCTCAGGTGCTTTCAGTGACTTGCCAAGTGTCACAAGGCTCTAAGCTGTAAAAGGCTGGAATCTGTGACTCTTGTTTCTTGTCCTCTAGTCTAGTATTTTTTCTTCTCCAAAATGACAGATCCTGGAATGCAGTATTCTTGGGGATGTGTTCCAACTCTGGATGAGGTATTTCATGTATGTTAGGTGAATAATGAGATCCGAGTAACTCAATAGGCAAGGGCCAATGTGGGTGACAGAGGTATTGGGTAATAACAGCTGCTATTTTTGAACACATTTTTCATGCCAGGTCAGGCACTGCACTGACTGTATTACAGGCATTTTGTCACTTACTCCTCAAAAGAGCCTTATGCATCCATGTGGTGAATGATACTGTTTGTCAACGTCTCATTATCTACTTTTTTCCAGGCGCAAAGAACCCTACACTTGTGAGCCCTATGGTGCAAAGAGGTTGCAAGCTCACAAGCCAGTTTTGGCCAGTGACACATTTATGGAAGGGATACACTTGACTTCAAGCCCTGAATGGTTCTCTAGGCTCTCCCCTCCTCTGTAGCATTAGGGAGGCCCTGGTCCTTCTGGCTGAAAGAATGGAAAGTGATTGTGAACAGTTGCACCCCCTGTCAACTGCAGCATGCAGCTTGAGCAAGAAACACAGTTGTGGGGTGCAGCCCCTGAGCTTTTGGGATTGCAACCACACAACCTAGCATGAACCTTGGTCCCTGCTAATATAAGTAGGCATTAATTATCATTAGCTGATAAAACTTAGGAGCAGACAAGTTAAGTAAATAGCATCCCTGTAGATAAGAGCAGGGATGCAACAAGTCTATGCCTGACTAATTGCAGGGCCTATGCTATGAATCCACATCACCACACTCTCCTAGTAGAAGACAGGCTAGCAGAGAGGCTGCCTAGCAGAAGGATAATCTGCTGTTGAGGAAGTGTTTGCACATTTGTTCATCCAACTGTGGTATCTTTGGGGTCTTTTTCACTCTGAGTCTTCAGAGCTTCTTGCTTGTCTAAATTCCCTTGTTCCTTTCTTTATTCTGAGCCTGTGCTCTCAAATACCTTCAAACTCTTTAGAAAAATTAATTGCAGTTCTAGTTTTCCCTCCACACTTCAGGGCATTTTGCACGTGCCCTTGAATGATTTTCAACTTTAAACAAGTCCCCTGTCTCTGTAGTCCCTGAGACGTGTGTCTGCTTCCATCCCTTTTATGGAAGAAAACACTTTGTTCTAAACAAACAACAAACAGAGGAGGGAGCTAGTGGGGAAAGGCAGCCAACAAAGAGAAGCTGCTTAGCAGAGACAGGGAGCAACACAGAGGCATCAGTTAAGCTGGAGTAGAGAAAAGAGGCATGAGCAACAACACACCTAGAGACTTGAAATCTTAGGCTCACTTTTCCAGGGGTGCCCACTTGAGCTGTGTTGTCACCCTTTATGCTGGGGAGGCCATAGGGGGCGGGACCTGGGGTAAGGGGTAAGGAAGCTGCTCTGTGTTTGACTTAGTCCAAGGGAATGACTGTGGTTGAAAAAAAGTAATTGTTGAAAAACAGGTTTGACTCTGTTTCTGTGCAGCAGGACTGTTCTGGTTTCAGAACCAGACCCAGCTGCTTGCATAAGGCTTATGGTTCTAAGCCATAAGAAGGTAAGATGCTGTTTCAGTCAGTGATTTTAAATGCCGAGCACAGTACTTCATACATACTGATATTTTAGCTGATAAAACTTAGGAGCAGACAAGTTAAGTAAATAACATCTCTGTAGATAAGAACGGGGATGCAACAAATCCACGCCTGACTAATTGCAGAGCCTGTACTATGAATCCATATCACCACACTGTCTCCTAGTAGAAGACAGGCTAGCAGAGAGGTTGCCCAGCACACAGATAAGCTGCTGTTGAGGAAGCGTTTGCACGTTTGTTCAGCCAAGTCTGATGTCTTTGGGGTCTTTGTTTTTAGTGATAGAGGAGTTTTGGTCATAAGTGACAGAAGTCACAAAGTGAGAGGAGAGAGAGCTGCACTAGAGGAATTTGTAATCTTCATCCTCCCCCAACCCCCTCTGAAGAAAGCAGTCTTGGAAGGGTTATAAATGCTCAACAAGCTATCGTGCTGCATTGGTAGCAAGCCTTTAGTATAGCCCAGGAAGGTGAAATTAAATTCTATAGGAGAGAGTTTCATGGGCAGATTTCTGGGAAAAATATAAGACTATTCCTAACAGACCTACAAAAAAAGGAAAGATAATTGAACGGTTTTAAGCTTCACATAATTGGAATGAATTTAAACAAAAGTTCAACTGATAGGCAGAATTTCCTAAATTGTGCCCTGTATTCTGTCTCCTTCAGAATCAACTAGAATCTCATTGAAAAATGCGTATTTCTGGGATCCACCTTAGACTTAGCATTTGAGAACGTCTTTGGGTAGAGGCTGAAATCTGAGTTCTCTAGAAAAATCTTTTATACTCTAAGGACCACTCTCAGAGAGTTATGGTAGGATGACTTGCTGAAATATTTTTCAATTCTGAGACTTTGCCACTTAGGTTCTAGAACTGCTTTTACTGTTGACAAGATATGCAACTTTCCATAAATCATTTGATTTTTAATTTCCTTATCTATCTGGATGATCTCTAATGCATTTGAGGACTTAAACATTAGTGTGTATTCCTGGGCCCTACCCCTGAACATTCTGATTCAGTCAGTCTAGGGTAATTTATACAATCAGCCAGGTTTGGAAACCACTGAACTAAATTATCTCTAAGAGTTTTTTGGGTTTAAAATATTATGAGCTTACATTATTTAAAGATATCAAAAGTACGCTATGACCCATCTTATTCATCTCTTCTTCAGCCAGGATGTTTTAGCATCTGGCTCCCTTTTTGGGACCAAATTCTGATTATTTTATTTATTTTTACAAATCACAATGTAGGTAGACATTTTCTAGGAATACTTTTTTTCCTCTAGCAAATGTAGTAGCAAATTGCTGTTACACCAAAAGACATTTAAGTGAACATCATTACAATGACATTGTAATGCCCTCTTAGAGAAGAGGGTATTCTCTAATTGTCAGGAACTGAGCTCTGAAACTAGCATGGCTCCTCAATGACGAGAATGATTATAGAAGACTGGCAATTCTTTGTACCATATCTGTGGACAACACTATGGGATTTTATGGAGTGGGGAAGTCTTCTGACCTTTTTTAAATTTCTTTTCCTAGAACAGAAATTATGGACCATAGTACACTTTTATCACAATACTTTGTGCCTTACTACTATGGGACAAAAATTTCCCTAGTCTGAGTCTTTTACAGAAACACACAAGTCAGGCATACGTGACTTCTATGTGTAGGGAAAACTTCAAAAGAAGAAATTGGTAAATAACATATGTTTTTCTACGTGTGGCAGATATATACCTGTATTTTGGAAGAGACTCAGAGAATGTAGTATATATTATCAGAGAAGAAAAAATTATTATGTGGCATTATTGAGGATCTTGGACTCCATAAAAAAAAATTCCAAAGGTTCCCTTCACAGAAAGTTAGAGGGTTTCTAACAAGGTAATCTCACCACCATCAAAGTGAGTTATTAAATATAAACCCCTATGCTGGTGGCTTTTTTTCTAAACAAAGTGTGGATCGATGTCCACAAATGACCCGTGTCATTGTATATTATTTGATTTTTCATTTGATTTTTCCCTCTGTTTATTCACTAAGTATGTATTGAGAATCTACTATGTATAAAGTACTGTGCCCGACATTATCAAGAATTTTAAAGAGCATTACACGTTGTCAGTACTTTCTTTCAGAGCTTAAAATGTAGTAGGGGATTCAAGGAAAGTTCACATACTAAGGTGTGTGACAACACAAGATATAATAGAAACAATGTCCCCAGGCAGTATAGGATTAAGAGTCAAGTAAGTAGGACAGATGTGTGTCTAGATGTACCTGTGTATCTTCCATCTGTTGTCTCCTACCAAGGAAGAATTTTCTCTTCTGTTCTGTCTATCCTTTGGTATTAGGTTCAAACCCAACAAAACCATCTTCAGAAAACATTGTGTTAGTAGAAGGTGGCCTGAGAATCAAGGTTTCTTTTTCTGGCCCCTCAAGCCTATTCACATGCCCACTTTGCTTGAAATTTCTGATGCTTGTAAATGAATTCATGCTGGCAAACTGCTGTGTGTTTTGTCCCACAAATTTACCTTGAATATTAGGAATATTTTTGCTGCAAGACACAGAAACCCAGTTTGACGTAGGTGTGGATAAATCTAAAGTTTAAATTATGTCAGCACACATCTCACTCTCTATCTCTCAGCTTTGCTTTTTCTTCATTGATTTGGAACATTAGTAAGCTCTTGTCACATGGTAGCAAAGAGGGCTCACTGCAGCCCCAAGCTTACATTTCTCCGGTGACTTCATTTTAAAAGGTAAATGCTTGTTTTCCTTACACTTCCTGCAAACGTCCTAGGGAGAGAGGTCACTACCCCTCATTAACCAACAACTGTGATCTAGGCGATTGGTTTCGTGTTCACTTCTGGACCTGCAGGATGATAGGAATCATACACGCTGGGCTGGTAAAAATCAGCGCACTGTCCTTACAATTTCTCTTTGGAGTATGACAAAATAGATGTAATTTTATAAATATGCTAATCGCTTTTCCTGCTGCATGTTTTAGCCTGCTTGAAAAGGCAAATGCATTTTAGTAAATACAGGTCTGGCTGCAAATAACACAGTACCGAACAGTGCCCTAAAATGTAGCAAGAAAGAGAAAAGAATAACTCATTTTGTTAGATTGACAGAAGAGAACTTTACTTGAACACACTGAACTCCTGTGATTGTTTGGGCTTGTCTTCCTTATTTCTTTTACATTGGTACAAACCACCTTAACTCTTTTATACAATGTAAAACTGGCATGTGCTGTCTTTTTATTATTATTTACAGCTGACAGAGATTATTCACTCCATGGGAAGGAAAAATTCTGTCAAGGGAATCCTGAAATAATTAGTTTCGAAAGTATATGTGCACACAAATGGGGAAGGAAGTAATTACAAGAAAATTTGCAGGTTGTCATCTAATACATTTGCTGTAGGATAAATATATTGATTTTTAAATTTCATTGGAAATATATTAAAGCTATATTTTCTCTTGTAATTGAGTTTACTGACACCTATCTCTGGGAATATTCATAGGATCAGTTTATAAGAGAGTGAGTTTTGGTGTGTTTTATTATTTGAAATTTAGTTCAAGGACCAGAAATGAGCCAGTCTACTTAGAAAAAAAATGAAGAAAACTATAACAACTTAATTGACTGAAAGAGAACCAATGATTTTGTAGGTTAATAATAGTGGAGAATCTTCTCTATCTGTTTCCTTGGTTCCTCATGGAATGTCATTCTGGTATCTTTCTCAAATGGCTACCTGAAATATGAGAAAGCACTGTGGTTTCGGATTTAGGCCAAACATGGATTCAAATCTTGCTTCTATCCTTAACTGGCCAAGTGACCGTGGCAAAATCTTAGTTTTCTTACTCCTATAATGGAATTCAAATAGCTACTTCATAATGTTGATAATAGCACTAATCAAGATAATGCTCTATAAGTGCTTACTGAAGTGCGTGGCAAAACATAAACACTCAGTAAATGTTAGTTCTCTTTGCTTCACTTTTACACATTTTCATTTATATGAAATTCTGTAACAGAGAGATAAACTAAGATGACAGATGCTACTGGCGGAGATTTCCTATGGAAGCATTGGATTGACTGAAAAGGTGCACAATGGAACTCTCTGGGGGTGATGGAAATGCTCCGTATCTTGATTGGCATGATGCTTGCAGAGGTCAAAACATTTATCCAAACTCATCAAAGTGTTAACTTACACAAGTGCATTTTATTATTTGCAAATTGTACTTTAGAAGGTAGAAAAGGGAATTCAGAAGGATATGTGTAATTATACAGTATGAGGACAGTCCAAAGGTACAAATTTCTATCAACCAACTTTCTGTATAGTTGACAAGTAGATATAGAAAGAAGCATTTACAGCTGAGACCAACAGGGACCTCTTCTTGCCCTAGGGCTGTGGTGCCTTCCATGACATCCTCCTCCCAACCTGTGCTGTCATCCCACTCCTCCTCTCCCCTTTCTCCTTTCTCTTCTATCTTCTTCTGCTTTTCTTCCTCTCCTCCCCCATATGTATTTATTTTAACAGTTTTGGAAAACACACATATGCAAATGAAAAGCAGCAGTAAAACTACTCACTTATACTTTACCATTTCTACTTCTATATATTTATATATTTCTACTTCCATGATTTATATATTTCTCTCTTACTATAAATGCGAGATGATGCTGATTATACAGTTTTGAAGCCTGCTGTTAACTTATCATAAGCATATGTCTACTAAAATCCTTTCTAAAGATTATTTAATTAGCAATACATTTCATTATGTAGCATATAGTAATTTAGCGATTCGTTCTATGAACATAGATATTTAGATGGTGTTAACGTTTTGATTTTATAAACAACTGTGATGAGCATCTTTGTATATACATGCTTTCAATTTATTTTCCATTTTAAAATCAAAGTTACACATGAAAATATTTTAAAGAGTCAGATACTTGTACAAGTAATATTTTATCAAAAAACAACAATAAACAAAAACTCTACCACATTACTCTCCCTATTGCCACAAGTTTTCTCTTTCTGAAGGCAATGTATTGCTTTTTATTTTTTAACTTTTATTTTAGATACAGAGGGTCCATGTGTAGGCTTGTTACATGGGAATACTGCATGATGCTGAGGTTTGGGTTATGGATCCTATTACCCAGGTATGAGCATAATATCCAAGAGGTAGTTTGTCAATCCATGCCCCATCCCTTCTAGAAGTCTGCAGTGTGTATTGCTTCCATGTTTATGTCCACCTGTGCTACTTTCTATTATTGTGGCTCCTTTTTGATATTTGCTTTCCTATTTCTAATTAATGTGCTTATTTTCCCACTCATTAATTTTTAAATGTTGAATACAGTCTTTTGAATCCTCGTGATGAAAAATGAGATTGAATTATCTTTTACAGCACTCCTCACCAAGTACCACACATACACTCATCTATGCATCATCCCAAAATAGTTGTGAAGGTCTATAACTCATTAAATATTACTCTGTCTGGCTTTAAAAAGGCAGTTGTGGCTAAGAGTAGGATTTGAGCATTCTTCATTTCTATGATGAAATATTATAATATAATCTTACACCTCAGTCTCATCATGACTTTTGACATGTATGAATATATCTAAAGCTATTACATATTGACAGATCAATCAACTTTTTATGCTCTTGAATGACCTCAGACTTTCCAGTTAGCTTTCTGGAAAAAAGGCAGAGTTGGCTCTTAAAGGGGTTTCTTGTTGGCTAGGCTTCAGTGTTGATAATAATGCCTATCAGCCAGGCTTCATTCAGAGAAGCAGAACAGAGAGTGTATATATATATGTGTGTGTGTGTGTGTGTGTGTGTGTGTGTTGCAGGGATCTGACCTTATGCAATTGTGGAAACTATATTAGCAGTGTCTGAAACGTTGTTATCATTGTATCTGAATCAGGATTTTGAAATTCACAATCTAGGCCGTTGGGAAGGGAAGACAGGTAGAAAGAAGGGAGAGCAAGAACAAGCTGGAATCTTCAAGCATGAGCTGGAGCCTACAAAAAAATAAAAAATTAAAATTTAAATTTAAAAAAATGGAAACCTGTATACTTTCGTGCCTCATCTTGTAGGTGTAGGTGTCCTGGAGAAGCAGGGGATTTCATCATGGTGCCAAACACACACACCTGTCCAGGAAACAGAGATGCTGAAGGAAGACCCAGGGAAATTTAGAGCATTTGTAGGCCTAGCTACTGCCTTGTGCCAATGAGGCGAGTCAGCAGATCCACCACAACATACACAACTACAAAATGACTGCTATTTCTGCCTGTTCTGGGACAAGGGGTTATCTCAGCATACAAGCCTGGTGCATGTGCATTCTTGCCTTCTGGGTTGCATTGTTGATGGATGCTTTTAATCATGTTGTGATGATTGGGCTATATGAGTTTTAAAACCTGGTATTTTGAAGATTGGCCTAGTTACTAGATGTGTGACTTGTAAAGCCCCCCTGCAACAAAAAGGGCTAAGAGATTCCTTGCGAAGAGAAAACCAAAAGTCAGTGACAATATTAAGAATGCTGCTGGGCTCAGTGACTCATGCCTGTAATCCCAGAATTTTGGGAGGCCAAGGTGAGTGGATCACTCGAGGTCTGCAGTTCAATACCAGCCTGGCCAACATGATGAAACCCTGACTCTACTAAAAATACAAAAATTAGCTGGGCATGGTGGGGCACACCTGTAATTCCAGGTGCTTGGGAGGCTGAGGCAGGAGAATCACTTGAACCCGGGAGGCGGAGTTTGCAGTGAGCCACTGCGCTCCAGTGCCACTGCACTCCAGTCTGGGCAACAGAATGAGACTGTTTGAAAAACAAAACAAAACAAAAAGAATGCTGTGCTTTATAAGGGGGAAAGGCAAATGCAACAGTAACATAGTACTTAGTGATGTGTGTGCGCTGAATGACCCAGTGTTCTGTATACAGAGCAAAATATGGAAAAATGTCCGCTGCTTCCAGTCTACTCTCCAAATCTCCCACTAAAGTGTCCCTCAAAGACCTAAAGACAGAAATATCACTTGACCCAGCAATCCCATTACTGGGTAAATACACAAAGGAATGTAAATCATTCTATTATAAAGACACATGCATGTGTATGTTCATTGCAGCACTATTCACAATAGCAAAGACATGGAATCAGCCTAAATGCCCAGCAGTGATAGACTGGATAAAGAAAATGTGTTACATGTACACCACGGAATGCTATGCAGCCATGAAAAAGAATGAGATTATGTCTTTTGCAGGGATGTGGATGGAGCTGGAGGTCATTATCCTTAGCAAACTAACACAGGAACAAAAAACCAAATACTGCATGTTCTCACTTATAAGTGAGAGCTAAGTGATGACAACACCTGGACACATAGAGGGGAACGACATACACTGGAGCCTTTCAGAGGACAAAGGTTGAGAGGAGGGAGAGGATCAGAACAAAGAACTAATGGGTACTAGGCTTAATACCTGGGTCCTGTTGAAATAATCTGTACCACAACCCCCCATGATACAAGTTTACCTACGTAACAAACCTGCACATGTACTCCAAACTTAAAATAAAAGTTAAAAAAAAATAAATAAAGAGTGTCTCTTGCACTTCCCCAACCCAACCAGAAACATATAGGAATGAGATTTGTGGAAATGTGGCTCAGCATAGCCAAGGTGACATTTTACAAAGCCATTGCATCACACAATCAGGTATTCTTTCTCTCTGAGAACACTGTTCTTTATAAAACTCTTTGACTCAGTCATTTGCTTCATGACCACAAGCTGACATTGGTAGCCATACACATATAGAATTGCTTTCAGGTTCTGATAGTGATGTGGAGAGGACTTCACTGTCCAGGACTTCCTGTCTTACTGCCAAACTTTAAATTTGCAAAACCCATATAATCTAAGATAACCCGTAATAGCAAGGATTGTTGCCTCCAAAATGGCAAGGTTAATAAAATACTTTCAAAAATCATCTCGAAACTCCTTTAAGAAACGATAACATGCCATTAGACTTTTCCAAAAAATATACTTATTTGGAGACCCTACTTGTAAACTGACCTTTGTTGAGGACTTATGATATGTCAGCTACTGTGTGAACCTTTTTATGTATGACATCACCAAGTCTACAAAACATATGAGAGACAGGTGACACCAATCCGATCTAAAAATGGGTTAACTGAGGTCTTCCATGGCTAAGTATCATTCCTAATGCCTACATCTAATAAGTGTTGGAAGGAGGTTTGAAACCAAGCGTACCAGATTTTGTTTCGTAGGATGTAAGCATGTATTTTGCCCACGTGAATAAACTGATAAGCCTTCGAATGATAACGAAATTTAACTCACTGTGTATTTTTTTCAAAACTGCCTTTTAATATAATTAATTTAGCCAATTCCAGCTGGCAGGAGCTTTGAAAAGATTACATGTAATAATATTTTATTTATGAGCCAGAAGAGAATATACATTACATCAATAGTTTCAACGAATCCCAGTATTTCTTCTGGTATCTTGGCCAATATTGGGAACTACCAAACTATGGTAAGATTCAAACTATGATAGGATGTGTAACTCAGGATATTATAGTTTGATATTAAATTATATAGGTTGATGGTTACATAGTTTTTGTAAGTTTATCAACTATGATGGCTGCTATCACAATTTTGTAACATTTCATTTTGCTGTGCTTAGATCCAGATGCATGACTTTAAATAAACAATTGCAGTTGTTTTTGTTCTAGTCATTTATGGAGAGGAGTCTTGCCCTTACAACCCAGAAGACCTTGAAATATCAGTCATCTGGGCCCTTCATTGCTGCTGTTTCTTCATGGTAGCCATCATCAGGACCACCAATGGAGACTCCATCTCCAGATGGAGCCAAGTACAATAGACACAGAGGCCTCAGGCAGGCAATGTAGGGTAAAGGCCAGGATCTAAAGTTCTGGAGATAATTAATGATCCCTTCTAATTAAACTCTGCTACTGATTAGCTGTGTGAACTCTTTCAGACTGCTTAATCTTGCTACGTTTTGTGTTCATCTATTAAAGGGGATTAGTAATAGTAGCTGCCTCTTAAATTTGTTGTTGCAATTAAATGAGATAATGTATGAGAAATTCTTAGTTTAATGACTGACGAATAGTAAACACTCAGTAAATGTCAGCCATGTGATTACATTATCATCATCATTATCATGATCGTCATCCATGTTGGCACAAAATGGCCAAAAAAGTGTCTTGAAGGAAGTTGGAGGTTCCCATTTCTCTGATGGAGCTGCAGATTGTGAAACAGCCCTATGGAGAGTCCATAAAGACCCATTCATAGAAAACACCCAGAGTGAGAGACAGGAGATGTGAGTCTGCTTTAGATCTTAGCCTTCTTTTCTGTACAGGGAAAGGCATTGAACTGGTTGATTTAGAAGACGTGGAGTACTATGGTTATTTGCTCCCCAGTCATTAAGTAAATATATTATGCTATTCAATATGAAGGGGTTGAGTGTGGAATTCATTTATTTGTTCATTCAAAATGTATTCATGGGGTGCCTATTCTGGGTCTGATACATACTATTTTGAAACTGTGGCACACCTTCCAATTAAAGAGATAAAAACTCCTGCATGGAGTTTGCATGCGTGGGAAGAGACAGACAACATATCAAAAATAATGAAAGATATGGTATGCCAAATAGTGATAAGCATTAAGAAGAAAAATGGACAACAAAGCATAGAAAAGTTATAGGTAATTGTGGGAGGGCAAGGTTGCAATTCAAATGGAATGGTCGTCGGGGAAAATCTCATGGAGGAGGTAATATTTTAATCCAATAACTAAAGGACATGAAGATACAGGAAGAGAACATTTTGAGCAGAAGGGACAGCAAGTGCAAAGCTTTGAAAGAGGTCCTGATTGTCTCTTTCAATGAAGAGCAAAAAGGAGCCACTGTGCTAGTGTGGAGTGAGCCAGTGAGAGAATCACAGAAGATGAGGTCAGAGTTCATTCGGGTGTGTGTTGGGGAAGAGGGAGGGGACATACCATTTAATGATATCTGAGCCACTCCAAAGGCTTTGACTTTTACTGTGAATGAGATAGAAAACCATTAGCAGGTTTTGAACAGATGAGTTATATAAGTGGACTTACTTTTAAAAGCCTTTACTGGCTGGTCACGGTGGCTCACGCCTGTAATCTCAGCACTTTGGGAGGCTGAGATGGGTGGATCATGAGATCAAGAGATCAAGACCAGCCTCGCCAAAATGGTATAACCCCATCTCTTCTAAAAATACAAAAATTAGCTGGGTGTGGTGGTGCGTGCCTGTAGTCCCAGCTACTTGGGAAGCTGAGGCAGAATTGCTTGAACCTGGGAGGCGGTGGTTGCAGTGAACCGAAATCACACCACTGCACCCCAGCCTGGCAGCAGGGCGAGACTCTGTCTAAAAAAAAAAAAAAAAGAAAGAAAAGACATTACTTCAGTTGTAATGCTGGGAATAGAATATAGGGGAGTAAAGTCAAAGACAGGGAGCTGTGTTAGGCTAATCTGGGTAAGCAGGTTAGTGGCTTGGACAAAGGTGGTAGTGGTGGAGGGGCAAAATGTAATAGGTTTCTAGATGACTTTCAAAGGCAATTGATCAAGATTTGTTTTTGGGTTGGATTTGGAGTGTGAGAGAAATGAATGAAATGAAGGTGACTTTGGCTTTTGCTCTAAGCCACTGGAAGGATAGGGTTGGCATTTACTGTGATAGAAATATGAACAGGAACAGATTAAGGATGGAAGATCACACATTTGTATAAATAGATGGACAGGCAGAGAAATGGATACATAGGTATGAATACATATATGTCAAATTTCAGATGCCTATTAGCCATCTAAATGAAGTTGTTGAGTAAGTGGTGGGATACATAAGTAAGGAATTCATGAACTAGTAGACCAGGGCTGGAGAAATCCATTTTTGAGTCATCAACATACAAATGGCATTTAAACCTGCGAGATTAAATGAGACCACTAAAGGAGTAAATGTAGATAGAAAAGATTAGAAACTCTGTAGGTGAGACCTGGAATACTTCAAAATTTACAGGGCAGGTTGATAACAAGAAATTAGGTTAGAATTTTGAGGTCCAGATAGGAGGAAAGCCAAGGGAGTGTGGGATTCTGGAAGTCAAGTGAAAAATATGTTTCCAGGACCTGAAGCTGTCCATTGGATTGGAAAACCTGAAGGTCTTTGGTGATCTTCCCACTAAACAAATTGGAAGCAGATTTGATTTGAAAATAAAGCTGACCTTGCTCCTATTTTGTAGTAGAACTCCAGGTGGATACACTGAACTAAATGCTTGGACACAGACAGAAATAGGGCATGGCATCCTAAGAAGTATCCAGCCATATTGGGTGAAGTAATGAGAAATCAGCCCAGGGGAGCTGGTTGATAAACAGAAGCTAAGAGGACTGCAGTGCTCATATTGCATTCCATATCATGTCCTGGAGAGGCAATGACAGCTAAAAACAAGCTTGTTTCCCATGTGACTGATATTGAGGCATTTTTTAAAATTAGCTATTCATATTCTTTTATTTAAAGATATGGCCTATATGTGTAATTCTAGATAAGACACTTTTGAGTCTCATTTAAGGAGTGAAGATGTCTCCCGTATGTCCTCTCAAAGCAGTTCCTTTTAGTACTCATAGCTTCAAACTGCTGTCTTGGTAATTGTGTTTATTAAATGAATTAGTGAGTGGAGAAAAATGTAGTCATTTATTTTTCCTCCGGGGCAATCTGCACCTTCAGTTTATTCTGCATATTCAACCTTTCAACTTGAGGCTTTTTGACAAAGTTGATTTGATCTTCCAAGGCTTCCTGTAATAGTATCTATATTGCGGGAGATGCCTATAAAAAAGAAGAGTTATCCTGCTTACTGTCTGAGTATAACTGAGATACAGCTTCTTTCATTTCCCATCATGGTAAATGTCTGTGCTTTATAATTACCTAAGGCCATTACAATACCTCCTCCCATCCCACCCCAGGGCCCCTGGCAATTTATGGCTATGATGTATGGCTTTCATTATTATGAAACTAGTGATAGAATTTCACCTTGGGTGTTCCCTGGAATTGAGTTATCTGTGGGGGTACTGCTGAGATTAAACACCAAGGCAGAAGGATGTAATCATATTATTAGCAAGGGCATGGGGATTCTAAAGGTATTAGTGGAGCTGCAAAAGGCTTCTGATTACAATATTCAGGCTGGTCAGAAGTTTTCTAAACAGTGTTGTGTCCAATTCTTTTTCTTCAGTCAATATGTATTTTACACCTACTATGAGTATCATATGTGGTGTAAAATACTTATTGACTGAAGGAAGAGAATTTTGCAACTATATGTGTAAGTGTAAAATAGGTACCTCATTCCCTATAAAGGAATCACCTTGTGCTTTTTCCTGTGATGCCTCTACAGCTCATTCACCCTTCAGAAGCAACGAATCAACCAGTTGAGAAGAATGTATCACAATGCGTTTCACAAGCTGGGTCTTAGAAGTTTGAAGATTAAAGTGTGAGATTTTTCTTTGCCATTCCAAACAATATGATTCTGAGCCAGACGTTTGTTCTTCCAGAGGGTGAGCCTCCTTATGAAAAGGAAATGACATTTACCTCCCAGGGCATGAAACAAAAGTGCCTTGCACTCAACAGGCATTTCAATAAATGGCAGGATTTCCTCATAAAATATTTTATTTGTTCTTAATCCTACCTCAAGTACCAGAACTCGTAACTGTAAATCACAATCAATATTTTCTACAAAATAAAATCTTTTTTCAAAGGGTTTGCCTTACAAGCTATCATATGAAAAGTATGTGCCATGGGTACTTGATCTGTGTAACACTCACTTGCTTAAGTAACAGAGGATCTACTTAGGGGATAAGAGCATTAATGGCAGTCCCTTTTGCGTATTGAAGCTTTCCACTTAGCCCCCACTTTGCCCCACAGCTCCTCTCTGAGAATATCTTTGGTCTTGGGATTGTCCTTGGGGCACTGCAGAAAGGCATCCCCCAGGGACACCAAGCTAGTGGTGAAGTTATCTCCTGATGGGGACTGGGTATTGCTCCTGTTCATGGGCAACTAATACGTGAGAGCTTGGTGTGGACAGAAGGACATTCTTGTCCACAGGATGTCTGGACACAGGTTCAGGCCTATCTGGCTGACTGTCAAGACACCAGGTAGTCCTGGGGCACCCCAACATACATTTCAGCTTCTTTGCTCTTGGAATACTTTTCCAGCTATATGTAACTTTTTTTTTTCCTACCTATCTCCTTCACACTCCCTTAGCTTCTCATGTGTACTGCCTCTATCTCTTGAGATCAAAAACTTCATCCTCACCCAAACTTCTCTCAATCTTTTACACAATCACCTGCTCTCTTTCCCTCTCACAGTATTCCTTAATGGCCAACCAAGAAGTTCCTCTGTGTAAATCATTCCTGAGCTCAAATGATTAGCCACAGAATAAATAGTCGCCCTTTACTCCAGGATCAGTTTTAAAATAGACGTGCTTGGTACTGTATTAGAATTATCTAGAGAGACATAACCAATATGATATATATGTAAATAGACAGATAGATACAGATGATATAGAAATATACATAGATATACAAAAGAGGACTTATTTAGGGGAGTTGGCTTATGTGATTGCGGAAGCTGAGAAGTCCCACGACAAGCCATCTGCAAGGTGGAGACCTTGGGATGCTAAGTTTCCCATGTGACTGATATAAGACTCAAAAGCAGGAAAGCTGATGGTATAATTAGTAATCCCCTGAGAAGTGGAGGGGCTGCGGTCATAAATCCTGAAGTCCCAAGGCTGGAGGGCCTGGATTTCTGATGACCAAAAATTTCTGATGACCTGCAGGAGCAGGAAAGTGTCTGAGCTCCAGGAGAGAGAGCAAGGGAATCTTTTTCTCTCCTTTTTGTTCTCATGGCCCCGGATGATTGAATTGCGCCCACCCACACCAGGGCAGATCTTCCCCACTCACCCCACTGACTCTCATAACAATCTCTTATGGAAACACCTTCATAGACATTCCCAGAAGTAATGCTTTAGCAGTTCTCCAAGTATTCTTTAATCTGGTGAAGTTGACACCTGAAATGAACCATCATAACTACCGCCCTACTTTGAGAGGAGGGAGTATTTTCATGCTATTTTGGGGAAGATTGCCTTCTTCAACAGAATGTATCTAATGATTTCCTATAATGCATCCCAGATAAGCATAACCTTGGAATTTTCATGTCAGAAAATAAGGTGAGCTTTCATATCCTGCTGCATTTTCTGTGATTTAGTGGCCACAACAGGAAAACATCCCTTCAGAATAAACTCTTGTGTATCTTGGCTGCCTCCCCTGTCTTTTATAGTAAGATAGTTGACTCAGTGTATTCTTTAGCTTCAGTACTACCTGAAGAATAAGACAATCTGGGGTGTTTTATTTATTTTTGAAAAATTTCTGGAAGGAATAGATTTTCTTGTAGGGAGATATCATTTGTGTCTTCAGATGTTGGAAACATTGTAAAATAATGTAAAAGAGAGAATGACCTGTTGTTTTATCCTGAAGGTTCACCTGATTTTTTCCCCCACAAATTTATTTAGACATAATCTACATACCATAAAATACAATGATTTTCAGTATATTCACAGAATTGTGCTACCATCAGTGAAGTCAATTTTAGAACATTTTCATCATCCCCAAAAGAAGCCCCTCACTCATTAGCATCCCTTCTCATTTCCTCTCTTTCCCTAACTCTAGGCAACTATTAATGTACTTTCTGTTTCTGTAGATTTGCCTATTTTGGATGTTTCATATACATGGGAGTTTAGAATATGGAATCTTTTGTGACTGTCTTCTGTAACTTTGAATACTGTCATTAAGGGTTTTTATTTCTTTTCTTTTTTTTTTTTTTTGAGACGGAGTCTCGCTCTGTCACCCAGGCTGGAGTGCAGTGGCACAATCTCGGCTCACTGCAAGCTCCGCCTCTGGGGTTCATGCTATTCTCCTGCCTCAGCCTCCCAAGTAGCTGGGACTACAGGTGCCCCTCACCATGCCCGGCTAGTTTTGTAGTATTAGTAGAGATGGGGTTTCACCGTGTTAGCCATCAAGGTCTCGATCTCCCGACCTCGTGGTCCACCCATCTTGGCCTCCCAAAGTGTTGGGATTACAGGCATGAGTTACGGCGCCCAACGTGTTATTTAAGGTTTATTCATATTGCAGCGTACCAATATTTCATATTTTTTTAGTGCTGACTAATATATTTCTGTATAAATATATCACATTCAATTTATTCATTCATCAGTTTATGAATATTGAATTGTTTCTAACTTTTAGCTATTGTGAATATTGCTGCTATGAGCATTTTTACACAAGTTTTTTCATGAATATATATTTTTATTTATGGTGGGATTATACCTAGCAGTAGAATTGGTGAGTCTATGTTCAGTCTTTTGAGACTGTCTCCCAATGTGGCCGCAGCACTTTACAGTCTTACCACGAGCTATGAAGGCTCAGATTTTTCCACATCCTAACCAACATTTGTTATTATTTGTCTTTTTTGTTTTAGTCATCCTAGTGGATGTGAACTGATATCTAACTGGGGTTTTTATTTGTACTTCCCTGCCAGAAAATGGTGTTGAGATCTTGTCATGTGTGTGTTTATTGGCAATTTGTGTATCTTCTCTGAAGAAATATCCATTCCGCTCCTTTTCTAATTTACAAATTGTCTTTTATTATCAAAATGTGAGAGTTCTTCATTCTATGTACAAGTCCCTTATCAGGTGTATAATTCACAAATCTTTTCTATCATTCTACGGGTTATCTTTTCATTAATTTTTGGTATGTGTTTATTGGATATGTCCTCTGAAGGGCAAAAGTTTTTTATTTTGATAGAATCCAATTAACCTCCTTTTTTTTCTCTTGTCATTTGTGCTTTGGGTGTCATATCTGTAATGGCTTTGACTAACTCAAAGTCATGAAGAATTATTTGTATTTTCTTTTAAGGGCTTTGTAGTTTTAGCTTTTTCCTATAAAGTAAAAATTAAGCCAAATGCTTTTTCTGCATTTATTATATGTATAGCTTAAAAATTTAAAGTATACATGTGTGTGTATGTATGTGTGTGTATATATATACACATATATGTATATACACACACATATACACATATATGTGTATAAAATGTATATGTACATGTATGTATATATGTATGTGTGTATATACATATATGTATATACACATATATACACATGTACACATACATATATGTGTATACATATATGTATATATGTATGTATGTGTATACATGTGTATACATATATACACACACACACACACATATATTTTACCATAGCTTATGATAAGATTTATTTGTGACAGTGAGAAATTGGAAACAGCCTAACAGTATAATAATAGGGGTATCTGATTTTAAAAAATGGTGCATCCATATGATAGAATATGATGCAGCCATTAAAAATAATATTTTAATAAATATAAAGATTTACAAATACACTAATGAAAGTATAGTAGAAAATAAGCACCCATTAATATTGCCAAATTATTCTTCAGGAAAGAATTTAGCTTTTTATGCATGTATACAACAACTGAAATAAGACAACTGTGATTAATCTCTGAGAAGTGATTTAGGGATCATTTTTATTTTCCTTGTCATAAAATGGTTTCCTAATTTTCTAAAAACAAGCATGTAGTATTTGGCAAATAATTCTGAAAAGTATTAAAATGCATCTAGTCATACAGTAAAAGGAAAGCTTTCAAAGATTTCTAGGGTTGCAGCAAAAGGACTCAGGAACCAACTTAAAGAGACTCCCACTGGCTAAAGTTTTAGGATAATTTGACATTAATAACCCTCACAGAAATGGAGTGCACAAATCAAATACATTTGAATTTATGATTGTATAATAATACTATTAATGACAATCTCATTGATCATCTTTGTAAGTTACTAGGAACCAAAACATTTTTTAAATGATAAATTAAAAAACAACCAAGCATTTATCATCATTTTCCGTTAGAAACTATACTTGAGAATAACTGCATAGTTACTGAATAAGTATTTTTATCAAAGCATTGTAGCTAATAAATGGAGAAGAGAGTGCAGAATTAGAATACAAACATTTTGGAATCCCAGATGAAACGATGGATATAGGCAATGATCATCAATGACTGTTCAGATTACACAAAGAAAGACAATCTACACTATACAACTCCTGATGGAGATGCATGTGGTCTATGAAATATTCTTGACATGTCAACTCTGATTCTGGTTGAGTCTCTAGAGCCAACTGTCAATATGTAAGAAATAAAGAGGACAGAAGAACACGGTAATTTACACCACTTTTACTTATTCAGATTCAGATAATGGAAAACTCTATAACACCTATCACCTAGCTTCTTTGCAAAAGTTAAAATAATGAGGGTTGGGGAGAGGAAGAAAACTGTAATTTAAAAGTTACTTAAATAACATATCAATAAATCAGACCTTATGTAAATCTGGATTTGAACGAGTCACGGTAATGAGTCCCACTGTCCATGGGACAGACAGGTGTATTTGAATATAGACTGTATATTTGATGATCTTAAAGAAAAATTCTTAAATTTTAATCAGGTGTTATAGCAGTATTATAGTTAATTTTTCTAAAAAAGACTTCTGACCATTTTATATACAATTTTTTTTGAAATGATGAAGTTTTTTTTTGAAATAATATGATGTCTGGAATTTCTTTCATGAAAATCTAGTGAGGGAGGAAGAAAAGAAGGGGAGTGTTGAGAACGTAAGATTGCTCAGAAGTTGATAATTGCTAAACCCAGATTCTATGTACGTTTTTAGGCACATAAAGACTTACTAAATGAGTCTTCTGCTTTTGTATACATTTGAATTTTTAAATAATATATATATGTGTGTGTATATATACACACACACACACACATATATATATATACACACATATTTTTTTTTTTCTGAGACAGGGTCCTGCTCTGTCATCCAGGCTGGAGTGCAGTGACGTGATCATGGCTTACTTCAGCCTTAAATTTCTGGGCTCAAGTAATCCTCCCATTTCAGCCTCCTGAGTTGCTGGGACTACAGGCACTTGCCACCATGCCTGGCTAATTTATTTTTATTTATTTATGTATTTATTTATGTATTTATTTATGTATGTATGTATGTATTTATTTATTTATTTATTTTTTGTAGAGATGGAGGTCTCACTATATTGTCCAGGTTGGTTTCAAATTCCTGGCCTCATGTGATCTTCCTATTTTGGCCTTCTGGGATTACAAGTATGACCCACTGTTCCCACCGGAAATAATTTTTTAATAATCAGGCTTGATGAGTGGTTGGTAAGCAGGTAAGCTCAGATTGTGGGGCTCAGAATCAAGTTACCAGGCCACACAAATACTCAGAATTAGGTAGATGTTGGTGTTATGTGGTAGGAGAAAAATTTTACCTCTTCATTTCCACTGGCTTTGAGAATTAGCCCCTTAGTGCCCTGGAAGCCAGAGGAAACTGACTTTGAACACATCTCTTGGAAAGGATATTGACCTTGATAGAAAACGTGTCTGGGCACAGAACGTCATATCCTTGGCTAGGCTAGGCTGGGCTGAAGAGTCTATTGTTATTCCTAAAATGTCTGGTCTGCCATGGGATCTTCGGGCTGAGCCATTTAATTTCCTGACTTCCAATTCTCCCACTTATCCTGTCTTGGAGGTAGAAGTCCTTGGAATCCCCTTCAGGAAAGTGCTTTTGGCCTTGCTAGAGCAGAGCTCACACTCAGGAAATCAAGCCATGTTAGGAATTAAACTAATTGAAAGCAAATCCCTGAGGTGCTGGTGAATTCACAACACCTCCTTGGCTGGCACAGGTGGCCTCTGTATGTACAACAGGTGGTCCCTCTGAAATTGTATGCTAACTGAGATTATAGAAATCTAATGATGTCTTAATGGCTCTTTGGTTGAAATTTAAAATTAACAGCCTTCCAAGACATTTTAATGCAATCAGTCTACCCTCATTTTTCTCCTTTGTGAATCTGGACATGGGGTATGGTGCATCAGAAGGAATTGATGTTTTGTCAGTGGTGTCTCAATAGTATCAAATCACAACAACCTTGACTTTTCAAGGTAGTATAAAGAGTGAACTACAGACATTAACCTGGCTATCAGCTAAAGTGTGGGGAGACAGGGGATATGTGATAGGAAAATATTTTGAGCCAGATAGACTTGAGTCTTAATTCCTTTTCTACCTCTTATCAACTAGGTGAGTTTATAGGAAGGCTAACTCCCTTCTAATCTGAAAACAAATGGATTTCACTGTCCTCACCTTTAAAAGAGTCTAATAATACATACCTTGGATAATTGTTGTGAAGATGAACAAGAATATTCTAAATAGTTGGTGCTTAATAAGTGGTAGACTTCAGGGCCTGATGGTATTTTGTAAATTTATAACAAAGTAAATTGATAAGTGTTAATGTAATCATAATTATTAAAGTAACTGTTAATGTCATGGTATATTATTGTCACTGACTGTGAGATCTGAGAGGGATCTGAGAGCTCACGTGGTTCAAGCCTCTGAATTTCTGTTGAAGCTGACACCCAGAGTGATAAAGTGACTCAAGTAGTCACATAACTAGTTCAGATTTAGATTCAGCCAGCATTTATTGACCAGCCACTTTTCTTATACATTCATATAACAATGCCAAGAGTAATAACAAACACTTATGACTACGGGTAAAGCGCAAGGTTTAACACTTTACTAGTATTACTGCTCACACCAGAACCCTTGGAAATAGGTTCTGTTATTATTTCCATTTTACATAGTGGGAAAGTAAGTGTGTGAAAATTTGGCATCTTATTCAATTTCATGATGCACTAAGAGGCCAAAACCTGGGGCTATCTCCTGTCTAATCTTCGTTTCTTTGTGGGCTGTTCTTATCTGAATGCCTGTAAAGCTTTCTTCTGAGATGCTCATCAAGTTATCTACCTTGTTGGAATCCTAAAAGTATGATATGCACAGTATAATGGGAAAAACTCCCAGGTGCAGGACTCATACCACTTGATTCAAATATCATTCAATTTGCCACTCAGCAGCTGTGTGACTTTTAGTAAGTTAACCAACCTCCCTGTATGTAGGTTTGGAAATAAACATAAACCTTAAGCATGAATTCTCTTTGGAGACTTGAATGAGTTAACTCATGATAGACACCTTAAAATAGGACCTGGCAAGCGGGAAGTGCTCTATAGTGGACCACTGCTATAAATATTAACAGTTAAAGAAGCTGAAGCTTAGAGAGGGGAGAAGTAGAGCTATTTGAATTCAGGTCATCGAATTCCGAGTCTGGCTTTCTCACCACTGTAGCAAATTGCTTTTCCAACTGCTTATCCCAATTTTAAATACAGATCTGTTTTCTCATCTATCAGGAAGTCTCAGGTCATGTTGTCTAGGGGTGTCTTAATCCAGTTCGAAAACTCTTCCTATAGGTTCAGCTTTGCATGTCTTCTCCAGATGGGCAGAGCTCTGAAATGAGAACCTTTCTCACTAGTTTATCCTGGGGAGGAAGTATCCTGTTCTACTTGTATTTTTCTCAAACCTGAATCTGTGACACTTCCTGTAGGAGACATCAGTATTTTAAAAAACAGCTTCATTGAGATAACATTTAGATTCTGTAAAATTCACCCTTCTTCACTTGGTTTAAGTACACAAGTGCAGGAATTGTAGTATATTTACAGAATTGTACAACTGTCACTGCAATCTAATTTTAGAACATGTCCATCACCCTTAATGGGAGAAACCTCTTGCCCATTTACATTCACCCCCCCCATTTCCATCCCCAGCCCTATGCAACCACAATTTCTGTCTCTATAAATTTACCTTTTCTGGATTTTTTAAATATATGGATCATGTAATGTGTGTTCTTTTATATCTTGCTTTCTTCAATGAGTATAATGTGTTTGAGGTCTATCCTGTTTTAGAGTATATTAGGACTTCTATTCTTTTTACTTGCGGAATAGTATTCTAAGCGCCTGAGGTCTTGGCAAATTAACAATTTGAATGTGTTCCCCAAGGTTCATATGTTGAAAACTTAATCCCAAATGCAACAATGTTGAGAGGTGGATCTTCTAAGAGGTGATTAGGTCATGTGGTCATGTGGACTCTGCCCTTATGAATAGATTAATGCCATTGTTAGGGGAATGGGTTAATTATTGCGGGAGTTGTTTCCTGATAAAAGGATGAGTTTGGCTCTCTCCATCCTCCTCTCACTCTTCCTCTTTCCTGCAATTCACGATCGCTTGCCCTTCCACCTTCTGCCAAGGATGATATAACAAGAAGACCCTTGCCAAATGTAGGCCCCTTGATCTTGAACTTCTCAGCCTCCAAAACAGTAAGAAATAAATTTCTGTATGAATTACCCAGTCTCAGGTATTCTATTATAGCCATATAAAACAAACTAAGACACGTGACTATACTGCATTTTCTTTATTCATTCACCAATTGAGGGACATGTGGGTTGTATCAACTTTTTGACTATTATGAATAATGTTGCTATGAACCTTTCTGTACAGATCTTTGTGTGGACATCTATTTTCCATTCCTGGTAGATGCCCATGGGTCATATTGCTGTGGCATATGGTAACACTGCTCTTCACTTTTTAAAGAAACTGCTGAGCAGTTTTCCAGAGTAGCGGCACCATGTTACATTCCCGCTAGCAATGTGTGATGGTTTTAATTTTTCTATTGATAACACTAGCATTGTTTGGTTCATAGACATTTTTATGGGTGAGAAATGGTGGCAGAGTGGGCGTTTTTACAAGGATTTCTATCTAAAGTAGAATATAAATTGGTCTTAGCATCCTTCTTTCTTCATTGTATTTTTTTAAACTGCTTCAGACACTCAGGAGGATTCAAGACCCACCTAGACCAGTCAATCTCACTCTTAAGCAGGAATCCAATCATGTGCTTGTATGTTTGCCCCTGCTTGTGTGTGCCCACGGTAGGTGGTAGATGCTCTGTCAGTCGGGGAACAGACAGTGTTTTTCCATTTTTGTTTTTTTTGTAAAATATTTAAAGTGTTCAGTAGATTTAAGTAAAGCATTAATCTTAACTTATAAAACTTATTTTTATGGTTCTTAATAACCGACTGATGCTTACTAGTAAATAGCCTTGAAATTAATGGAAGAATGAAAGTCTATGAGACTATGCAACACTCACTTGTAAGAATTGAGGGGAAGAATGGGACTTTGAATAGTTTGATATCCCTTCTAGCAGGAAATAAGTCACATTTTGAGAGTCATTTTATCTTTCTCTAACATAGGTTTATCAAATGACATTAAAGAGGATCCACATGAATTTTTTTCCAGGAAGTTAGGAATTGCAAATTGAATGACCCAGATTTCCTCTTTATATTGTGTGCACGTGTACCATGCAAACCTGGCCTCTTTACCCCTAAAGAATCTCATAACCTTAGCATCAATTCATCAAAGCTGCTTGATGCTGTGTACCGTGAGGCACAGAAGAAAAGTAAAAGATACAGCCTTACTCTTAAGGTACTAACATTTTATATGGAAACACACAATCTAGGGCAATAAATTACAATCATTTAAAATAAAGTGCCAAACTGAATATATTCCAGGAACACAAGGGTAAACTCTGGTAGATGATGGTTAGAATTCTGAGGGACAGATTAATGGCCTAAGTAGGAAAAAATGTAGACTTTAAAGATTTCTAGAATTCCTACTAATATGGAATTGGAAGGAGCCCAAGATGTCCTAATATCTTGCTGAGCAGAGATCTCATATTCTGTCATAGGTTTGAAAATTGCAAACTTTCTGGCAATGGAAGGAAACTATTTTGGTTAGAGGCAGTAGGTGAGTATGATTATCTATCTCTGTTATCTCTATTTTATTGTCTCTATGGCTGACTCTGGTAGAAGAAAAGGAAAGGGGAAGGAGTCTCATTCCAGGACAGTTTTAGTTACAAGTCACTTCTCTCTATGGCTGAATATGATTCCTTAAATTGGAAGTTCAGCATACTTTCCCAATTATCTATAACCCAGTTTCTACATTATTTAAACCCAAAGAATGTTTTGTTTTGGCACTATGACAGAAAAATTTGGACAATTCTATTGATTGATTATAGAACTAACCAAACCACAAACACACACAAAAACTGACCTCTCGCTTCTACATCTTGAATCTCTTGTATGGTCAAAAATTTACAGAACTCTTTGTATTTGTTTTTTCAAAAAGTCTTCATTACTGGTTGATTCCAATTCAATTGTGCTTAGAAGTAGGTTTTAGGAGAGGAACGTAAGTTCTGCAGTAGTTAAATTTACCCTGTTCTGTGCTGTCACTCTATTGTCAATATAAAGTTATCGAAAATGTACTTATTTTTCTCGTTGGCTACCTAGGTCAAAGATGAACTTTAAAATTTCATCTATGCAATTTTCATAAACTCATCATAAAATCTGAAGCAGCCATTTATTAATTTTATAAAATAGTAAAGAGTTTGTGTTCCTTTAGACATCATAATAACTGAATTAAACATAGTATAATTACACTAAATTTGAAAATGAGAAAAGTGAATCTGAGAGAGAGGTAAATTCTTCCAATATTACACAGCTAGTTAGGGAGAGAGCCTAGATTCAAATTGAGATCTTTCTGCTTGTAAATCCATTTTATCATAACATTTTGACTCATTTATTACAATATTAAAATAATCTTGTAATAAAAAAGTGGATGTGCACCCCATATGTATGTATAAAAGAACAATAGAAAATTAACAAAAATCATTTGCTAAATGTTTGTAATATATTCCTACAGAAAGCCCACTAATGAGTTATTAGTAGTTGATTTGTACTTTTCATAAGCTTTGGCTTTATCTAAATTGTTAATTGTGTGAAAGGAATTGTAGAAAGGAAATGTATCAAAATATTATATTTGGTTATATATGGCCAGTAGGGTTATGGAGTTTTTAAAAATCATATTTTTTTCTATTTTTCAAATTAATACAATTTTACTGTTTTTTTTTTTCTGTATTTTAGTTGCTAATTATAAGCTATTATACTATGTGTCTTTTACAGCTGTGTCAGGAGTGCCTGGGACAGAGCTGGTGCTCAGGGGACACATGTAGACAAAATACATGGATATCAACAAAGAGCGAACTGTGCTTTCTTATGCACATTTTTTCTTTCTTTAATCTACTTTTAACATAAGGAAGCTTTACTATTATCATTATTTCACAGGGAGAGATGGCATTTCAGAGTGGTGAAGTAGCCTGCCTGAAATCAAATGGCAGTGAGAGCTGACATTTAAAATTATTTTGTTTGACACTAAAACCTGCCCCATTATCCTGATAATGGAGGTATTTATTTTCACATCAGAAACTCAGCATTTCTGAAAGTTTCATGCGGACTTTTCAGGAAGGTAGGTAATGCTGATTGATACCAAATTGCGATGGTATTTAGTAAACTCTGCTGGTGGTAGTTTGGTCTTTACTTCAGTGGGTACCTGGAACCAGGTTTCTCTCTGGGCCTACCATGGGGACAAGATACCAGATGTTGCTGTGGGAGGAGGGTGTTCAGAAAACTTCTGTGGAACTGGGACATGTCTATCTGGATGAGCCTTACCTTCTCTGCCACTTTCTTAACTGCCAAACTATGTCCAGTTGTTTGTGAAAACGAAAACAGGAGGAATAAAAAATTGCTGATACATTTTCCCATTCTTCAAACCAGCATTTTTCTGTAGCAGTGGAAGGCTGACAGAGCCAGCAGGCCTCCAGCTCCTGCCTTCCTAATTGCTTGTGTTGTGTTCTGGGCTCTCACTGGCTTTTTCACCAAAGCATAAGAACAAGCCCCAGATGGTTCCTCCAAAACTAACCTTTGTGCTCCAGGCCTCGGCCAGTCCATCTGGCCTTTTATGCATATTAATAGATTCTTCACCTGAGCCCTGGAAATCAGAAATGGAAATGTACTTGTTTCCTTTGTCCCTGTGTTGCCAAGAGATAAATCATTGAAGACCAAGCTGTGTCTTTTTCCAAAGATAGCAATTCCTGGCTGCTTAGGATTGTGCTAACCTTCTTGTTTTGCTGTGCTTAGCAGGGCTCTGAAAGAGCTTCATTAGACCGTATTTTAAATTCCTTCATTCTCATTCTTTATTCAAACTGCTCTTATTTTCTTCTTTGCTTAAGTATCTTTTCACTATGATAATACTAAATCTTTTGAATTATTTGCTTGTTAGTGGGCACATGCTACAGGAAAAAATATTCATGATAATAGTTTCCATTTATTGAGTACCACCAATCCCGTAAACATACTTGTAAAGTATCCCCATTTTATAATCATGTGAGAGTAAATGACTTGCCCACTTACTACACAGCATTCTTTCTCTCTCCATGTATATAATATATATATATCCCAATACATATATGTATGTCCAAATGCATATATATATGAGAAATCCAGTATGTAAACTCTGTTCCATTATCAAACCATACTTATTTTTTCTAACTATGCCAAATTCACTCTTGATTTTTTAAAAAAATCTTTTAAACTTAACTGTAGCTTACAGCAAAGAGAACCACCTGGTGTGCTGGAGAGAGCAGGATAAGGTGGCATTGCGGACATATGCATCTGAGCTCTTCTAACTATGCAATAAAATGCTGGAGAAATAAAAACTATAAGAAAAAAACTTGTATCAACATGCAATCTACAGAAGTATTACATTTTGGTCACACATTTATGATAAAAAATTTGAAGCATTTATCCCAACATATGAACACTTAATGCACAAATTTTGGACTGAGTCCTCACCTACATTAACCTGCTAGTGATGGAAGAACTCCCATTGAGCATATATTAAGTATTAGTAAAACATACTGTCTTTCCTATGATTTTACATACAAAGAAATATAATAGTAGTTCTAATATTTTCTTTCTATATCCTGTTGATTTATCTTGTGTATGCTTATATTGCTTGTCTATTATTACTACCTCTAGGCTTAGGTAATCTGACTTTCCTCCATTAATAATCATATCCCTGCCTGATTGTCACTTAATTGCTGCAAAATCCTTGCCAGATCCAAGCAGCTGAATAGCCATCCTCTGATGACCCTGATGGATGCAGAGGGTGTGATGTAGGGAAATGGTTTGGAGTAACATTGACTTCTTTCTAGTACCTAGGACTGCCCCACTCCTTTCCAAGGACCATTTATTAAGAGGCGTTTTCATTCTCTCTGAGCTTTCTACCACGAATTTGAAAACTAATCACATGCTCTCCTAGTTTGTCTCAAGAATTTGTTGTAAATGATGCAATGAATAAACACACAAAAGAAAAGCATGATTTTTTTTTTTGGTAGGTTCATACAGCAGACCATAAAAAAACATATACTTGGCTAGCAGTAAAATCTATCAAAGTTTTTCAACAGCCCCATATTTTTTACATTCCTTCACTGCCACCAGCAGCTGCCTCTACATATGTTCCTTGATTTTATGGGTATATTACAACAGTATCAAAGCTGTTGTAACATTGCAGGCACGTTTTTATGGGGAGTGATTTCAGCACCATGCCATCCGGCTGGCCCACCCCAGCCTTCTGTTGCTGGAATGGAATGGCAAAGACATTTAATGAAGGAAATAAAGAGTAAGATAGAGAGTGGGTGGCCAAGGATGAATACTGCCTTTCTTCCACGCTAGGGAAAGGGTCTCAGAGATTACCTTCTTTAGCAGCTCATCAAGACAACCAGCGTCCCCAGGGACGTCCAGGAGGGCAAAGCGTCACAGCATCCTCATTTCTGTAAGGAGATAGCACATGGAGAAGCAATTTATAACCTTCATAATGACAGCATGATATGTGTATGTGGTTATTAATAGATAAGAGTGCTTATGTTCCAGTAGGGTGGTATTAATGATTATATCATTATTATCATTGCATGTAATAATTATGTAATTATGTCATTAATACTGAACATTTAGGCTGTATCTACAGGAGGGAAGTATTTCCAAGAAGTTTGTGTTTAGGGATCCAAGTTTTATTTTTCCTTAGATCTAGATAGTGAATGATCAGATGGTATGGGGGTGGCTTGTATTCATGTCAGAAGGCCCCTAGACAGCACCTCTTTCCCAAGACTTGTCTTTGTTGTCTGCACAGAGCACAGACTTGAACATATCTAGTCTCTGCTTCGTGATAAAAAAGTGCAAGGCTGGGCAGTAGAAGGAAGGGAGGATGCAAGTATGTGCGTGAGAGACAATATGATGATTTCCCTTTTGGCATAGAATACAGGAGCTCATGTTACCACCTTGAAGACTCTGAACAAAGCCTCTTTGAAAGGAAGTGAGGGAGACTCCATTATCATTCCTGAGGAAGTTATACTTTATGCAAGAATTTCCAGAGCTGGGCTTCAGTCTGCACTTCCAATGAAGTGAAAGCCAGTGCCTTCAAAGTGATACTATGTTTCAGCTGGCCACATGTTAACTAACCACTTTGAACATGTTGAAGCAGTGCATTTCCAGGCGTTTCTTTTTTTTTTTTTTTTTTTAATGCAACTTCTGCTGTTCCAGGTTCTATGCTAGAAGTCACCTAGCAATTTGCTGACTTCTTGGTACAAATAAATCTTGAATACCTTTGACAGAAAAGAAACACAGCATTTGTTGGTACTAAAAACAAAACAAAACAAAACAAAAACAACTCAGAAGTTAGCCAATGCACCTTAATTCCCTCTTACAGGTGGTAAAGCTGAGGTGTTGAGATGGAGAAGGGAATTATTCAGGGTACAAAGCAGAGTGGAGAACAGGCCAGTAGTGAAATCTTCTGATGTCTTTTCCAGTGCATGTTTTCAGAGTTGCTTTTAACTTTAGGCTTAGATGTCAGTTTCCTTAGCCTGCAAGTTGTCACTTCTTTACTTGGCTTTTGTGCATTCAGATAGTCTTTTTTGGAAGGATGTGTGTGGGGGGCATATTTTTCCAGGGTCAGTGATGGACTGGCACTGAGCCCACTGTACTCCTGCCATTACAGCTCATAAGCAGGCCCACACCTCTTGAAAGCTGTGCCCCTAACTAGATGCTCTGTGGTGTTCTATCTGTCTTTCCTGTGCATCATCCAGAACATTTGACATTCTTCCCAATGGTTCAAGCACTTTCTATATGGCTTAATCCCTATGAATTTCTCTGATGATTTTTTTTAAATTTAATTTAATTTAATTTTATTTATTATTATTATTATACTTTAAGTTCTAGGATACATGTGCATAACGTGCAGGTTTGTTGCATATGTATACTTGTGCCATGTTGGTGTGCTGCACCCATCAACTCATCAGCACCCATCAACTCGTCATTTACATCAGGTATAACTCCCAATGCAATCCTTCCCCCCTCCCCCCTCCCCATGATAGGCCCCGGTGTGTGATGTTCC